>NC_135907.1:5300740-5679052 GCF_964194155.1 Cetorhinus maximus | reverse complement strand
GTGTCCCTGGGAACAGCCCGTAGAGCACAGAGTCCTGTGTCACAGAACTGCTCGGGATGAACCTCGACAGCAACCACTGCATCTCTCTCCAGACTTTCTTTGCAAAGGCACAATCCACAAGGAGGTGAACAACGGTCTCTTCCCCACCACAGCCACCTCGAGGGCATCGTGCAGAGGGGGTGAGACTCCTGGCGTGTAGGAAGGATCTGACGGGGAGGGCCTTTCTCACCACCAGCCAAGCTACGTCTTGGTGCTTGTTGGAAAGTTCTGGCGATGAGGCATTCTGCCAAATGACTTTGACAGTCTGCTCGGGGAACCATCCCACCGGGTCCACCCTCTCCTTATCCCTCAGGGCCTCTAGGACGTTACGTGCTGACCACTGCCTGATGGACTTGTGGTCAAAAGTGTTTTTCTGCATAAATTTTTCCACCAGGGACAGGTGGTACGGCACGGTCCAACTACTTGGAGCGTTCCGCGGCAGCGTGGCCAGACCCATCCTTCGCAACACCGGGGACAGGTAGAACCTCAGCACGTAGTGACACTTGGTGTTTGCGTACTGAGGGTCTACGCACCGCTTGATGCAGCCGCACACAAAGGTGGCCATCAGTATGAGGGCGATGTTGGGCACGTTTTTTCCCCCTTTATCTAGAGGCTTGTACATCGCGTCCCTGCAGACACGATCCATTTTCGACCTCCAGATAAAGCGGAAGATGGCTCGAGTGATCGCCATCGCGCAGGAGTGTGGAATGGGCCAGACCTGCGCCACGTACAGCAACAGCGAGAGTACCTCACACCTGATGACCAGGTTCTTACCCGCAATGGAGAGGGAGCGTCGCTCCCACATGCCCAGTTTCCTTTTCACCATAGCCACTCGCTCCTTCCAGTTTCCAACGCATGCCCCGGTCCCTCCGAACCATATCCCCAGCACCTTCAGGCCGTCAGCCCTGACAGTGAAGGGGACAAAGGATCGGTCAGCCCAGTTCCCAAAGAACATGGCCTCGCTCTTCCCACGATTTACCTTGGCTCCCGAGGCCAGTTCGAACTGGTCGCAGATGTGCATCAGTCTGCGCACCGACAGCGGATCCGAGCAGAAGACGGCGACGTCGTCCATGTACAGGGAGGCTTTTACCTGAGTGCCTCCACTGCCTGGGATCGTCACTCCTCTTATGCCCGGATCCTTCCTGATGGACTCGGCAAAGGGTTCTATGCAGCACACAAAAAGGACAGGCGAGAGAGGGCAGCCCTGCCTGACTCCAGATTTAATCGGAAAGCTATCTGTTTCCCACCCATTGATTGAGACTGCGCTACTGATGTTAGTGTAGAGCAGTTGGATCCAATTTCGAATTCCCTCCCCAAAGCCCATTTTGGAGAGCACATCCCCCATGTAGGTGTGCGATATTCTGTCAAAGGCCTTCTCCTGATCCAAGCTGATGAGGCAGGTATCCACACCCCTGTCCTGTACATAGGCAATCGTATCCCTGAGCAGCGCCAGGCTGTCAGAGATCTTCCTGCCTGGCACAGAGCAGGTCTGGTCAGGGTGAATCACCAATTCCAGAGCGGATTTGACCCGGTTGGCGATGACCTTGGACAGAATCTTATAGTCCATATTCAACAGTGAAATGGGTCGCCAATTTCTAATTTCCTCCCTTTCCCCCTTGTGCTTGTAGATGAGGGTGATGATGCCTTTCCTCATGGATTCTGACATGCTGCCGGCCAGGAGCATACTCTCGTACACTTCTAGCAGGTCTGGGCCGATCAAGTCCCACAGAGCCGAATACAACTCCGCCGGCAGGCCGTCGCTTCCGGGGGTTTTACTCTTCTCGAAGGACTCGAGGGCCTTAGTCAGTTCCTCAGGAGTTAGCGGTTTGTCTAGGCTCTCCCGCGTACTGTGGTCTAGGACCTCCGTGATAGAGGACAGGAAGGACTGGGAGGCCGTGCTGTCCGTGGGCTTCACGTCATACAGTCCGGCATAAAAGGATTTGCTGATCCTCAGAATGTCGGACCGTGATGACTTTACTGAGCCGTCTTCTTCCTTCAGGCTGCTGATCACAGAGCGCTCTCTGTGTACCTTTTGGAAGAAGAAACGTGAGCACGTCTCATCCTGCTCCACGGAGCGGACTCTGGAACGGAAGATGATCTTGGAGGCCTCCGAGGCAAAGTGCGAGGCTTGCTGGCCCTTCACCTCTTGGAGCTCCTCCTTGACATCGACCCCCATCGACTGCAGCCGGAGCAGATTCTGCATCTTTTCCTGGAGTCGGGACATTTCCCTCTGTTCCTTTCTAGCTTTCTGGGTGCCTTTGAGGATGAAAAACCTCTTGATGCTTCCCTTGATCACTTCCCACCAGTGTGTCAGGGACTCAAAGAGGGGTTTCACGGTTCTCCAACCTTTGTAATCCCTCTTGAGCTCCTCAATGTTCTCTGGGGTCAGCAGTTGCACATTTAGCTTCCATGCCCCCCTGCCCACCCTCAGGTCTTCCTCCAAGTGGCAGTCCGCCAGTAGGAGGCAGTGGTCAGAGAAGAACACCGGCTTGACCTCGGTGGATCTGACTGTGAATGCACGGGACACAAACAGGAAGTCTATCCTGGAACGAATGGACCCGTCTGGCCGCGACCAGGTGTATCTACGCTGCGCTCCGTCTGCAGGGTTGCTGAAGACGTCGTGCAGCTTGGCATCCTTAACTGTTTCCATCAGGGATCTGGACGTAGCGTCCAATCTGCTTCCGGCCCTGCCGGATCGTCCAGCCGCATCGATGATGCAGTTGAAGTCCCCGCCCAGAATGACCGGCCTGGAGGTCGCCAGCAGCAGTGGGAGCTGCTGAAAAACCTCCAGCCGCTCAGCCCCTTGTGCCGGGCCGTACACGTTAATTAACCGGAGTGGAGCGTTCTTGTACATTACGTCTGCTACCAGGAGTCGCCCGCCCACCACCTCCTTGACCTCGGAGACGGTGAAGTTGCCTCCCCGCAGCAGAATACCCAGGCCGGAGGAACGAGAGTCGTTTCCGCCCGACCAGATCGATGGCCCGTGGGACCACCATCGTGACCATTGCCTGTAGGAGCTGAGGTGCGGTATCGCACACTCCTGCAGAAACAACAGGTCAGCTTTGACCTTGGCTAGGTAGTCCAAGGTCGCAACACATCGCGTAGTAGATTTAATGCTACGCACATTTATGGATACAATCTTTAAACCCATATTAAAGCATTTATTCTCCTACCAAACCCACTGTCTCTGAGAGTCCCAGACCTTTAGTCTGCTCCTTCATACCCGTAGTGAGCTCAAATTCCTTCTTAGCCAAAAGGCCGAGAAGCGATGAGAAAGAAAGAAAGTTGTGTTTTGAAAGATGTGCATGTTGAAAAGTAAAGAAAGCAGATGTTTGTAAGAAATCTATTTTTAGCATTGAAAATCCCCTGGAAAGGGGTGGTGCACCATTCCCAGAGATACTGCAATACCAGGTCGATGCGTGGAGTGGACAGAGCAAGCCCCTATTCCATCTCCCTGCTCCAAAAATCAATTTAATATATGGTCCCCAGATAAGGGACGTATCAGATATTAAACTGATAAGAACAGATTTTTTTTTTTTTTTTTTTTTTGTAAAAATATACTTTATTCATAAAAATCTTCAATCACATTCAAAACCATTTCAAAAACAACATTACAAGGGTACAATCCAGGTTAAACTTTTACAAAATGTATCACCAGGTGCATCAGTACAAACAATATTACAGTCATTTACAGCCTTTCATTTTGATCTGTACAGCCCGAGGGGCTCTAAACAGTTCCCAGTCTCTCGGTGCGCTGTGGTAGAAAGGTCTTAGACAGCGACCCTTCCCCATTGCGCCTTTGCGGCAGCTGCCCCAAGCTTTAGTGCGTCCCTCAGCACGTAGTCCTGGACTTTGGATTGTGCCAGTCCGCAACAATCGGTCGGGGACAAATCTTTGTGCTGGAAGACCAACAAGTTTCGGGCAGACCAAAGCGCGTCTTTCACCGAGTTGATGATCCTCCAGCTGCAGTCGATGTTTGTCTCGGTGTGTGTCCCTGGGAACAGCCCGTAGAGCACAGAGTCCTGTGTCACAGAACTGCTCGGGATGAACCTCGACAGCAACCACTGCATCTCTCTCCAGACTTTCTTTGCAAAGGCACAATCCACAAGGAGGTGAACAACGGTCTCTTCCCCACCACAGCCACCTCGAGGGCATCGTGCAGAGGGGGTGAGACTCCTGGCGTGTAGGAAGGATCTGACGGGGAGGGCCTTTCTCACCACCAGCCAAGCTACGTCTTGGTGCTTGTTGGAAAGTTCTGGCGATGAGGCATTCTGCCAAATGACTTTGACAGTCTGCTCGGGGAACCATCCCACAGGGTCCACCCTCTCCTTATCCCTCAGGGCCTCTAGGACGTTACGTGCTGACCACTGCCTGATGGACTTGTGGTCAAAGGTGTTTTTCTGCATAAATTTTTCCACCAGGGACAGGTGGTACGGCACGGTCCAACTACTTGGAGCGTTCCGCGGCAGCGTGGCCAGACCCATCCTTCGCAACACCGGGGACAGGTAGAACCTCAGCACGTAGTGACACTTGGTGTTTGCGTACTGAGGGTCTACGCACCGCTTGATGCAGCCGCACACAAAGGTGGCCATCAGTATGAGGGCGATGTTGGGCACGTTTTTTCCCCCTTTATCTAGAGGCTTGTACATCGCGTCCCTGCAGACACGATCCATTTTCGACCTCCAGATAAAGCGGAAGATGGCTCGAGTGATCGCCATCGCGCAGGAGTGTGGAATGGGCCAGACCTGCGCCACGTACAGCAACAGCGAGAGTACCTCACACCTGATGACCAGGTTCTTACCCGCAATGGAGAGGGAGCGTCGCTCCCACATGCCCAGTTTCCTTTTCACCATAGCCACTCGCTCCTTCCAGTTTCTAACGCATGCCCCGGTCCCTCCGAACCATATCCCCAGCACCTTCAGGCCGTCAGCCCTGACAGTGAAGGGGACAAAGGATCGGTCAGCCCACTTCCCAAAGAACATGGCCTCGCTCTTCCCACGATTTACCTTGGCTCCCGAGGCCAGTTCGAACTGGTCGCAGACGTGCATCAGTCTGCGCACCGACAGCGGATCCGAGCAGAAGACGGCGACGTCGTCCATGTACAGGGAGGCTTTTACCTGAGTGCCTCCACTGCCTGGGATCGTCACTCCTCTTATGCCCGGATCCTTCCTGATGGACTCGGCAAAGGGTTCTATGCAGCACACAAAAAGGACAGGCGAGAGAGGGCAGCCCTGCCTGACTCCAGATTTAATCGGAAAGCTATCTGTTTCCCACCCATTGATTGAGACTGCGCTACTGATGTTAGTGTAGAGCAGTTGGATCCAATTTCGAATTCCCTCCCCAAACCCCATTTTGGAGAGCACATCCCCCATGTAGGTGTGCGATATTCTGTCAAAGGCCTTCTCCTGATCCAAGCTGATGAGGCAGGTATCCACACCCCTGTCCTGTACATAGGCAATCGTATCCCTGAGCAGCGCCAGGCTGTCAGAGATCTTCCTGCCTGGCACAGAGCAGGTCTGGTCAGGGTGAATCACCAATTCCAGAGCGGATTTGACCCGGTTGGCGATGACCTTGGACAGAATCTTATAGTCCATATTCAACAGTGAAATGGGTCGCCAATTTCTAATTTCCTCCCTTTCCCCCTTGTGCTTGTAGATGAGGGTGATGATGCCTTTCCTCATGGATTCTGACATGCTGCCGGCCAGGAGCATACTCTCGTACACTTCTAGCAGGTCTGGGCCGATCAAGTCCCACAGAGCCGAATACAACTCCGCCGGCAGGCCGTCGCTTCCGGGGGTTTTACTCTTCTCGAAGGACTCGAGGGCCTTAGTCAGTTCGTCAGGGGTTAGCGGTTTGTCTAGGCTCTCCCGCGTACTGTGGTCTAGGACCTCCGTGATAGAGGACAGGAAGGACTGGGAGGCCGTGCTGTCCGTGGGCTTCACGTCATACAGTCCGGCATAAAAGGATTTGCTGATCCTCAGAATGTCGGACCGTGATGACTTTACTGAGCCGTCTTCTTCCTTCAGGCTGCTGATCACAGAGCGCTCTCTGTGTACCTTTTGGAAGAAGAAACGTGAGCACGTCTCATCCTGCTCCACGGAGCGGACTCTGGAACGGAAGATGATCTTGGAGGCCTCCGAGGCAAAGTGCGAGGCTTGCTGGCCCTTCACCTCTTGGAGCTCCTCCTTGACATCGACCCCCATCGACCGCAGCCGGAGCAGATTCTGCATCTTTTCCTGGAGTCGGGACATTTCCCTCTGTTCCTTTCTAGCTTTCTGGGTGCCTTTGAGGATGAAAAACCTCTTGATGCTTCCCTTGGTCACTTCCCACCAGTGTGTCAGGGACTCAAAGAGGGGTTTCACGGTTCTCCAACCTTTGTAATCCCTCTTGAGCTCCTCAATGTTCTCTGGGGTCAGCAGTTGCACATTTAGCTTCCATGCCCCCCTGCCCACCCTCAGGTCTTCCTCCAAGTGGCAGTCCGCCAGTAGGAGGCAGTGGTCAGAGAAGAACACCGGCTTGACGTCGGTGGATCTGACTGTGAATGCACGGGACACAAACAGGAAGTCTATCCTGGAACGAATGGACCCGTCTGGCCGCGACCAGGTGTATCTACGCTGCGCTCCGTCTGCAGGGTTGCTGAAGACGTCGTGCAGCTTGGCATCCTTAACTGTTTCCATCAGGGATCTGGACGTAGCGTCCAATCTGCTTCCGGCCCTGCCGGATCGTCCAGCCGCATCGATGATGCAGTTGAAGTCCCCGCCCAGAATGACCGGCCTGGAGGTCGCCAGCAGCAGTGGGAGCTGCTGAAAAACCTCCAGCCGCTCAGCCCCTTGTGCCGGGCCGTACACGTTAATTAACCGGAGTGGAGCGTTCTTGTACATTACGTCTGCTACCAGGAGTCGCCCGCCCACCACCTCCTTGACCTCGGAGACGGTGAAGTTGCCTCCCCGCAGCAGAATACCCAGGCCGGAGGAACGAGAGTCGTTTCCGCCCGACCAGATCGATGGCCCGTGGGACCACCATCGTGACCATTGCCTGTAGGAGCTGAGGTGCGGTATCGCACACTCCTGCAGAAACAACAGGTCAGCTTTGACCTTGGCTAGGTAGTCCAAGGTCGCAACACATCGCGTAGTAGATTTAATGCTACGCACATTTATGGATACAATCTTTAAACCCATATTAAAGCATTTATTCTCCTACCAAACCCACTGTCTCTGAGAGTCCCAGACCTTTAGTCTGCTCCTTCATACCCGTAGTGAGCTCAAATTCCTTCTTAGCCAAAAGGCCGAGAAGCGATGAGAAAGAAAGAAAGTTGTGTTTTGAAAGATGTGCATGTTGAAAAGTAAAGAAAGCAGATGTTTGTAAGAAATCTATTTTTAGCATTGAAAATCCCCTGGAAAGGGGTGGTGCACCATTCCCAGAGATACTGCAATACCAGGTCGATGCGTGGAGTGGACAGAGCAAGCCCCTATTCCATCTCCCTGCTCCAAAAATCAATTTAATATATGGTCCCCAGATAAGGGACGTATCAGATATTAAACTGATAAGAACAGATTTTTTTTTTTATTGTAAAAATATACTTTATTCATAAAAATCTTCAATCACATTCAAAACCATTTCAAAAACAACATTACAAGGGTACAATCCAGGTTAAACTTTTACAAAATGTATCACCAGGTGCATCAGTACAAACAATATTACAGTCATTTACAGCCTTTCATTTTGATCTGTACAGCCCGAGGGGCTCTAAACAGTTCCCAGTCTCTCGGTGCGCTGTGGTAGAAAGGTCTTAGACAGCGACCCTTCCCCATTGCGCCTTTGCGGCAGCTGCCCCAAGCTTTAGTGCGTCCCTCAGCACGTAGTCCTGGACTTTGGATTGTGCCAGTCCGCAACAATCGGTCGGGGACAAATCTTTGTGCTGGAAGACCAACAAGTTTCGGGCAGACCAAAGCGCCTCTTTCACCGAGTTGATGATCCTCCAGCTGCAGTTGATGTTTGTCTCGGTGTGTGTCCCTGGGAACAGCCCGTAGAGCACAGAGTCCTGTGTCACAGAACTGCTCGGGATGAACCTCGACAGCAACCACTGCATCTCTCTCCAGACTTTCTTTGCAAAGGCACAATCCACAAGGAGGTGAACAACGGTCTCTTCCCCACCACAGCCACCTCGAGGGCATCGTGCAGAGGGGGTGAGACTCCTGGCGTGTAGGAAGGATCTGACGGGGAGGGCCTTTCTCACCACCAGCCAAGCTACGTCTTGGTGCTTGTTGGAAAGTTCTGGCGATGAGGCATTCTGCCAAATGACTTTGACAGTCTGCTCGGGGAACCATCCCACAGGGTCCACCCTCTCCTTATCCCTCAGGGCCTCTAGGACGTTACGTGCTGACCACTGCCTGATGGACTTGTGGTCAAAGGTGTTTTTCTGCATAAATTTTTCCACCAGGGACAGGTGGTACGGCACGGTCCAACTACTTGGAGCGTTCCGCGGCAGCGTGGCCAGACCCATCCTTCGCAACACCGGGGACAGGTAGAACCTCAGCACGTAGTGACACTTGGTGTTTGCGTAGTGAGGGTCTACGCACCGCTTGATGCAGCCGCACACAAAGGTGGCCATCAGTATGAGGGCGATGTTGGGCACGTTTTTTCCCCCTTTATCTAGAGGCTTGTACATCGCGTCCCTGCAGACACGATCCATTTTCGACCTCCAGATAAAGCGGAAGATGGCTCGAGTGATCGCCATCGCGCAGGAGTGTGGAATGGGCCAGACCTGCGCCACGTACAGCAACAGCGAGAGTACCTCACACCTGATGACCAGGTTCTTACCCGCAATGGAGAGGGAGCGTCGCTCCCACATGCCCAGTTTCCTTTTCACCATAGCCACTCGCTCCTTCCAGTTTCTAACGCATGCCCCGGTCCCTCCGAACCATATCCCCAGCACCTTCAGGCCGTCAGCCCTGACAGTGAAGGGGACAAAGGATCGGTCAGCCCACTTCCCAAAGAACATGGCCTCGCTCTTCCCACGATTTACCTTGGCTCCCGAGGCCAGTTCGAACTGGTCGCAGACGTGCATCAGTCTGCGCACCGACAGCGGATCCGAGCAGAAGACGGCGACGTCGTCCATGTACAGGGAGGCTTTTACCTGAGTGCCTCCACTGCCTGGGATCGTCACTCCTCTTATGCCCGGATCCTTCCTGATGGACTCGGCAAAGGGTTCTATGCAGCACACAAAAAGGACAGGCGAGAGAGGGCAGCCCTGCCTGACTCCAGATTTAATCGGAAAGCTATCTGTTTCCCACCCATTGATTGAGACTGCGCTACTGATGTTAGTGTAGAGCAGTTGGATCCAATTTCGAATTCCCTCCCCAAACCCCATTTTGGAGAGCACATCCCCCATGTAGGTGTGCGATATTCTGTCAAAGGCCTTCTCCTGATCCAAGCTGATGAGGCAGGTATCCACACCCCTGTCCTGTACATAGGCAATCGTATCCCTGAGCAGCGCCAGGCTGTCAGAGATCTTCCTGCCTGGCACAGAGCAGGTCTGGTCAGGGTGAATCACCAATTCCAGAGCGGATTTGACCCGGTTGGCGATGACCTTGGACAGAATCTTATAGTCCATATTCAACAGTGAAATGGGTCGCCAATTTCTAATTTCCTCCCTTTCCCCCTTGTGCTTGTAGATGAGGGTGATGATGCCTTTCCTCATGGATTCTGACATGCTGCCGGCCAGGAGCATACTCTCGTACACTTCTAGCAGGTCTGGGCCGATCAAGTCCCACAGAGCCGAATACAACTCCGCCGGCAGGCCGTCGCTTCCGGGGGTTTTACTCTTCTCGAAGGACTCGAGGGCCTTAGTCAGTTCGTCAGGGGTTAGCGGTTTGTCTAGGCTCTCCCGAGTGCTGTGGTCTAGGACCTCCGTGATAGAGGACAGGAAGGACTGGGAGGCCGTGCTGTCCGTGGGCTTCACGTCATACAGTCCGGCATAAAAGGATTTGCTGATCCTCAGAATGTCGGACCGTGATGACTTTACTGAGCCGTCTTCTTCCTTCAGGCTGCTGATCACAGAGCGCTCTCTGTGTACCTTTTGGAAGAAGAAACGTGAGCACGTCTCATCCTGCTCCACGGAGCGGACTCTGGAACGGAAGATGATCTTGGAGGCCTCCGAGGCAAAGTGCGAGGCTTGCTGGCCCTTCACCTCTTGGAGCTCCTCCTTGACATCGACCCCCATCGACCGCAGCCGGAGCAGATTCTGCATCTTTTCCTGGAGTCGGGACATTTCCCTCTGTTCCTTTCTAGCTTTCTGGGTGCCTTTGAGGATGAAAAACCTCTTGATGCTTCCCTTGGTCACTTCCCACCAGTGTGTCAGGGACTCAAAGAGGGGTTTCACGGTTCTCCAACCTTTGTAATCCCTCTTGAGCTCCTCAATGTTCTCTGGGGTCAGCAGTTGCACATTTAGCTTCCATGCCCCCCTGCCCACCCTCAGGTCTTCCTCCAAGTGGCAGTCCGCCAGTAGGAGGCAGTGGTCAGAGAAGAACACCGGCTTGACGTCGGTGGATCTGACTGTGAATGCACGGGACACAAACAGGAAGTCTATCCTGGAACGAATGGACCCGTCTGGCCGCGACCAGGTGTATCTACGCTGCGCTCCGTCTGCAGGGTTGCTGAAGACGTCGTGCAGCTTGGCATCCTTAACTGTTTCCATCAGGGATCTGGACGTAGCGTCCAATCTGCTTCCGGCCCTGCCGGATCGTCCAGCCGCATCGATGATGCAGTTGAAGTCCCCGCCCAGAATGACCGGCCTGGAGGTCGCCAGCAGCAGTGGGAGCTGCTGAAAAACCTCCAGCCGCTCAGCCCCTTGTGCCGGGCCGTACACGTTAATTAACCGGAGTGGAGCGTTCTTGTACATTACGTCTGCTACCAGGAGTCGCCCGCCCACCACCTCCTTGACCTCGGAGACGGTGAAGTTGCCTCCCCGCAGCAGAATACCCAGGCCGGAGGAACGAGAGTCGTTTCCGCCCGACCAGATCGATGGCCCGTGGGACCACCATCGTGACCATTGCCTGTAGGAGCTGAGGTGCGGTATCGCACACTCCTGCAGAAACAACAGGTCAGCTTTGACCTTGGCTAGGTAGTCCAAGGTCGCAACACATCGCGTAGTAGATTTAATGCTACGCACATTTATGGATACAATCTTTAAACCCATATTAAAGCATTTATTCTCCTACCAAACCCACTGTCTCTGAGAGTCCCAGACCTTTAGTCTGCTCCTTCATACCCGTAGTGAGCTCAAATTCCTTCTTAGCCAAAAGGCCGAGAAGCGATGAGAAAGAAAGAAAGTTGTGTTTTGAAAGATGTGCATGTTGAAAAGTAAAGAAAGCAGATGTTTGTAAGAAATCTATTTTTAGCATTGAAAATCCCCTGGAAAGGGGTGGTGCACCATTCCCAGAGATACTGCAATACCAGGTCGATGCGTGGAGTGGACAGAGCAAGCCCCTATTCCATCTCCCTGCTCCAAAAATCAATTTAATATATGGTCCCCAGATAAGGGACGTATCAGATATTAAACTGATAAGAACAGATTTTTTTTTTTTTTTATTGTAAAAATATACTTTATTCATAAAAATCTTCAATCACATTCAAAACCATTTCAAAAACAACATTACAAGGGTACAATCCAGGTTAAACTTTTACAAAATGTATCACCAGGTGCATCAGTACAAACAATATTACAGTCATTTACAGCCTTTCATTTTGATCTGTACAGCCCGAGGGGCTCTAAACAGTTCCCAGTCTCTCGGTGCGCTGTGGTAGAAAGGTCTTAGACAGCGACCCTTCCCCATTGCGCCTTTGCGGCAGCTGCCCCAAGCTTTAGTGCGTCCCTCAGCACGTAGTCCTGGACTTTGGATTGTGCCAGTCCGCAACAATCGGTCGGGGACAAATCTTTGTGCTGGAAGACCAACAAGTTTCGGGCAGACCAAAGCGCGTCTTTCACCGAGTTGATGATCCTCCAGCTGCAGTTGATGTTTGTCTCGGTGTGTGTCCCTGGGAACAGCCCGTAGAGCACAGAGTCCTGTGTCACAGAACTGCTCGGGATGAACCTCGACAGCAACCACTGCATCTCTCTCCAGACTTTCTTTGCAAAGGCACAATCCACAAGGAGGTGAACAACGGTCTCTTCCCCACCACAGCCACCTCGAGGGCATCGTGCAGAGGGGGTGAGACTCCTGGCGTGTAGGAAGGATCTGACGGGGAGGGCCTTTCTCACCACCAGCCAAGCTACGTCTTGGTGCTTGTTGGAAAGTTCTGGCGATGAGGCATTCTGCCAAATGACTTTGACAGTCTGCTCGGGGAACCATCCCACAGGGTCCACCCTCTCCTTATCCCTCAGGGCCTCTAGGACGTTACGTGCTGACCACTGCCTGATGGACTTGTGGTCAAAGGTGTTTTTCTGCATAAATTTTTCCACCAGGGACAGGTGGTACGGCACGGTCCAACTACTTGGAGCGTTCCGCGGCAGCGTGGCCAGACCCATCCTTCGCAACACCGGGGACAGGTAGAACCTCAGCACGTAGTGACACTTGGTGTTTGCGTACTGAGGGTCTACGCACCGCTTGATGCAGCCGCACACAAAGGTGGCCATCAGTATGAGGGCGATGTTGGGCACGTTTTTTCCCCCTTTATCTAGAGGCTTGTACATCGCGTCCCTGCAGACAC
This sequence comes from Cetorhinus maximus, assembly GCF_964194155.1. Lineage (NCBI taxonomy): Eukaryota > Metazoa > Chordata > Chondrichthyes > Lamniformes > Cetorhinidae > Cetorhinus > Cetorhinus maximus. The sequence continues at coordinate 5,666,305 of NC_135907.1, read as the reverse complement.
GATCCATTTTCGACCTCCAGATAAAGCGGAAGATGGCTCGAGTGATCGCCGTCGCGCAGGAGTGTGGAATGGGCCAGACCTGCGCCACGTACAGCAACAGCGAGAGTACCTCACACCTGATGACCAGGTTCTTACCCGCAATGGAGAGGGAGCGTCGCTCCCACATGCCCAGTTTCCTTTTCACCATAGCCACTCGCTCCTTCCAGTTTCTAACGCATGCCCCGGTCCCTCCGAACCATATCCCCAGCACCTTCAGGCCGTCAGCCCTGACAGTGAAGGGGACAAAGGATCGGTCAGCCCAGTTCCCAAAGAACATGGCCTCGCTCTTCCCACGATTTACCTTGGCTCCCGAGGCCAGTTCGAACTGGTCGCAGACGTGCATCAGTCTGCGCACCGACAGCGGATCCGAGCAGAAGACGGCGACGTCGTCCATGTACAGGGAGGCTTTTACCTGAGTGCCTCCACTGCCTGGGATCGTCACTCCTCTTATGCCCGGATCCTTCCTGATGGACTCGGCAAAGGGTTCTATGCAGCACACGAAAAGGACAGGCGAGAGAGGGCAGCCCTGCCTGACTCCAGATTTAATCGGAAAGCTATCTGTTTCCCACCCATTGATTGAGACTGCGCTACTGATGTTAGTGTAGAGCAGTTGGATCCAATTTCGAATTCCCTCCCCAAAGCCCATTTTGGAGAGCACATCCCCCATGTAGGTGTGCGATATTCTGTCAAAGGCCTTCTCCTGATCCAAGCTGATGAGGCAGGTATCCACACCCCTGTCCTGTACATAGGCAATCGTATCCCTGAGCAGCGCCAGGCTGTCAGAGATCTTCCTGCCTGGCACAGAGCAGGTCTGGTCAGGGTGAATCACCAATTCCAGAGCGGATTTGACCCGGTTGGCGATGACCTTGGACAGAATCTTATAGTCCATATTCAACAGTGAAATGGGTCGCCAATTTCTAATTTCCTCCCTTTCCCCCTTGTGCTTGTAGATGAGGGTGATGATGCCTTTCCTCATGGATTCTGACATGCTGCCGGCCAGGAGCATACTCTCGTACACTTCTAGCAGGTCTGGGCCGATCAAGTCCCACAGAGCCGAATACAACTCCGCCGGCAGGCCGTCGCTTCCGGGGGTTTTACTCTTCTCGAAGGACTCGAGGGCCTTAGTCAGTTCGTCAGGAGTTAGCGGTTTGTCTAGGCTCTCCCGCGTACTGTGGTCTAGGACCTCCGTGATAGAGGACAGGAAGGACTGGGAGGCCGTGCTGTCCGTGGGCTTCACGTCATACAGTCCGGCATAAAAGGATTTGCTGATCCTCAGAATGTCGGACCGTGATGACTTTACTGAGCCGTCTTCTTCCTTCAGGCTGCTGATCACAGAGCGCTCTCTGTGTACCTTTTGGAAGAAGAAACGTGAGCACGTCTCATCCTGCTCCACGGAGCGGACTCTGGAACGGAAGATGATCTTGGAGGCCTCCGAGGCAAAGTGCGAGGCTTGCTGGCCCTTCACCTCTTGGAGCTCCTCCTTGACATCGACCCCCATCGACCGCAGCCGGAGCAGATTCTGCATCTTTTCCTGGAGTCGGGACATTTCCCTCTGTTCCTTTCTAGCTTTCTGGGTGCCTTTGAGGATGAAAAACCTCTTGATGCTTCCCTTGATCACTTCCCACCAGTGTGTCAGGGACTCAAAGAGGGGTTTCACGGTTCTCCAACCTTTGTAATCCCTCTTGAGCTCCTCAATGTTCTCTGGGGTCAGCAGTTGCACATTTAGCTTCCATGCCCCCCTGCCCACCCTCAGGTCTTCCTCCAAGTGGCAGTCCGCCAGTAGGAGGCAGTGGTCAGAGAAGAACACCGGCTTGACGTCGGTGGATCTGACTGTGAATGCACGGGACACAAACAGGAAGTCTATCCTGGAACGAATGGACCCGTCTGGCCGCGACCAGGTGTATCTACGCTGCGCTCCGTCTGCAGGGTTGCTGAAGACGTCGTGCAGCTTGGCATCCTTAACTGTTTCCATCAGGGATCTGGACGTAGCGTCCAATCTGCTTCCGGCCCTGCCGGATCGTCCAGCCGCATCGATGATGCAGTTGAAGTCCCCGCCCAGAATGACCGGCCTGGAGGTCGCCAGCAGCAGTGGGAGCTGCTGAAAAACCTCCAGCCGCTCAGCCCCTTGTGCCGGGCCGTACACGTTAATTAACCGGAGTGGAGCGTTCTTGTACATTACGTCTGCTACCAGGAGTCGCCCGCCCACCACCTCCTTGACCTCGGAGACGGTGAAGTTGCCTCCCCGCAGCAGAATACCCAGGCCGGAGGAACGAGAGTCGTTTCCGCCCGACCAGATCGATGGCCCGTGGGACCACCATCGTGACCATTGCCTGTAGGAGCTGAGGTGCGGTATCGCACACTCCTGCAGAAACAACAGGTCAGCTTTGACCTTGGCTAGGTAGTCCAAGGTCGCAACACATCGCGTAGTAGATTTAATGCTACGCACATTTATGGATACAATCTTTAAACCCATATTAAAGCATTTATTCTCCTACCAAACCCACTGTCTCTGAGAGTCCCAGACCTTTAGTCTGCTCCTTCATACCCGTAGTGAGCTCAAATTCCTTCTTAGCCAAAAGGCCGAGAAGCGATGAGAAAGAAAGAAAGTTGTGTTTTGAAAGATGTGCATGTTGAAAAGTAAAGAAAGCAGATGTTTGTAAGAAATCTATTTTTAGCATTGAAAATCCCCTGGAAAGGGGTGGTGCACCATTCCCAGAGATACTGCAATACCAGGTCGATGCGTGGAGTGGACAGAGCAAGCCCCTATTCCATCTCCCTGCTCCAAAAATCAATTTAATATATGGTCCCCAGATAAGGGACGTATCAGATATTAAACTGATAAGAACAGATTTTTTTTTTTTTTTTTTGTAAAAATATACTTTATTCATAAAAATCTTCAATCACATTCAAAACCATTTCAAAAACAACATTACAAGGGTACAATCCAGGTTAAACTTTTACAAAATGTATCACCAGGTGCATCAGTACAAACAATATTACAGTCATTTACAGCCTTTCATTTTGATCTGTACAGCCCGAGGGGCTCTAAACAGTTCCCAGTCTCTCGGTGCGCTGTGGTAGAAAGGTCTTAGACAGCGACCCTTCCCCATTGCGTCTTTGCGGCAGCTGCCCCAAGCTTTAGTGCGTCCCTCAGCACGTAGTCCTGGACTTTGGATTGTGCCAGTCCGCAACAATCGGTCGGGGACAAATCTTTGTGCTGGAAGACCAACAAGTTTCGGGCAGACCAAAGCGCGTCTTTCACCGAGTTGATGATCCTCCAGCTGCAGTTGATGTTTGTCTCGGTGTGTGTCCCTGGGAACAGCCCGTAGAGCACAGAGTCCTGTGTCACAGAACTGCTCGGGATGAACCTCGACAGCAACCACTGCATCTCTCTCCAGACTTTCTTTGCAAAGGCACAATCCACAAGGAGGTGAACAACGGTCTCTTCCCCACCACAGCCACCTCGAGGGCATCGTGCAGAGGGGGTGAGACTCCTGGCGTGTAGGAAGGATCTGACGGGGAGGGCCTTTCTCACCACCAGCCAAGCTACGTCTTGGTGCTTGTTGGAAAGTTCTGGCGATGAGGCATTCTGCCAAATGACTTTGACAGTCTGCTCGGGGAACCATCCCACAGGGTCCACCCTCTCCTTATCCCTCAGGGCCTCTAGGACGTTACGTGCTGACCACTGCCTGATGGACTTGTGGTCAAAGGTGTTTTTCTGCATAAATTTTTCCACCAGGGACAGGTGGTACGGCACGGTCCAACTACTTGGAGCGTTCCGCGGCAGCGTGGCCAGACCCATCCTTCGCAACCCCGGGGACAGGTAGAACCTCAGCACGTAGTGACACTTGGTGTTTGCGTACTGAGGGTCTACGCACCGCTTGATGCAGCCGCACACAAAGGTGGCCATCAGTATGAGGGCGATGTTGGGCACGTTTTTTCCCCCTTTATCTAGAGGCTTGTACATCGCGTCCCTGCAGACACGATCCATTTTCGACCTCCAGATAAAGCGGAAGATGGCTCGAGTGATCGCCATCGCGCAGGAGTGTGGAATGGGCCAGACCTGCGCCACGTACAGCAACAGCGAGAGTACCTCACACCTGATGACCAGGTTCTTACCCGCAATGGAGAGGGAGCGTCGCTCCCACATGCCCAGTTTCCTTTTCACCATAGCCACTCGCTCCTTCCAGTTTCTAACGCATGCCCCGGTCCCTCCGAACCATATCCCCAGCACCTTCAGGCCGTCAGCCCTGACAGTGAAGGGGACAAAGGATCGGTCAGCCCACTTCCCAAAGAACATGGCCTCGCTCTTCCCACGATTTACCTTGGCTCCCGAGGCCAGTTCGAACTGGTCGCAGACGTGCATCAGTCTGCGCACCGACAGCGGATCCGAGCAGAAGACGGCGACGTCGTCCATGTACAGGGAGGCTTTTACCTGAGTGCCTCCACTGCCTGGGATCGTCACTCCTCTTATGCCCGGATCCTTCCTGATGGACTCGGCAAAGGGTTCTATGCAGCACACAAAAAGGACAGGCGAGAGAGGGCAGCCCTGCCTGACTCCAGATTTAATCGGAAAGCTATCTGTTTCCCACCCATTGATTGAGACTGCGCTACTGATGTTAGTGTAGAGCAGTTGGATCCAATTTCGAATTCCCTCCCCAAACCCCATTTTGGAGAGCACATCCCCCATGTAGGTGTGCGATATTCTGTCAAAGGCCTTCTCCTGATCCAAGCTGATGAGGCAGGTATCCACACCCCTGTCCTGTACATAGGCAATCGTATCCCTGAGCAGCGCCAGGCTGTCAGAGATCTTCCTGCCTGGCACAGAGCAGGTCTGGTCAGGGTGAATCACCAATTCCAGAGCGGATTTGACCCGGTTGGCGATGACCTTGGACAGAATCTTATAGTCCATATTCAACAGTGAAATGGGTCGCCAATTTCTAATTTCCTCCCTTTCCCCCTTGTGCTTGTAGATGAGGGTGATGATGCCTTTCCTCATGGATTCTGACATGCTGCCGGCCAGGAGCATACTCTCGTACACTTCTAGCAGGTCTGGGCCGATCAAGTCCCACAGAGCCGAATACAACTCCGCCGGCAGGCCGTCGCTTCCGGGGGTTTTACTCTTCTCGAAGGACTCGAGGGCCTTAGTCAGTTCGTCAGGAGTTAGCGGTTTGTCTAGGCTCTCCCGCGTACTGTGGTCTAGGACCTCCGTGATAGAGGACAGGAAGGACTGGGAGGCCGTGCTGTCCGTGGGCTTCACGTCATACAGTCCGGCATAAAAGGATTTGCTGATCCTCAGAATGTCGGACCGTGATGACTTTACTGAGCCGTCTTCTTCCTTCAGGCTGCTGATCACAGAGCGCTCTCTGTGTACCTTTTGGAAGAAGAAACGTGAGCACGTCTCATCCTGCTCCACGGAGCGGACTCTGGAACGGAAGATGATCTTGGAGGCCTCCGAGGCAAAGTGCGAGGCTTGCTGGCCCTTCACCTCTTGGAGCTCCTCCTTGACATCGACCCCCATCGACTGCAGCCGGAGCAGATTCTGCATCTTTTCCTGGAGTCGGGACATTTCCCTCTGTTCCTTTCTAGCTTTCTGGGTGCCTTTGAGGATGAAAAACCTCTTGATGCTTCCCTTGATCACTTCCCACCAGTGTGTCAGGGACTCAAAGAGGGGTTTCACGGTTCTCCAACCTTTGTAATCCCTCTTGAGCTCCTCAATGTTCTCTGGGGTCAGCAGTTGCACATTTAGCTTCCATGCCCCCCTGCCCACCCTCAGGTCTTCCTCCAAGTGGCAGTCCGCCAGTAGGAGGCAGTGGTCAGAGAAGAACACCGGCTTGACGTCGGTGGATCTGACTGTGAATGCACGGGACACAAACAGGAAGTCTATCCTGGAACGAATGGACCCGTCTGGCCGCGACCAGGTGTATCTACGCTGCGCTCCGTCTGCAGGGTTGCTGAAGACGTCGTGCAGCTTGGCATCCTTAACTGTTTCCATCAGGGATCTGGACGTAGCGTCCAATCTGCTTCCGGCCCTGCCGGATCGTCCAGCCGCATCGATGATGCAGTTGAAGTCCCCGCCCAGAATGACCGGCCTGGAGGTCGCCAGCAGCAGTGGGAGCTGCTGAAAAACCTCCAGCCGCTCAGCCCTTTGTGCCGGGCCGTACACGTTAATTAACCGGAGTGGAGCGTTCTTGTACATTACGTCTGCTACCAGGAGTCGCCCGCCCACCACCTCCTTGACCTCGGAGACGGTGAAGTTGCCTCCCCGCAGCAGAATACCCAGGCCGGAGGAACGAGAGTCGTTTCCGCCCGACCAGATCGATGGCCCGTGGGACCACCATCGTGACCATTGCCTGTAGGAGCTGAGGTGCGGTATCGCACACTCCTGCAGAAACAACAGGTCAGCTTTGACCTTGGCTAGGTAGTCCAAGGTCGCAACACATCGCGTAGTAGATTTAATGCTACGCACATTTATGGATACAATCTTTAAACCCATATTAAAGCATTTATTCTCCTACCAAACCCACTGTCTCTGAGAGTCCCAGACCTTTAGTCTGCTCCTTCATACCCGTAGTGAGCTCAAATTCCTTCTTAGCCAAAAGGCCGAGAAGCGATGAGAAAGAAAGAAAGTTGTGTTTTGAAAGATGTGCATGTTGAAAAGTAAAGAAAGCAGATGTTTGTAAGAAATCTATTTTTAGCATTGAAAATCCCCTGGAAAGGGGTGGTGCACCATTCCCAGAGATACTGCAATACCAGGTCGATGCGTGGAGTGGACAGAGCAAGCCCCTATTCCATCTCCCTGCTCCAAAAATCAATTTAATATATGGTCCCCAGATAAGGGACGTATCAGATATTAAACTGATAAGAACAGATTTTTTTTTTTTTTTATTGTAAAAATATACTTTATTCATAAAAATCTTCAATCACATTCAAAACCATTTCAAAAACAACATTACAAGGGTACAATCCAGGTTAAACTTTTACAAAATGTATCACCAGGTGCATCAGTACAAACAATATTACAGTCATTTACAGCCTTTCATTTTGATCTGTACAGCCCGAGGGGCTCTAAACAGTTCCCAGTCTCTCGGTGCGCTGTGGTAGAAAGGTCTTAGACAGCGACCCTTCCCCATTGCGCCTTTGCGGCAGCTGCCCCAAGCTTTAGTGCGTCCCTCAGCACGTAGTCCTGGACTTTGGATTGTGCCAGTCCGCAACAATCGGTCGGGGACAAATCTTTGTGCTGGAAGACCAACAAGTTTCGGGCAGACCAAAGCGCGTCTTTCACCGAGTTGATGATCCTCCAGCTGCAGTTGATGTTTGTCTCGGTGTGTGTCCCTGGGAACAGCCCGTAGAGCACAGAGTCCTGTGTCACAGAACTGCTCGGGATGAACCTCGACAGCAACCACTGCATCTCTCTCCAGACTTTCTTTGCAAAGGCACAATCCACAAGGAGGTGAACAACGGTCTCTTCCCCACCACAGCCACCTCGAGGGCATCGTGCAGAGGGGGTGAGACTCCTGGCGTGTAGGAAGGATCTGACGGGGAGGGCCTTTCTCACCACCAGCCAAGCTACGTCTTGGTGCTTGTTGGAAAGTTCTGGCGATGAGGCATTCTGCCAAATGACTTTGACAGTCTGCTCGGGGAACCATCCCACAGGGTCCACCCTCTCCTTATCCCTCAGGGCCTCTAGGACGTTACGTGCTGACCACTGCCTGATGGACTTGTGGTCAAAGGTGTTTTTCTGCATAAATTTTTCCACCAGGGACAGGTGGTACGGCACGGTCCAACTACTTGGAGCGTTCCGCGGCAGCGTGGCCAGACCCATCCTTCGCAACACCGGGGACAGGTAGAACCTCAGCACGTAGTGACACTTGGTGTTTGCGTACTGAGGGTCTACGCACCGCTTGATGCAGCCGCACACAAAGGTGGCCATCAGTATGAGGGCGATGTTGGGCACGTTTTTTCCCCCTTTATCTAGAGGCTTGTACATCGCGTCCCTGCAGACACGATCCATTTTCGACCTCCAGATAAAGCGGAAGATGGCTCGAGTGATCGCCGTCGCGCAGGAGTGTGGAATGGGCCAGACCTGCGCCACGTACAGCAACAGCGAGAGTACCTCACACCTGATGACCAGGTTCTTACCCGCAATGGAGAGGGAGCGTCGCTCCCACATGCCCAGTTTCCTTTTCACCATAGCCACTCGCTCCTTCCAGTTTCTAACGCATGCCCCGGTCCCTCCGAACCATATCCCCAGCACCTTCAGGCCGTCAGCCCTGACAGTGAAGGGGACAAAGGATCGGTCAGCCCAGTTCCCAAAGAACATGGCCTCGCTCTTCCCACGATTTACCTTGGCTCCCGAGGCCAGTTCGAACTGGTCGCAGACGTGCATCAGTCTGCGCACCGACAGCGGATCCGAGCAGAAGACGGCGACGTCGTCCATGTACAGGGAGGCTTTTACCTGAGTGCCTCCACTGCCTGGGATCGTCACTCCTCTTATGCCCGGATCCTTCCTGATGGACTCGGCAAAGGGTTCTATGCAGCACACGAAAAGGACAGGCGAGAGAGGGCAGCCCTGCCTGACTCCAGATTTAATCGGAAAGCTATCTGTTTCCCACCCATTGATTGAGACTGCGCTACTGATGTTAGTGTAGAGCAGTTGGATCCAATTTCGAATTCCCTCCCCAAAGCCCATTTTGGAGAGCACATCCCCCATGTAGGTGTGCGATATTCTGTCAAAGGCCTTCTCCTGATCCAAGCTGATGAGGCAGGTATCCACACCCCTGTCCTGTACATAGGCAATCGTATCCCTGAGCAGCGCCAGGCTGTCAGAGATCTTCCTGCCTGGCACAGAGCAGGTCTGGTCAGGGTGAATCACCAATTCCAGAGCGGATTTGACCCGGTTGGCGATGACCTTGGACAGAATCTTATAGTCCATATTCAACAGTGAAATGGGTCGCCAATTTCTAATTTCCTCCCTTTCCCCCTTGTGCTTGTAGATGAGGGTGATGATGCCTTTCCTCATGGATTCTGACATGCTGCCGGCCAGGAGCATACTCTCGTACACTTCTAGCAGGTCTGGGCCGATCAAGTCCCACAGAGCCGAATACAACTCCGCCGGCAGGCCGTCGCTTCCGGGGGTTTTACTCTTCTCGAAGGACTCGAGGGCCTTAGTCAGTTCGTCAGGAGTTAGCGGTTTGTCTAGGCTCTCCCGCGTACTGTGGTCTAGGACCTCCGTGATAGAGGACAGGAAGGACTGGGAGGCCGTGCTGTCCGTGGGCTTCACGTCATACAGTCCGGCATAAAAGGATTTGCTGATCCTCAGAATGTCGGACCGTGATGACTTTACTGAGCCGTCTTCTTCCTTCAGGCTGCTGATCACAGAGCGCTCTCTGTGTACCTTTTGGAAGAAGAAACGTGAGCACGTCTCATCCTGCTCCACGGAGCGGACTCTGGAACGGAAGATGATCTTGGAGGCCTCCGAGGCAAAGTGCGAGGCTTGCTGGCCCTTCACCTCTTGGAGCTCCTCCTTGACATCGACCCCCATCGACCGCAGCCGGAGCAGATTCTGCATCTTTTCCTGGAGTCGGGACATTTCCCTCTGTTCCTTTCTAGCTTTCTGGGTGCCTTTGAGGATGAAAAACCTCTTGATGCTTCCCTTGATCACTTCCCACCAGTGTGTCAGGGACTCAAAGAGGGGTTTCACGGTTCTCCAACCTTTGTAATCCCTCTTGAGCTCCTCAATGTTCTCTGGGGTCAGCAGTTGCACATTTAGCTTCCATGCCCCCCTGCCCACCCTCAGGTCTTCCTCCAAGTGGCAGTCCGCCAGTAGGAGGCAGTGGTCAGAGAAGAACACCGGCTTGACGTCGGTGGATCTGACTGTGAATGCACGGGACACAAACAGGAAGTCTATCCTGGAACGAATGGACCCGTCTGGCCGCGACCAGGTGTATCTACGCTGCGCTCCGTCTGCAGGGTTGCTGAAGACGTCGTGCAGCTTGGCATCCTTAACTGTTTCCATCAGGGATCTGGACGTAGCGTCCAATCTGCTTCCGGCCCTGCCGGATCGTCCAGCCGCATCGATGATGCAGTTGAAGTCCCCGCCCAGAATGACCGGCCTGGAGGTCGCCAGCAGCAGTGGGAGCTGCTGAAAAACCTCCAGCCGCTCAGCCCCTTGTGCCGGGCCGTACACGTTAATTAACCGGAGTGGAGCGTTCTTGTACATTACGTCTGCTACCAGGAGTCGCCCGCCCACCACCTCCTTGACCTCGGAGACGGTGAAGTTGCCTCCCCGCAGCAGAATACCCAGGCCGGAGGAACGAGAGTCGTTTCCGCCCGACCAGATCGATGGCCCGTGGGACCACCATCGTGACCATTGCCTGTAGGAGCTGAGGTGCGGTATCGCACACTCCTGCAGAAACAACAGGTCAGCTTTGACCTTGGCTAGGTAGTCCAAGGTCGCAACACATCGCGTAGTAGATTTAATGCTACGCACATTTATGGATACAATCTTTAAACCCATATTAAAGCATTTATTCTCCTACCAAACCCACTGTCTCTGAGAGTCCCAGACCTTTAGTCTGCTCCTTCATACCCGTAGTGAGCTCAAATTCCTTCACTTTGGATGGGCTGAGGTAGATCTCCTTGGCCGTGTTCTGCTCCGGTGGCATCTGGAGGTTCACGTAGTGAGCGGATTTTGAGATGACCTTTGCTGGAGAAGCTTCTCCAAAACTCACCCCCTCTGGGGGGTTGCTGTTCCCGGCTTCCTGGAGCTGGGGTGCGATGATTGCCTCACTGCTCCCAGATTCCAGGGGCTGTGGTGCACTGGCCTCCTCAGGTTGCAGGCAAAGTTGGGGTGCGTTGGTCTCCTTGTTGTCTCCAATTTTCTGGAGCTCGGGTGTCTCGTCCTCCAACGCCCTGGAGCTTTGCCGCCTCTTCTGTCGGTGCCGCTCTGGCACTTCCTCATCCGAAGAGCTGCTGCCCTTGTCATCCGTGTCGGATGGGAGACGCCTCTTGCCGCTTCTCTGGGAAACGCCTTTGCTTCTTCTTCGCTCCCTCTTACTTTTCTTGTTCTTCACCGTCCGCCACTCCCCCTGCTGCTTTTCCACTGCTGCCTCCTCCTCCATTGATTCGCTGTCCTGAGGACTGGAAGGTTCAGGGGGTGGTGCTGTTGATTGTCTCTCTGTTGCCTCAATCTCTTTCTCCACCTTGTCTCTCTCTGTGTCCTCCTTTGTCCCGTTGAGCTCCCTGGGGGCCTTGGTGGTTGGAGTGACACGGAACATTTCTTCTGCTTCCCCGTGGTCGGCTTTGGCTGCCTGTGCGTAAGTACGGCAGCGTTTGGGGCAGGTCCTGTAGAGGTGACTTGCCTCGCCACACAGGTTGCAGCACTTGGCCTGTTTGCAGTCTTTTGTCTGGTGCCCTTCCTGTTTGCAGATCTTGCAGAGGGAGGCGCTGCAGTTGGCCGCCACATGACCAGCCTTGCCGCATGAGCGACAATGCTTGGGTTGCCCAGCGTAGACCAGGTAGCCACGGTTTCCCCCGATAGCGAAACTGGAAGGAGGGTGGAAAATGGCTCCCTTACCATCGGTCTTTAGCGTGACCTTAAACAGGCGTTTGCCTGTCCAGATCCCCAAGTCGTCTCGAATCTCAGTGCCGCTCCCCACCTTATCGAAGTACCTGGTGAGGAAGGTGACCACGTCGGCGACAGGGACGAAGGGGTTGTACACATGCACCATCACCTCACGTTCCCGTTGCAACGGCAGAGAAAAGTGCGGCTCCGCCGTCAGGATCTTCATCTCTGGCAGGTCTCTCTTCTCCTCGAACACCCTCAGGAGCCGGACGCAGTCTGCCACTTGCTTGAACGTGACGTCGAAATAACCACCTTTGCGGGAGTCGTGCAGGGTGAAGATCTCCGTAGCTTGGAAGCCGCACGCCTTCAACAGGATCCTCCTGGTGAAGAAGCCCCGATCCATAGGTGATCCTCCTTCGTCGCTGTGGTTCACCGTGACTCGGACGGTGATAGGTAACCCACGGTATGAATTCGGATTGCGATTGGTTTTCGCCCTTCCATCCCGACCTTGCCATGGCAGGACCATGGTGTCGCCCCTGCAACACTACACTTGATCTTAGCCAAGAGGCCGAGAAGCGATCCTACACTTGATCTTAGCCAAGAGGCCGAGAAGCGATGAGAAAGAAAGAAAGTTGTGTTTTGAAAGATGTGCATGTTGAAAAGTAAAGAAAGCAGATGTTTGTAAGAAATCTATTTTTAGCATTGAAAATCCCCTGGAAAGGGGTGGTGCACCATTCCCAGAGATACTGCAATACCGGGTCGATGCGTGGAGTGGACAGAGCAAGCCCCTATTCCATCTCCCTGCTCCAAAAATCAATTTAATATATGGTCCCCAGATAAGGGACGTATCAGATATTAAACTGATAAGAACAGATGTTTGTAAGAAATCTATTTTTAGCATTGAAATTCCCCTGGAAAGGGGTGGTGCACCATTCCCAGAGATACTGCAATACCAGGTCGATGCGTGGAGTGGACAGAGCAAGCCCCTATTCCATCTCCCTGCTCCAAAAATCAATTTAATATATGGTCCCCAGATAAGGGACGTATCAGATATTAAACTGATAAGAACAGATACTACACTTGATCTTAGCCAAGAGGCCGAGAAGCGATGCCACAAATACCCTGGACTTACCCGAGTGCCATATGCCTTCCCTCCTTTAAAGCAGACTGACAGCGTTCAAAGGCTTATATATATATAAGTACTGATGCTTTTACTGTTGGCATATTTCTCCTGGGATTTCCAATTGGAACAGAAGGTTAATTTACAGAAGTTGCCTTTGTTCTGTCTTTTTCAGTGAGACTGCATCAGAGTTATGTAGATCGCCAGTATTCCACCAATCAGGTGGGAGAGGGTTGTGCCTATCCACATGGACGTCACTGTCAGAGGCTGCTGTGGGAGAAGCTTTTGAAAGCAGTTGCGTGTCTTGCAGCGAGTGAGTGACAATGCAGCAACCAACTGTGCAGAGCTGCACACATCGAATCCTAAACAAAATAAAAACAGAATTACCTGGAAAAACTCAGCAAGTCTGGCAGCATCGGTGGAGAAGAAATCAGTCAACGTTTCGAGCCCTCATGGCCCTTCGGCAGAACTGCAGCATAGTTTCAACAAGGGAGAAATATAAATTGGTTTAAGGTGGGGGGGGAAGAGACACATTGAGGGTGTGGTGTGAGCAGATAATCAAAAGATGTCAGAGACAAAAGGGTCAAAGAGGTGTTGAAGGTGGTGGTCTTTGTCTGAGAAAAGTGCTAATTAAGAATGGAAAACAGGATATTTAAAGTACAGCTCTAGTGGGGGTGGGGTGGAAAGACTAAAGGTTTTAGTTTTAGATTTAAAAATAATGGAAATAGGTGGGGAAAGAAGAATCTATATAAATTATTGAAAAAAAACGGGTGGGGGGGGAAAAGAAACGGGGTGGGGATGGGGGGAGGGGGAGTTTAAGATCTAAAGTTGTTGAATTCAATATTCAGCCCAGAGGGCTGTAAAGTGCCTAGTCGGAAGATGAGGTGCTGCTCCTCCAGTTTGCGTTGGGCTTCACTGGAACAATGCAGCAAGCCAAGGACAGACATGTTGGCAAGAGAACAGGGTGGAGTGTTAAAATGGCAAGCGACAGGGAGGTTTGGGTCTTTCTTGCGGACAGACCGCAGGTGTTCCGCAGAACGGTCGCCCAGTTTGCGTTTGGTCTCTCCAATGTAGAGGAGACCGCATTGGGAGCAACGAATGCAGTAGACTAAGTTAGGGGAAATGCAAGTGAAATGCTGCTTCACTTGAAAGGAGTGTTTGGGCCCTTGGACGGTGAGGAGAGAGGAAGTGAAGGGGCAGGTGTTGCATCTTCTGCGTGGGCATGGGGAGGTGCCATAAGTGGGGGTTGAGGAGTAGGGGGTGATGGAGGAGTGGACCAGGGTGTCCCGGAGGGAACGATCCCTACGGAATGCCGTCAAGGGGGGTGAAGGGAAGATGTGTTTGGTGGTGGCATCATGCTGGAGTTGGCGGAAATGGCGGAGGATGATCCTTTGAATGCGGAGGCTGGTGGGGTGATAAGTGAGGACAAGGGGGACCCTATCATGTTTCTGGGAAGGAGGAGAAGGCGTGAGGGAGGATGCGCGGGATATGGGCCGGACACGGTTGAGGGCCCTGTCAACGACCGTGGATGGAAAACCTCGGTTAAGGAAGAAGGAGGACATGTCAGAGGAGCTGTTTTTGAAGGTAGCGTCATCAGAACAGATGCGACGGAGGCGAAGGAACTGAGAGAATGGGATGGAGTCTTTACAGGAAGCGGGGTGTGAGGAGCTGTAGCCGAGGTAGCTGTGGGAGTCGGTAGGCTTGTAATGGATATTGGTGGACAGTCTATCATCAGAAATTGAGACAGAGAGGTCAAGGAAGGGAAGAGAAGTGTCAGAGATGGACCATGTGAAGATGATGGAGGGGTGGAGATTGGAAGCAAAATTAATACATTTTTCCAGGTCCCGACGAGAGCATGAAGCAGCACCGAAGTAATCATCGATGTACCGGAGAAAGAGTTGTGGGAGGGGGCCGGAGTAGGACTGGAACAAGGAATGTTCCACATACCCCATAAAGAGACAGGCATAGCTGGGGCCCATGCGGGTACCCATAGCCACGCCTTTTATTTGGAGGAAGTGAGAGGAGTTAAAGGAGAAATTGTTCAGTGTGAGAACAAGTTCAGCCAGACGGAGGAGAGTAGTGGTGGATGGGGATTGTTGGGGCCTCTGTTCAAGGAAGAAGCTAAGGGCCCTCAGACCATCCTGGTGGGGGATGGAGGTGTAGAGGGATTGGACATCCATGGTGAAGAGGAAGCGGTTGGGGCCAGGGAACTGGAAATTGTTGATGTGACGTAAGGTGTCAGAGGAATCACGGATGTAGGTGGGAAGGGACTGGACAAGGGGAGAGAGAAGGGAGTCAAGATAACGAGAAATGAGTTCCGTGGGGCAGGAACAGGCTGACACGATCGGTCTGCCAGGACAGTTCTGTTTGTGGATTTTGGGTAGGAGGTAGAAGCGGGCCGTCCGAGGTTGGGCGACTATCAAGTTGGAAGCTGTGGGAGGAAGATCTCCTGAGGAGATGAGGTCAGTGACAGTCCTGGAAACAATGGCTTGATGTTCTGTGGTGGGGTCATGGTCCAGGGAGAGGTAGGAGGAAACGTCTGCGAGTTGACGCTCAGCCTCCGCGAGGTAGAGGTCAATGCGCCAGACAACAACAGTACCACCCTTGTCAGCGGGTTTGATGACAATGTTGGGGTTGGACCTGAGAGAACGGAGTGCAGTGAGTTCAGAGAGAGACAGATTAGAATGGGTGAGAGGAGCAGAGAAATTGAGACGGCTAATGTCACGCCGACAGTTCTCAATGAAAAGATCAAGAGAAGGCAAAAATCCAGAGGGAGGGGTCCAAGTGGAGGGAGAACATCGAATCCTAGATTGGTTAGAGCACAAAAGGAGGCCATTCGGCCTGTCGTGTCTGTGCTAGCTCTCTGCAAGAGCAACTCCCCTAGTGCCACTCACCTGCCTTTTCCCCGTAGCCCTGCAAATATTTTCTCTTCAGATAATTAATTATCCGATTCTCTTTTGAAAGCCACTCTTGAAAGTGCCCCCAGCACACTCTCAGGCAGTGCATTGCAGATTCTAACCACTCGCTGCGCAAGAAGGTTTCTCCTCATGTCGCCTTGGTTCTTTTGCCATTCACCTTAAATGGGGGTCCTCCATGTTGTGTTTTCCACCTGACACAAACACACCGACGACACAAAGAGGATTGCGAACTCAATTCTTTGATTTGAAGAGATGAAATATATACAACAATATCTGGGTCTCTAGGACAGCTCCTATCATCGGCCCGAGAATTATACATGAGCATATACGTCACACCCTGCCTGGTGCTGCACAGCAATTTTAGATACGCTCCTTAAAGGTATACCACAACAACTCCAGGCTGTACCATTAAATAATAAGAACTATTTACATTACCACAAATTGCTCTTCTGTCTTTGAACCTACAATTGTACAAAGTGATCACCTTATGAGTCTCTGGAACGGAATGGTGCTTCGTTGATACTGTGAATTTGGTTTGAGATTGCTGTACGTTCTCACAATTCTGGTTGTCTGTAGGAGTGTTGCGCTGGGATCGTGTCTTAGATCGCGTTCTGCTTGCGATGGGGTTACTTGGTGTTTCTTGTTCTGGTACTTCCCTGATTCGCCATCGGTTTCTTCACAATGGGTGCTCGTATTTGATATGATCATGGTTCTGGACATGCTGCTGATTTCGGCCGGATTTCATGTTCCATCGGTTGGGTGTTGTAGTCATACCTTTTGTCCAATGTTTAAGTTGGGTGATTCTTTGCTCATGTGCGTCCTTCACCTTCACCTTCAGCGAATGCATCACTTACTCCTGGATGCATCGACAAATGATGACTGGGAAGGGTTGTTCGCACTGTAATTCTGCTGGTGAAGGAGTGGTTGCACTGAGCGCTGTCGCTCTAAGGTGTAGCATTGTGACAGGCCGTCACAAGCCTTGTTTACTTTGCTGACATTTCATAAGTAAGGACTTTACAGTATATACATTCCGCCATGCTATTGGACCTGGGACAGTGTGGTGATGCGGTAGTACGGTCAACTCCCCACTTTTCACACATCGGTGCGCAGACTGATCGACACCTGCGACCACTTCGAACCGGCCTCAGGTGCCAAGGGTAAATCGTGGCAAGAGCGAGGCCGTGTCCTCTGGGAACTGAACTAAGCTTTGTCCCTTTCACCAGCAGGTCAGACTGCCTGAAGCTACTGGGGATATGGTTCGGAGGGACCAGGGCATGCGTTAGAAACCGGAAGGAGCGAGTAGCTATGGTGAGAAAAGAACTGGGCATGTGGGAGCAAAGCTCCCTCTCCGTTGCGGGTAAGAACCTGCTCATCAGGTATGAGGCACTCTCGGTGTTGCTGTACGTGGCGCGGGTCTGGCCCATTCCTCACTCCTGCGCTGTGGCGATCACGCCAGCCATCTTCCGCTTTATCTGGAGGTCAAAAGTGGATCCTGTTTGCAGGGACATGATGTAAAAAAACTCTGGATGAAGGGGGAAAAAACATGCCCAACATCACCCTCATCCTGATGGCCACCTTTGTGTATGGCGGTATCAAGCTGTGTGTAGACCCAAACACCAAGCGTCACTACGTGCTGAGGTTCTACCTGTCCCTGGTGTTGCGAAGGATGGGTCTGGCCACCCTGCCGCGGAACGCTCCAAGTGCCGTATCACCTGCCCCGTGTGGAAAAACTTATGCAGAGAAACACCTTTGTCCGCAAGTCCATCAGGCAGTGGTTAGCACGTATCACCCTAGAGGCCCTGCGGGAAAAGGAGATGGTGGATTCCGGCGGACGGTTCGCCGAACAGACCGTCAGGGTCATTTGGCAGAATGCCTCATCACCAGAACTCTGAAGAGAGTGGCCGTGGTTCTTGTCGAGGTGCATCCCGAGCAGTTCCGTGACACAGGTATGGACTCTGTGCTCCAGGGGCTGTTCCCAGGGACACACGCCGAGACAAACATCAACTACCGCCGGAGGATCCACTCGGTGAAAGACACTCTTTGGCTGTCCGAAACTTGTTGGTCTTCCATTGCAAAGAGTTGGCACATTCCAAGGTCCAGGACTACGTGCTGAGGGACGCACTAAAGTTTGGGGCAAAGGCGTAATGGAGAAAGGTCGCTGTCTACGGTTGCGCTAGATGTGTCGTGTAACTGGCAGGTAATGGAAAATTTCGAGAAACACTCAGTCACAAGGGAGAACACGTGACAGGCATGAGAGACAATCCATGAGTCTTTGTAGCTGAGTTTCCGTGTGAGCAACTAGCTCACAGCGCAGAGGAGTTCTTCGATCGAGGCCTGCTGTATTTTTGTCTTTGCTTTCAGCTTGAGCAGTCAAAGAACAAAGAAGAAAAAAAAGTACAGCACAGGAACAGGCCCTTCGGCCCTCCAAGCCTGCGCCGATCGGTCTGTGGAGCTTGCCAGCTGACCAGGTATGCAGCTAAAGTCCTTCCACATCTACAGGGAAGGCAAAGTCAGCAGCGTTTCTCCCAGAGTGTAGAGAGTCCTTGGAACTCTCTTCCTCGAAAGGTGGTGGAAACAGAGTCTTTGAATATTTTCAAGACAGAGCTGGATAGATTAACAAGGCGGGGTTGGAAGGTTATCGCTGGTAGGCAGGAATGTGGGGTTGAGGTTACAATCGGATCAGCCATGATCTTCTGAGTAGTGGAGCAGGCTCTTGGGGCCCAGTGGCCTACTCCTGCTCCTAAGTTGTATGTTCAGACATGTAGGGGCATTACTTTTTACTGATTCCAGTGCTTCTCCTGCACTGAACCTGGAGAGTACTACGTCAGTTGCTGTTGAGTTGTTTCCTGATGCCCTGCTTTCTTTTGTACGAGCTGTCTAGCATCCTCGTTTATGGGCTTCCTTTGCTTGGCATTGGGCCTTCTTTTGGGCTGACTGTTGGTCTATTTCCTTTACGGGATGTCAGCATGACATCACCAGAAGGGAAATGTGTCATGTTATGAAGTCACAGTAAATAAGTCCAATGCATTATATCATTATAATAACACAAGATGATGATCAGCAGTGAGAAGGCAGGTGGCAGCAAGGATAAGTACAGGTACGACACAGCGAACAGCCTTAGATCCTGTTAAAATGTTGAAAATGTTTCTCCCCTTCTCGAAGATTATTTCCTTCAAAATTTTAGAAATCTTTCAGCTTCAACCAGAAGTCACACACAAGCCAAACAACAAAACCACCTGCGTGCACAGCACAGCACACCATCTGCCAGCCTGCAATGATGTCGGCTCTCTTTTAATCACCTTTTCCCCTCCCATCAGTCCTATTCAGCAGGCAAGCAAAGGAGCGCAGAAAATACATCTGCACGGCTGTTTCTAACTTCTAGAAAGGGAACAGCCTTATCCTAGGAAAGTGAAAAATACCTATACTGTCACAAAGTGATGAACTTGAACTGCAAAACACCACGCTTACCTGAGCTTGTGTCACAGTTTTTGCTGTCTATCTCAGCCAGTATTCTCAGTCGTCCATCCTGGCTTCTTGCTCTCTCTGCAGCTTTCAGATGCCTCCCCTTGGCCGGCCTCAGTGCTCGGTGATAGATCAGCGCTCGGTATTATTTCTGTCCTCAGTGGTAACTGCTAGGGGAGAAAGGCTTGACTTTTTCAATCACCTTTTACCTCAGTAAAATCCAAGTAGAACCTAAAGTGGCAATGCTTCTCCCTCTCAGCACCCAACATGTCTTGCCTTTTCTTCAGGTTGGATTTGAGGAAGCACTACAGTTGCTGCCTGGCTGCCGTTTCAAGTACAGAGACAAGGGGCAGCCCCATGACCCCTCCCCCGACTCCTGCACAATATGCAAATGTAGCACATTGTCTGAGTGCAATTTGGGAGCTGAAGACGATTTCACAGTGGGATACAAGATATGAGGAGAGGTTTCCTCACAGACACACCGCCACATAAGCCCCTTTAAATTTGCGCGGCTGTGCAAAAAGTTTAATGGGCCCGCACACTTAAACAAATCGGTCACGCACTGTAATGACTCGCCTCATTCAGTTCAACAGAAATTAGGATCATGTTTTTAACCTGTGCCCTAGTTTTAAAATATTTTGTGTTCCATATTTACTTTCTCAATTTGTTATTAATTTACTTTACATTGCTTTATATTCTATTTTGTCTTGGACATGCATCACGGTTCGTTCAATCTCACTGGTTAAGAAAATTAAAATATTTAGTTTGATCAGGGTCTTACACTTGTCAAGAGGAGCCCTTTCAAATACTGGCCTGCTTTTGGAGGCCTGAAGTCACTGGAGCTGCACAAGTCAAGACGGCTGAAGGCCTGATTCGCTGTGTAATATACTTTGCAGCATCTTGTTGCACTAGCAGGCAGGAAGGAGTTTTCAGCAATGCAGTTTAAAGGCTTGATACACTAAGTACACTTTCATTTCAGGTTTGTCATTTCAGGACGCTGCGTGTTTTTTTGCTCTGTTTTCTGACTCTGAAATTCTAATTCAGACTGTGGAGAAGAGCTGTTGTTGCTGCTGTTGGTTTTCTTTGTAACTGTTGTCGTTTTTTTGTGGAAAAATATACCTTATCCATAAAATATCTGAAAGAACATTACAAAACATTTCAAAATGGCCATCGCAAAAAGTGCAATCATATTCCAGTTTTTCAAATAGATCATGTCGCACCCTGCGACGCTTCAATACGATCAATGAACATTACAGACATTTCAACATGCTCATTACAGGCAGTCAGACAGTGCAATAGTATTCAAGTTATCTACATAGATCATGTTGCACTCTGAGGTGCTTCAATACAATTGTGATAAATGTAATATTCACTGCATACATTCAATGTGAGTCTTTCAGGCCGAGGGGTCTATACCTTTCCCAGTCCCTCGGTGCACTATGGCTGAAAGGTCTTAGACAGCGACCGTTCCCCACTGCGCATTTGTGGCGGCTGCCCCAAGCTTTAGTGCGTCCCTCAGCACGTAGTCCTCGGCCTTGGAATGTGCCAGCCAGTCTGCAACACTCTGCTGGGGACAACTCATCGCACTGGAAGACCAACAAGTTTCGGGCAGACCAAAGAGCGTCTTTCACCGAGTAGATGATCCTCCACCTGCTTGTCTCGATGTGCGTCCCTGTCCCTGGGATCAACACGTAGAGCACAGAGACCTGTGTCACAGAACTGCTTGGGATGAACCGCGACAAAAACCACGGCAACTCTCTGCAGACCTTCTTTGCAAACGCACATTCCACAAAGAGGTGAACAACGGTCTCGTCCCCACGACAGCCACCTCGAGGTCAACATGCAGAGAGGGTGAGACTTCAGGAAGGATCTGACGGGGAGGGCATTTCTCACCACCAGCCAAGCTACGTCTTGGTGCTTGTTGGAAAGTTCTGGAGACGAGGCATTCTGCCAAACGACTTTGACAGTCTGCTCGGGGAAACATCGCACAGGATCCACCATCTCCTTTCCCCGCAGGGCCTATAGGACGTTACGTGCCGACCACTGCCTGATGGACTTGGGGTCAAAGGTGTTTTTCTGCATAAAGTTTTCCACCAGGGACAGGTGGTACGGCACGGTCCAACTACTTGGAGCGTTCCGCGGCAGCGTGGCCACACCCATCCTTCGCAACACCGGGGACAGGTAGAACCTCAGCACGTAGTGACACCTGGTGTTTGCGTACCGAGGGTCTACGCACAGCTTGATACAGCCGCACACAAAGGTGGCCATCAGTGTGAGGGCGATGTTGGGCACGTTTATTCCCCCTTTATCTAGAGGCTTATACAGCGCGTCCCTGCGGACACGATCCATTTTCGACCTCCAGATAAAGCGGAAGATGGCTCGGGTGATCGCCGTCGCGCAGCAGTCTGGAATGGGCCAGACCTGCGCCATGTACAGCAACAGCGAGAGTGCCTCACACCTGATGACCAGGTTCTTACCCGCAACGGAGAGGAAGCGTCGCTCCCAGATTCCCAGTTTCCTTTTCACCATAGACACTGGATCCTTCCAGTTTCTAACGCATACCCCGGTCCCTCTGAACCATATCCCCAGCACCTTCAGGCCGTCAGCACTGACGGTGAAGGGGACAAAGGATCGGTCAGCCCAGTTCCCAAAGAACACGGCCTCGCTCTTCCCACGATTTACCTTGGCTCCCGAGTCCAGTTCGAACTGGTCGCAGATGTGGATCAGTCTGCACACCGACAGCGGATCAGAACAGAAGACGGCGACATCGTCCATGTACAGGGAGGCTTTGATCTGAGTGCCTCCACTGCCTGGGATCGTAACTCCTCTAATGCCCGGATCCTTCCTGATGGACTCAGCAAAGAACAGGCGAGAGAGGACAGCCCTGCCTGACTCCAGATTTAATTGGAAAGCTATCTGATTCCCACCCATTGATTGAGACTGCGCTACTGATGTTAGTGTAGAGTAGGATCCAACTGGATCCAATTGCGAATTCCCTCCCCAAACCCCATTTTGAGAGCACATCCACCATGTAGGTGTGCGATATTCTGTCAAAGGCTTTCTCCTAATCCAGGCTGATGAGGCAGGTGTCCACACCCCTGTCCTGCACATAGGCAATCGTATCCCTGAGCAGCGCCAGGCTGTCAGAGATCTTCCTGCCCGGCACAGTGCAGGTCTGGTCAGGGTGTATCACCAATTCCAGAGCGGATTTGACCCGATTGGCGATGACCTTGGACAGAATCTTATAGTCCACATTCAACAGTGAAATGGGTCGCCAATTTCTAATTTCCTCCCTTTCTTCCTTGTGCTTGTACATGAGGGTGATGATGCCTTTCCTCATGGATTCTGACATACTGCCGGCCAGGAGCATACTCTCGTACACCCCTAGCAGGTCTGGGCCCATCCAGTCCCACAGAGCCCAATACAACTCCGCCGGCAAGCCGTCGCTTCTGGGGAGATTTACTCTTCTCGAAGGACTCAAGGGCCTAAGTCAGTTCGTCAGGAGTTCGCGGTTTGTCCAGCCTCTCCCGTGTACTGTCGCCTAAGACCTCCGTGATAGAGGACAAGGAGGACTGGGAGGCCGTGCTGTCCGTCGGCTTCACGTCATAAAATCCGGCATAAAAGGATTTGCTGATCCTCAAAATGTCGGACTGCGCTGACTTTACTGATCTGTCTTCTTCATTCAGGCTGCTGAACACAGAGCTCTCTCTCTGTTCCTTTTGGAAGAAGAAACGTGAGCACGTCTCATCCTGCTCCACGGAGCGGACTCTGGAACGGAAGATGTTCTTGGAGGCAAAGTGCGAGGCTTGCTGGCTCTTCACCTCTTGGAGTTCTTCCTTGACATCGACCCCCACCGACTGCAGCCGGAGCAGATTCTGCATCTTTTTCTGGAGTCGGGACATTTCCCTCTCTTCCTTTCTAGCTTTCTGGATGCTTTTGAGGATGAAAAACCTCTTGGTGTTTCCCTTGATCGCTTCCCACCAGTGTGTCAGGGACTCAAAGAGGGGTTTCACGGTTCTCCAACCTTTGTAATCCCTCTTGAGCTCCTCAATGTTCTCTGGGGTCAGCAGTTGCACATTTAGCTTCCATGCCCCCCTGCCCACCCTCAGGTCTTCCTCCAAGTGGCAGTCCGCCAGTAGGAGGCAGTGGTCAGAGAAGAACACCGGCTTGACCTCGGTGGATCTGACTGTGAATGCACGGGACACAAAGAGGAAGTCTATCCTGGAACGAATGGACCCGTCTGGCCGCGACCAGGTGTATCTACGCTGCGCTCCGTCTGCAGGGTTGCTGAAGACGTCGTGCAGCTTGGCATCCTTAACTGTTTCCATCAGGGATCTGGACGTAGCGTCCAATCTGCTTCCGGCCCTGCCGGATCGTCCAGCCGCATCGATGATGCAGTTGAAGTCCCCGCCCAGAATGACCGGCCTGGAGGTCGCCAGCAGCAGTGGGAGCTGCTGAAAAACCTCCAGCCGCTCAGCCCCTTGTGCCGGGCCGTACACGTTAATTAACCGGAGTGGAGCGTTCTTGTACATTACGTCTGCTACCAGGAGTCGCCCGCCCACCACCTCCTTGACCTCGGAGACGGTGAAGTTGCCTCCCCGCAGCAGAATACCCAGGCCGGAGGAACGAGAGTCGTTTCCGCCCGACCAGATCGATGGCCCGTGGGACCACCACCGTGACCATTGCCTGTAGGAGCTGAACTGGATAACCTCACTTATCCACGTTAAACTCCATCTGCCAAATTTTGGCCCATTCACCTAACCTGTCCATATCCATTTGTAAATTTCTCATTTCTTCACTGCAACTTACTTTCCCACCTATTTTGGTGTCATCTGCAAATTTAGCTATGGTACCTTCTACTCCTGAATCCAAGTAAATAGTTGGGGCCCAAGGACCGAACCCTGTGGCACCCCACTAGTTACAGCTTGCCATCCACAAAAGACCCATTTATCCTGACTCTCTGCTTTCTGTTGGTTAGCCAAAGCTCTATCCAAGCAAATATATTACCCTTAGCTGCGTGTGATCTTATCTTGTGTATTAATCTTTTGTGCGGCACCTTATCAAATGCCTTCTGGAAGTCCAGACATACTACATCTACAGGATCGCCATTATCCACTTTGCTTGTCACATCTTCAAAGAACTCTAGCAATTTAGTCAAACACGATTTAGTCTTCATAAAGCCATGCTGACTCTGATGGATTGCATTTTGACTTGCATTTTAGGAGGGTAGTGAAGGCATTGGAGAGAGTGCAGAAGAGGTTTACGAGTTTGGTTCCAGGGGCGAGGAAGTTGAGTTATGAAGTAAGATTGGAGAAGTTGGGACTGTATTCCTTGGGGAAAAGAAGTCTGAGAGGAGACTTGATAGAGGTATTGAAAATCATGAGGTATCTGGAGAGAGTAGATAGGGAGAAACTGCTTGCACCGATGAAAGGATCGAGAAGGAGCGGGCACAGGTTTAAAGTAACTAGCAGAAGAAGCAAAAGTGATAGGAGCAGTGAGTGGTCAGGGTCTGGAATGCACCGCCTGATAGCGTGGCGGAGGCAGGTTCAATTGAAGAGGGAATGAGATGATTATTTGAAAAGAAAGCATGTGCTGGGTTACGTGGAGAAGGCAGGAGAATGGCACGAAGTGAAATGTTCATTGGGAGAGCTGGTGCAGTCACGACGGGCGGAATGGGCTCCTTGTGCAGTGTAAGGATTGTGTGAACGTGGATGTAGACGTTTCCGAGTAGCTGTGTAAAGTGTGTGAGCTTTGAGGTGTGAGTTTTGACTGTTGCTGTATCAGCAGCAGCAGCAGCAGCGGGCGGGAGCGGCAGCAGAGAGCTGGTTGAAAATGTTGTGAGGCGAAAGGTGCAGCTGAGAGAGTGTTTGAGAGGTGTATTTGCAAGTGAAAGATGTTTTTGTATGAGTGAGGTAGAGTGTTTGTGAGATGAGAGTGGTGTCTGTGAGCGTTGGGTGAGCGTGCGTGTTTTTTGTGTGTAGATGGTGCGGGTGAGTGAGAAAGAAAGAAAGTTGTGTTTTGAAAGATGTGCATGTTGAAAAGTAAAGAAAGCAGATGTTTGTAAGAAAACTATTTTTAGCATTGAAAATCCCCTGGAAAGGGGTGGTGCACCATTCCCAGCGATACTGCAATACCGGGTCGATGCGTGGAGTGGACGGAGCAAGCCCCTATTCCATCTCCCTGCTCCAAAAATCAATTTAATATATGGTCCCCAGATAAGGGACGTATCAGATATTAAACTGATAAGAACAGATTTTTTTTTTTTTTGTAAAAATATACTTTATTCATAAAATATCTTCAATCACATTCCAAACCATTTCAAAAACAACATTACAAGGGTACAATCCAGGTTAAACTTTTACAAAATGTATCACCAGGTGCATCAGTACAAACAATAAGAACAGATTTTTTTTTTTTTTTTTTGTAAAAATATACTTTATTCATAAAATATCTTCAATCACATTCCAAACCATTTCAAAAACAACATTACAAGGGTACAATCCAGGTTAAACTTTTACAAAATGTATCACCAGGTGCATCAGTACAAACAATATTACAATCATTTACAGCCTTTCATTTTGATCTGTACAGCCCGAGGGCCTCTAAACAGTTCCCAGTCTCTCGGTGCGCTGTGGAAGAAAGGTCTTAGACAGCGACCCTTCCCCATTGCGCCTTTGCGGCAGCTGCCCCAAGCTTTAGTGCGTCCCTCAGCACGTAGTCCTGGACTTTGGATTGTGCCAGTCCGCAACAATCGGTCGGGGACAACTCTTTGTGCTGGAAGACCAACAAGTTTCGGGCAGACCAAAGCGCCTCTTTCACCGAGTTGATGATCCTCCAGCTGCAGTCGATGTTTGTCTCGGTGTGTGTCCCTGGGAACAGCCCGTAGAGCACAGAGTCCTGTGTCACAGAACTGCTCGGGATGAACCTCGACAGCAACCACTGCATCTCTCTCCAGACTTTCTTTGCAAAGGCACAATCCACAAGGAGGTGAACAACGGTCTCTTCCCCACCACAGCCACCTCGAGGGCAACGTGCAGAGGGGGTGAGCCTCCTGGCGTGTAGGAAGGATCTGACGGGGAGGGCCTTTCTCACCACCAGCCAAGCTACGTCTTGGTGCTTGTTGGAAAGTTCTGGCGATGAGGCATTCTGCCAAATGACTTTGACAGTCTGCTCGGGGAACCATCCCACAGGGTCCACCCTCTCCTTTTCCCTCAGGGCCTCTAGGACGTTACGTGCTGACCACTGCCTGATGGACTTGTGGTCAAAGGTGTTTTTCTGCATAAATTTTTCCACCAGGGACAGGTGGTACGGCACGGTCCAACTACTTGGAGCGTTCCGCGGCAGCGTGGCCAGACCCATCCTTCGCAACACCGGGGACAGGTAGAACCTCAGCACGTAGTGACACTTGGTGTTTGCGTACTGAGGGTCTACGCACCGCTTGATGCAGCCACACACAAAGGTGGCCATCAGTATGAGGGCGATGTTGGGCACGTTTTTTCCCCCTTTATCTAGAGGCTTGTACATCGCGTCCCTGCAGACACGATCCATTTTCGACCTCCAGATAAAGCGGAAGATGGCTCGAGTGATCGCCATCGCGCAGGAGTGTGGAATGGGCCAGACCTGCGCCACGTACAGCAACAGCGAGAGTACCTCACACCTGATGACCAGGTTCTTACCCGCAATGGAGAGGGAGCGTCGCTCCCACATGCCCAGTTTCCTTTTCACCATAGCCACTCGCTCCTTCCAGTTTCTAACGCATGCCCCGGTCCCTCCGAACCATATCCCCAGCACCTTCAGGCCGTCAGCCCTGACAGTGAAGGGGACAAAGGATCGGTCAGCCCGGTTCCCAAAGAACATGGCCTCGCTCTTCCCACGATTTACCTTGGCTCCCGAGGCCAGTTCGAACTGGTCGCAGACGTGCATCAGTCTGCGCACCGACAGCAGATCCGAGCAGAAGACGGCGACGTCGTCCATGTACAGGGAGGCGTTTACCTGAGTGCCTCCACTGCCTGGGATCGTCACTCCTCTTATGCCCGGATCCTTCCTGATGGACTCGGCAAAGGGTTCTATGCAGCACACGAAAAGGACAGGCGAGAGAGGACAGCCCTGCCTGACTCCAGATTTAATCGGAAAGCTATCTGTTTCCCACCCATTGATTGAGACTGCGCTACTGATGTTAGTGTAGAGCAGTTGGATCCAATTTCGAATTCCCTCCCCAAAGCCCATTTTGGAGAGCACATCCCCCATGTAGGTGTGCGATATTCTGTCAAAGGCCTTCTCCTGATCCAAGCTGATGAGGCAGGTATCCACACCCCTGTCCTGTACATAGGCAATCGTATCCCTGAGCAGCGCCAGGCTGTCAGAGATCTTCCTGCCTGGCACAGAGCAGGTCTGGTCAGGGTGAATCACCAATTCCAGAGCGGATTTGACCCGGTTGGCGATGACCTTGGACAGAATCTTATAGTCCACATTCAACAGTGAAATGGGTCGCCAATTTCTAATTTCCTCCCTTTCCCCCTTGTGCTTGTAGATGAGGGTGATGATGCCTTTCCTCATGGATTCTGACATGCTGCCGGCCAGGAGCATACTCTCGTACACTTCTAGCAGGTCTGGGCCGATCAAGTCCCACAGAGCCGAATACAACTCCGCCGGCAGGCCGTCGCTTCCGGGGGTTTTACTCTTCTCGAAGGACTCGAGGGCCTTAGTCAGTTCGTCAGGAGTTAGCGGTTTGTCTAGGCTCTCCCGCGTACTGTGGTCTAAGACCTCCGTGATAGAGGACAGGAAGGACTGGGAGGCCGTGCTGTCCGTGGGCTTCACGTCATACAGACCGGCATAAAAGGATTTGCTGATCCTCAGAATGTCGGACCGTGATGACTTTACTGAGCCGTCTTCTTCCTTCAGGCTGCTGATCACAGAGCGCTCTCTGTGTACCTTTTGGAAGAAGAAACGTGAGCACGTCTCATCCTGCTCCACGGAGCGGACCCTGGAACGGAAGATGATCTTGGAGGCCTCCGAGGCAAAGTGCGAGGCTTGCTGGCCCTTCACCTCTTGGAGCTCCTCCTTGACATCGACCCCCATCGACCGCAGCCGGAGCAGATTCTGCATCTTTTCCTGGAGTCGGGACATTTCCCTCTGTTCCTTTCTAGCTTTCTGGGTGCCTTTGCGGATGAAAAACCTCTTGATGCTTCCCTTGATCACTTCCCACCAGTGTGTCAGGGACTCAAAGAGGGGTTTCACGGTTCTCCAACCTTTGTAATCCCTCTTGAGCTCCTCAATGTTCTCTGGGGTCAGCAGTTGCACATTTAGCTTCCATGCCCCCCTGCCCACCCTCAGGTCTTCCTCCAAGTGGCAGTCCGCCAGTAGGAGGCAGTGGTCAGAGAAGAACACCGGCTTGACGTCGGTGGATCTGACTGTGAATGCACGGGACACAAACAGGAAGTCTATCCTGGAACGAATGGACCCGTCTGGCCGCGACCAGGTGTATCTACGCTGCGCTCCGTCTGCAGGGTTGCTGAAGACGTCGTGCAGCTTGGCATCCTTAACTGTTTCCATCAGGGATCTGGACGTAGCGTCCAATCTGCTTCCGGCCCTGCCGGATCGTCCAGCCGCATCGATGATGCAGTTGAAGTCCCCGCCCAGAATGACCGGCCTGGAGGTCGCCAGCAGCAGTGGGAGCTGCTGAAAAACCTCCAGCCGCTCAGCCCCTTGTGCCGGGCCGTACACGTTAATTAACCGGAGTGGAGCGTTCTTGTACATTACGTCTGCTACCAGGAGTCGCCCGCCCACCACCTCCTTGACCTCGGAGACGGTGAAGTTGCCTCCCCGCAGCAGAATACCCAGGCCGGAGGAACGAGAGTCGTTTCCGCCCGACCAGATCGATGGCCCGTGGGACCACCATCGTGACCATTGCCTGTAGGAGCTGAGGTGCGGTATCGCACACTCCTGCAGAAACAACAGGTCAGCTTTGACCTTGGCTAGGTAGTCCAAGGTCGCAACACATCGCGTAGTAGATTTAATGCTACGCACATTTATGGATACAATCTTTAAACCCATATTAAAGCATTTATTCTCCTACCAAACCCACTGTCTCTGAGAGTCCCAGACCTTTAGTCTGCTCCTTCATACCCGTAGTGAGCTCAAATTCCTTCACTTTGGATGGGCTGAGGTAGATCTCCTTGGCCGTGTTCTGCTCCGGTGGCATCTGGAGGTTCACGTGGTGAGCGGGTTTTGAGATGACCTTTGCTGGAGAAGCTTCTCCAAAACTCACCCCCTCTGGGGGGTTGCTGTTCCCGGCTTCCTGGAGCTGGGGTGCGATGATTGCCTCACTGCTCCCAGATTCCAGGGGCTGTGGTGCACTGGCCTCCTCAGGTTGCAGGCAAAGTTGGGGTGCGCTGGTCTCCTTGTTGTCTCCAATTTTCTGGAGCTCGGGTGTCTCGTCCTCCAACGCCCTGGAGCTTTGCCGCCTCTTCTGTCGGTGCCGCTCTGGCACTTCATCATCCGAAGAGCTGCTGCCCTTGTCATCCGTGTCGGATGGGAGACGCCTCTTGCCGCTTCTCTGGGAAACGCCTTTGCTTCTTCTTCGCTCCCTCTTACTTTTCTTGTTCTTCACCGTCCGCCACTCCCCCTGCTGCTTTTCCACTGCTGCCTCCTCCTCCATTGATTCGCTGTCCTGAGGGCTGGAAGGTTCAGGGGGTAGTGCTGTTGATTGGCTCTCTGTTGCCTCAATCTCTTTCTCCACCTTGTCTCTCTCTGTGTCCTCCTTTGTCCCGTTGAGCTCCCTGGGGGCCTTGGTGGTTGGAGTGACACGGAACCTTTCTTCTGCTTCCCCCTGGTCGGCTTTGGCTGCCTGTGCGTAAGTACGGCAGCGTTTGGGGCAGGTCCTGTAGAGGTGACTTGCCTCGCCACACAGGTTGCAGCACTTGGCCTGTTTGCAGTCTTTTGTCTGGTGCCCTTCCTGTTTGCAGATCTTGCAGAGGGAGGCGCTGCAGTTGGCCGCCACATGGCCAGCCTTGCCGCATGAGCGACAATGCTTGGGTTGCCCAGCGTAGACCAGGTAGCCACGGTTTCCCCCGATTGCGAAACTGGAAGGAGGGTGGAAAATGGCTCCCTTACCATCGGTCTTTAGCGTGACCTTAAACAGGCGTTTGCCTGTCCAGATCCCCAAGTCGTCTCGAATCTCGGTGCCGCTCCCCACCTTATCGAAGTACCTGGTGAGGAAGGTGACCACGTCGGCGACAGGGACGAAGGGGTTGTACACATGCACCATCACCTCACGTTCCCGTTGCAACGGCAGAGAAAAGTGTGGCTCCGCCGTCAGGATCTTCATCTCCGGCAGGTCTCTCTTCTCCTCGAACACCCTCAGGAGCCGGACGCAGTCTGCCACTCGCTTGAACGTCACGTCAAAATAACCACCTTTGCGGGAGTCGTGCAGGGTGAAGATCTCCGTAGCATGGAAGCCGCACGCCTTCAACAGGATCCTCCTGGTGAAGAAGCCCCGATCCATAGGTGATCCTCCTTCGTCGCTGTGGTTCACCGTGACTCGGACGGTGATAGGTAACCCACGGTATGGATTCGGATTGCGATTGGTTATCGCCCTTCCATCCCGACCTTGCCTTGGCAGGACCATGGTGTCGCCCCTGCAACACTACACTTGATCTTAGCCAAAAGGCCGAGAAGCGATGAGAAAGAAAGAAAGTTGTGTTTTGAAAGATGTGCATGTTGAAAAGTAAAGAAAGCAGATGTTTGTAAGAAATCTATTTTTAGCATTGAAAATCCCCTGGAAAGGGGTGGTGCACCATTCCCAGAGATACTGCAATACCGGGTCGATGCGTGGAGTGGGCGGAGCAAGCCCCTATTCCATCTCCCTGCTCCAAAAATCAATTTAATATATGGTCCCCAGATAAGGGACGTATCAGATATTAAACTGATAAGAACAGATTTTTTTTTTTTTTTGTAAAAATATACTTTATTCATAAAAAATCTTCAATCACATTCAAAACCATTTCAAAAACAACATTACAAGGGTACAATCCAGGTTAAACCTTTACAAAATGTATCACCAGGTGCATCAGTACAAACAATATTACAATCATTTACAGCCTTTCATTTTGATCCGTACAGCCCGAGGGGCTCTAAACAGCTCCCAGTCTCTCGGTGCGCTGCGGCAGAAAGGTCCCAGACAGCGACCCTTCCCCATTGCGCCTTTGCGGCAGCTGCCCCAAGCTTTAGTGCGTCCCTCAGCACGTAGTCCTGGACTTTGGATTGTGCCAGTCCGCAACAATCGGTCGGGGACAACTCTTTGTGCTGGAAGACCAACAAGTTTCGGGCAGACCAAAGCGCCTCTTTCACCGAGTTGATGATCCTCCAGCTGCAGTCGATGTTTGTCTCGGTGTGTGTCCCTGGGAACAGCCCGTAGAGCACAGAGTCCTGTGTCACAGAACTGCTCGGGATGAACCTCGACAGCAACCACTGCATCTCTCTCCAGACTTTCTTTGCAAAGGCACAATCCACAAGGAGGTGAACAACGGTCTCTTCCCCACCACAGCCACCTCGAGGGCATCGTGCAGAGGGGGTGAGACTCCTGGCGTGTAGGAAGGATCTGACGGGGAGGGCCTTTCTCACCACCAGCCAAGCTACGTCTTGGTGCTTGTTGGAAAGTTCTGGCGATGAGGCATTCTGCCAAATGACTTTGACAGTCTGCTCGGGGAACCATCCCACAGGGTCCACCCTCTCCTTATCCCTCAGGGCCTCTAGGACGTTACGTGCTGACCACTGCCTGATGGACTTGTGGTCAAAGGTGTTTTTCTGCATAAATTTTTCCACCAGGGACAGGTGGTACGGCACGGTCCAACTACTTGGAGCGTTCCGCGGCAGCGTGGCCAGACCCATCCTTTGCAACACCGGGGACAGGTAGAACCTCAGCACGTAGTGACACTTGGTGTTTGCGTACTGAGGGTCTACGCACCGCTTGATGCAGCCACACACAAAGGTGGCCATCAGTATGAGGGCGATGTTGGGCACGTTTTTTCCCCCTTTATCTAGAGGCTTGTACATCGCGTCCCTGCGGACACGATCCATTTTCGACCTCCAGATAAAGCGGAAGATGGCTCGAGTGATCGCCATCGCGCAGGAGTGTGGAATGGGCCAGACCTGCGCCACGTACAGCAACAGCGAGAGTACCTCACACCTGATGACCAGGTTCTTACCCGCAATGGAGAGGGAGCGTCGCTCCCACATGCCCAGTTTCCTTTTCACCATAGCCACTCGCTCCTTCCAGTTTCTAACGCATGCCCCGGTCCCTCCGAACCATATCCCCAGCACCTTCAGGCCGTCAGCCCTGACAGTGAAGGGGACAAAGGATCGGTCAGCCCAGTTCCCAAAGAACATGGCCTCGCTCTTCCCACGATTTACCTTGGCTCCCGAGGCCAGTTCGAACTGGTCGCAGACGTGCATCAGTCTGCGCACCGACAGCGGATCCGAGCAGAAGACGGCGACGTCGTCCATGTACAGGGAGGCTTTTACCTGTGTGCCTCCACTGCCTGGGATCGTCACTCCTCTTATGCCCGGATCCTTCCTGATGGACTCGGCAAAGGGTTCTATGCAGCACACGAAAAGGACAGGCGAGAGAGGACAGCCCTGCCTGACTCCAGATTTAATCGGAAAGCTATCTGTTTCCCACCCATTGATTGAGACTGCGCTACTGATGTTAGTGTAGAGCAGTTGGATCCAATTTCGAATTCCCTCCCCAAAGCCCATTTTGGAGAGCACATCCCCCATGTAGGTGTGCGATATTCTGTCAAAGGCCTTCTCCTGATCCAAGCTGATGAGGCAGGTATCCACACCCCTGTCCTGTACATAGGCAATCGTATCCCTGAGCAGCGCCAGGCTGTCAGAGATCTTCCTGCCTGGCACAGAGCAGGTCTGGTCAGGGTGAATCACCAATTCCAGAGCGGATTTGACCCGGTTGACGATGACCTTGGACAGAATCTTATAGTCCACATTCAACAGTGAAATGGGTCGCCAATTTCTAATTTCCTCCCTTTCCCCCTTGTGCTTGTAGATGAGGGTGATGATGCCTTTCCTCATGGATTCTGACATGCTGCCGGCCAGGAGCATACTCTCGTACACTTCTAGCAGGTCTGGGCCGATCAAGTCCCACAGAGCCGAATACAACTCCGCCGGCAGGCCGTCGCTTCCGGGGGTTTTACTCTTCTCGAAGGACTCGAGGGCCTTAGTCAGTTCGTCAGGAGTTAGCGGTTTGTCTAGGCTCTCCCGCGTACTGTGGTCTAAGACCTCCGTGATAGAGGACAGGAAGGACTGGGAGGCCGTGCTGTCCGTGGGCTTCACGTCATACAGACCGGCATAAAAGGATTTGCTGATCCTCAGAATGTCGGACCGTGATGACTTTACTGAGCCGTCTTCTTCCTTCAGGCTGCTGATCACAGAGCGCTCTCTGTGTACCTTTTGGAAGAAGAAACGTGAGCACGTCTCATCCTGCTCCACGGAGCGGACTCTGGAACGGAAGATGATCTTGGAGGCCTCCGAGGCAAAGTGCGAGGCTTGCTGGCCCTTCACCTCTTGGAGCTCCTCCTTGACATCGACCCCCATCGACCGCAGCCGGAGCAGATTCTGCATCTTTTCCTGGAGTCGGGACATTTCCCTCTGTTCCTTTCTAGCTTTCTGGGTGCCTTTGCGGATGAAAAACCTCTTGATGCTTCCCTTGATCACTTCCCACCAGTGTGTCAGGGACTCAAAGAGGGGTTTCACGGTTCTCCAACCTTTGTAATCCCTCTTGAGCTCCTCAATGTTCTCTGGGGTCAGCAGTTGCACATTTAGCTTCCATGCCCCCCTGCCCACCCTCAGGTCTTCCTCCAAGTGGCAGTCCGCCAGTAGGAGGCAGTGGTCAGAGAAGAACACCGGCTTGACCTCGGTGGATCTGACTGTGAATGCACGGGACACAAACAGGAAGTCTATCCTGGAACGAATGGACCCGTCTGGCCGCGACCAGGTGTATCTACGCTGCGCTCCGTCTGCAGGGTTGCTGAAGACGTCGTGCAGCTTGGCATCCTTAACTGTTTCCATCAGGGATCTGGACGTAGCGTCCAATCTGCTTCCGGCCCTGCCGGATCGTCCAGCCGCATCGATGATGCAGTTGAAGTCCCCGCCCAGAATGACCGGCCTGGAGGTCGCCAGCAGCAGTGGGAGCTGCTGAAAAACCTCCAGCCGCTCAGCCCCTTGTGCCGGGCCGTACACGTTAATTAACCGGAGTGGAGCGTTCTTGTACATTACGTCTGCTACCAGGAGTCGCCCGCCCACCACCTCCTTGACCTCGGAGACGGTGAAGTTGCCTCCCCGCAGCAGAATACCCAGGCCGGAGGAACGAGAGTCGTTTCCGCCCGACCAGATCGATGGCCCGTGGGACCACCATCGTGACCATTGCCTGTAGGAGCTGAGGTGCGGTATCGCACACTCCTGCAGAAACAACAGGTCAGCTTTGACCTTGGCTAGGTAGTCCAAGGTCGCAACACATCGCGTAGTAGATTTAATGCTACGCACATTTATGGATACAATCTTTAAACCCATATTAAAGCATTTATTCTCCTACCAAACCCACTGTCTCTGAGAGTCCCAGACCTTTAGTCTGCTCCTTCATACCCGTAGTGAGCTCAAATTCCTTCACTTTGGATGGGCTGAGGTAGATCTCCTTGGCCGTGTTCTGCTCCAGTGGCATCTGGAGGTTCACGTGGTGAGCGGGTTTTGAGATGACCTTTGCTGGAGAAGCTTCTCCAAAACTCACCCCCTCTGGGGGGTTGCTGTTCCCGGCTTCCTGGAGCTGGGGTGCGATGATTGCCTCACTGCTCCCAGATTCCAGGGGCTGTGGTGCACTGGCCTCCTCAGGTTGCAGGCAAAGTTGGGGTGCGCTGGTCTCCTTGTTGTCTCCAATTTTCTGGAGCTCGGGTGTCTCGTCCTCCAACGCCCTGGAGCTTTGCCGCCTCTTCTGTCGGTGCCGCTCTGGCACTTCATCATCCGAAGAGCTGCTGCCCTTGTCATCCGTGTCGGATGGGAGACGCCTCTTGCCGCTTCTCTGGGAAACGCCTTTGCTTCTTCTTCGCTCCCTCTTACTTTTCTTGTTCTTCACCGTCCGCCACTCCCCCTGCTGCTTTTCCACTGCTGCCTCCTCCTCCATTGATTCGCTGTCCTGAGGGCTGGAAGGTTCAGGGGGTAGTGCTGTTGATTGGCTCTCTGTTGCCTCAATCTCTTTCTCCACCTTGTCTCTCTCTGTGTCCTCCTTTGTCCCGTTGAGCTCCCTGGGGGCCTTGGTGGTTGGAGTGACACGGAACCTTTCTTCTGCTTCCCCCTGGTCGGCTTTGGCTGCCTGTGCGTAAGTACGGCAGCGTTTGGGGCAGGTCCTGTAGAGGTGACTTGCCTCGCCACACAGGTTGCAGCACTTGGCCTGTTTGCAGTCTTTTGTCTGGTGCCCTTCCTGTTTGCAGATCTTGCAGAGGGAGGCGCTGCAGTTGGCCGCCACATGGCCAGCCTTGCCGCATGAGCGACAATGCTTGGGTTGCCCAGCGTAGACCAGGTAGCCACGGTTTCCCCCGATTGCGAAACTGGAAGGAGGGTGGAAAATGGCTCCCTTACCATCGGTCTTTAGCGTGACCTTAAACAGGCGTTTGCCTGTCCAGATCCCCAAGTCGTCTCGAATCTCGGTGCCGCTCCCCACCTTATCGAAGTACCTGGTGAGGAAGGTGACCACGTCGGCGACAGGGACGAAGGGGTTGTACACATGCACCATCACCTCACGTTCCCGTTGCAACGGCAGAGAAAAGTGCGGCTCCGCCGTCAGGATCTTCATCTCCGGCAGGTCTCTCTTCTCCTCGAACACCCTCAGGAGCCGGACGCAGTCTGCCACTCGCTTGAACGTCACGTCAAAATAACCACCTTTGCGGGAGTCGTGCAGGGTGAAGATCTCCGTAGCATGGAAGCCGCACGCCTTCAACAGGATCCTCCTGGTGAAGAAGCCCCGATCCATAGGTGATCCTCCTTCGTCGCTGTGGTTCACCGTGACTCGGACGGTGATAGGTAGCCCACGGTATGGATTCGGATTGCGATTGGTTATCGCCCTTCCATCCCGACCTTGCCTTGGCAGGACCATGGTGTCGCCCCTGCAACACTACACTTGATCTTAGCCAAAAGGCCGAGAAGCGATGAGAAAGAAAGAAAGTTGTGTTTTGAAAGATGTGCATGTTGAAAAGTAAAGAAAGCAGATGTTTGTAAGAAATCTATTTTTAGCATTGAAAATCCCCTGGAAAGGGGTGGTGCACCATTCCCAGAGATACTGCAATACCGGGTCGATGCGTGGAGTGGGCGGAGCAAGCCCCTATTCCATCTCCCTGCTCCAAAAATCAATTTAATATATGGTCCCCAGATAAGGGACGTATCAGATATTAAACTGATAAGAACAGATTTTTTTTTTTTGTAAAAATATACTTTATTCATAAAAAATCTTCAATCACATTCAAAACCATTTCAAAAACAACATTACAAGGGTACAATCCAGGTTAAACCTTTACAAAATGTATCACCAGGTGCATCAGTACAAACAATATTACAATCATTTACAGCCTTTCATTTTGATCCGTACAGCCCGAGGGGCTCTAAACAGCTCCCAGTCTCTCGGTGCGCTGCGGCAGAAAGGTCCCAGACAGCGACCCTTCCCCATTGCGCCTTTGCGGCAGCTGCCCCAAGCTTTAGTGCGTCCCTCAGCACGTAGTCCTGGACTTTGGATTGTGCCAGTCCGCAACAATCGGTCGGGGACAACTCTTTGTGCTGGAAGACCAACAAGTTTCGGGCAGACCAAAGCGCGTCTTTCACCGAGTTGATGATCCTCCAGCTGCAGTCGATGTTTGTCTCGGTGTGTGTCCCTGGGAACAGGCCGTAGAGCACAGAGTCCTGTGTCACAGAACTGCTCGGGATGAACCTCGACAGCAAACACTGCATCTCTCTCCAGACTTTCTTTGCAAAGGCACAATCCACAAGGAGGTGAACAACGGTCTCTTCCCCACCACAGCCACCTCGAGGGCATCGTGCAGAGGGGGTGAGACTCCTGGCGTGTAGGAAGGATCTGACGGGGAGGGCCTTTCTCACCACCAGCCAAGCTACGTCTTGGTGCTTAAAAGGGGGTGTGGCTTCCTTTCATCTGACTCTGCTGCAATCAATTGAAGGCCTAGGAATTCACTGGACTGCACTTTCCCAGCCAAGCCTGAGCCAGAAGGTCAGGTGAGGAAACTCTTTTGAGTTATCAACAGTCACAGATTGCAACTCTTTCGAGTACAATCACAGTTCTTGGTTTCCGGGAGCAGGACATGAACCCACAACCCTCTGATTCAAAGGCGAGGGTGCTATGAACTGAGCCACAGCTGACACCTCCAGATAGGTGATCCTCCTTCGCTGTGGTTCACCGTGACTCGGACGGTGATAGGTAGCCCACGGTATGGATTCGGATTGCGATTGGTTATCGCCCTTCCATCCCGACCTTGCCTTGGCAGGACCATGGTGTCGCCCCTGCAACACTACACTTGATGTTAGCCAAAAGGCCGAGAAGCGATGAGAAAGAAAGAAAGTTGTGTTTTGAAAGATGTGCATGTTGAAAAGTAAAGAAAGCAGATGTTTGTAAGAAATCTATTTTTAGCATTGAAAATCCCCTGGAAAGGGGTGGTGCACCATTCCCAGAGATACTGCAATACCAGGTCGATGCGTGGAGTGGGCGGAGCAAGTCCCTATTCCATCTCCCTGCTCCAAAAATCAATTTAATATATGGTCCCCAGATAAGGGACGTATCAGATATTAAACTGATAAGAACAGATTTTTTTTTATTGTAAAAATATACTTTATTCATAAAAATCTTCAATCACATTCAAAACCATTTCAAAAACAACATTACAAGGGTACAATCCAGGTTAAACTTTTACAAAATGTATCAGCAGGTGCATCAGTACAAACAATATTACAATCATTTACAGCCTTTCATTTTGATCTGTACAGCCCGAGGGGCTCTAAACAGTTCCCAGTCTCTCGGTGCGCTGTGGTAGAAAGGTCTTAGACAGCGACCCTTCCCCATTGCGCCTTTGCGGCAGCTGCCCCAAGCTTTAGTGCGTCCCTCAGCACGTAGTCCTGGACTTTGGATTGTGCCAGTCCGCAACAATCGGTCGGGGACAACTCTTTGTGCTGGAAGACCAACAAGTTTCGGGCAGACCAAAGCGCCTCTTTCACCGAGTTGATGATCCTCCAGCTGCAGTCGATGTTTGTCTCGGTGTGTGTCCCTGGGAACAGCCCGTAGAGCACAGAGTCCTGTGTCACAGAACTGCTCGGGATGAACCTCGACAGCAACCACTGCATCTCTCTCCAGACTTTCTTTGCAAAGGCACAATCCACAAGGAGGTGAACAACGGTCTCTTCCCCACCACAGCCACCTCGAGGGCATCGTGCAGAGGGGGTGAGACTCCTGGCGTGTAGGAAGGATCTGACGGGGAGGGCCTTTCTCACCACCAGCCAAGCTACGTCTTGGTGCTTGTTGGAAAGTTCTGGCGATGAGGCATTCTGCCAAATGACTTTGACAGTCTGCTCGGGGAACCATCCCACAGGGTCCACCCTCTCCTTATCCCTCAGGGCCTCTAGGACGTTACGTGCTGACCACTGCCTGATGGACTTGTGGTCAAAGGTGTTTTTCTGCATAAATTTTTCCACCAGGGACAGGTGGTACGGCACGGTCCAACTACTTGGAGCGTTCCGCGGCAGCGTGGCCAAACCCATCCTTCGCAACACCGGGGACAGGTAGAACCTCAGCACGTAGTGACACTTGGTGTTTGCGTACTGAGGGTCTACGCACCGCTTGATGCAGCCACACACAAAGGTGGCCATCAGTATGAGGGCGATGTTGGGCACGTTTTTTCCCCCTTTATCTAGAGGCTTGTACATCGCGTCCCTGCGGACACGATCCATTTTCGACCTCCAGATAAAGCGGAAGATGGCTCGAGTGATCGCCATCGCGCAGGAGTGTGGAATGGGCCAGACCTGCGCCACGTACAGCAACAGCGAGAGTACCTCACACCTGATGACCAGGTTCTTACCCGCAATGGAGAGGGAGCGTCGCTCCCACATGCCCAGTTTCCTTTTCACCATAGCCACTCGCTCCTTCCAGTTTCTAACGCATGCCCCGGTCCCTCCGAACCATATCCCCAGCACCTTCAGGCCGTCAGCGCTGACAGTGAAGGGGACAAAGGATCGGTCAGCCCAGTTCCCAAACAACATGGCCTCGCTCTTCCCACGATTTACCTTGGCTCCCGAGGCCAGTTCGAACTGGTCGCAGACGTGCATCAGTCTGCGCACCGACAGCGGATCCGAGCAGAAGACGGCGACGTCGTCCATGTACAGGGAGGCTTTTACCTGAGTGCCTCCACTGCCTGGGATCGTCACTCCTCTTATGCCCGGATCCTTCCTGATGGACTCGGCAAAGGGTTCTATGCAGCACACGAAAAGGACAGGCGAGAGAGGACAGCCCTGCCTGACTCCAGATTTAATCGGAAAGCTATCTGTTTCCCACCCATTGATTGAGACTGCGCTACTGATGTTAGTGTAGAGCAGTTGGATCCAATTTCGAATTCCCTCCCCAAAGCCCATTTTGGAGAGCACATCCCCCATGTAGGTGTGCGATATTCTGTCAAAGGCCTTCTCCTGATCCAAGCTGATGAGGCAGGTATCCACACCCCTGTCCTGTACATAGGCAATCGTATCCCTGAGCAGCGCCAGGCTGTCAGAGATCTTCCTGCCTGGCACAGAGCAGGTCTGGTCAGGGTGAATCACCAATTCCAGAGCGGATTTGACCCGGTTGGCGATGACCTTGGACAGAATCTTATAGTCCACATTCAACAGTGAAATGGGTCGCCAATTTCTAATTTCCTCCCTTTCCCCCTTGTGCTTGTAGATGAGGGTGATGATGCCTTTCCTCATGGATTCTGACATGCTGCCGGCCAGGAGCATACTCTCGTACACTTCTAGCAGGTCTGGGCCGATCAAGTCCCACAGAGCCGAATACAACTCCGCCGGCAGGCCGTCGCTTCCGGGGGTTTTACTCTTCTCGAAGGACTCGAGGGCCTTAGTCAGTTCGTCAGGAGTTAGCGGTTTGTCTAGGCTCTCCCGCGTACTGTGGTCTAAGACCTCCGTGATAGAGGACAGGAAGGACTGGGAGGCCGTGCTGTCCGTGGGCTTCACGTCATACAGACCGGCATAAAAGGATTTGCTGATCCTCAGAATGTCGGACCGTGATGACTTTACTGAGCCGTCTTCTTCCTTCAGGCTGCTGATCACAGAGCGCTCTCTGTGTACCTTTTGGAAGAAGAAACGTGAGCACGTCTCATCCTGCTCCACGGAGCGGACCCTGGAACGGAAGATGATCTTGGAGGCCTCCGAGGCAAAGTGCGAGGCTTGCTGGCCCTTCACCTCTTGGAGCTCCTCCTTGACATCGACCCCCATCGACTGCAGCCGGAGCAGATTCTGCATCTTTTCCTGGAGTCGGGACATTTCCCTCTGTTCCTTTCTAGCTTTCTGGGTGCCTTTGCGGATGAAAAACTTCTTGATGCTTCCCTTGATCACTTCCCACCAGTGTGTCAGGGACTCAAAGAGGGGTTTCACGGTTCTCCAACCTTTGTAATCCCTCTTGAGCTCCTCAATGTTCTCTGGGGTCAGCAGTTGCACATTTAGCTTCCATGCCCCCCTGCCCACCCTCAGGTCTTCCTCCAAGTGGCAGTCCGCCAGTAGGAGGCAGTGGTCAGAGAAGAACACCGGCTTGACCTCGGTGGATCTGACTGTGAATGCACGGGACACAAACAGGAAGTCTATCCTGGAACGAATGGACCCGTCTGGCCGCGACCAGGTGTATCTACGCTGCGCTCCGTCTGCAGGGTTGCTGAAGACGTCGTGCAGCTTGGCATCCTTAACTGTTTCCATCAGGGATCTGGACGTAGCGTCCAATCTGCTTCCGGCCCTGCCGGATCGTCCAGCCGCATCGATGATGCAGTTGAAGTCCCCGCCCAGAATGACCGGCCTGGAGGTCGCCAGCAGCAGTGGGAGCTGCTGAAAAACCTCCAGCCGCTCAGCCCCTTGTGCCGGGCCGTACACGTTAATTAACCGGAGTGGAGCGTTCTTGTACATTACGTCTGCTACCAGGAGTCGCCCGCCCACCACCTCCTTGACCTCGGAGACGGTGA
Organism: Cetorhinus maximus; assembly: GCF_964194155.1. Taxonomy (NCBI): domain Eukaryota; kingdom Metazoa; phylum Chordata; class Chondrichthyes; order Lamniformes; family Cetorhinidae; genus Cetorhinus; species Cetorhinus maximus. The sequence goes on along the minus strand of NC_135907.1, from coordinate 5,624,935 downwards.
AGTTGCCTCCCCGCAGCAGAATACCCAGGCCGGAGGAACGAGAGTCGTTTCCGCCCGACCAGATCGATGGCCCGTGGGACCACCATCGTGACCATTGCCTGTAGGAGCTGAGGTGCGGTATCGCACACTCCTGCAGAAACAACAGGTCAGCTTTGACCTTGGCTAGGTAGTCCAAGGTCGCAACACATCGCGTAGTAGATTTAATGCTACGCACATTTATGGATACAATCTTTTAACCCATATTAAAGCATTTATTCTCCTACCAAACCCACTGTCTCTGAGAGTCCCAGACCTTTAGTCTGCTCCTTCATACCCGTAGTGAGCTCAAATTCCTTCACTTTGGATGGGCTGAGGTAGATCTCCTTGGCCGTGTTCTGCTCCAGTGGCATCTGGAGGTTCACGTGGTGAGCGGGTTTTGAGATGACCTTTGCTGGAGAAGCTTCTCCAAAACTCACCCCCTCTGGGGGGTTGCTGTTCCCGGCTTCCTGGAGCTGGGGTGCGATGATTGCCTCACTGCTCCCAGATTCCAGGGGCTGTGGTGCACTGGCCTCCTCAGGTTGCAGGCTAAGTTGGGGTGCGCTGGGCTCCTTGTTGTCTCCAATATTCTGGAGCTCGGGTGTCTCGTCCTCCAACGCCCTGGAGCTTTGCCGCCTCTTCTGTCGGTGCCGCTCTGGCACTTCATCATCCGAAGAGCTGCTGCCCTTGTCATCCGTGTCGGATGGGAGACGCCTCTTGCCGCTTCTCTGGGAAACGCCTTTGCTTCTTCTTCGCTCCCTCTTACTTTTCTTGTTCTTCACCGTCCGCCACTCCCCCTGCTGCTTTTCCACTGCTGCCTCCTCCTCCATTGATTCGCTGTCCTGAGGGCTGGAAGGTTCAGGGGGTAGTGCTGTTGATTGGCTCTCTGTTGCCTCAATCTCTTTCTCCACCTTGTCTCTCTCTGTGTCCTCCTTTGTCCCGTTGAGCTCCCTGGGGGCCCTGGTGGTTGGAGTGACACGGAACCTTTCTTCTGCTTCCCCCTGGTCGGCTTTGGCTGCCTGTGCGTAAGTACGGCAGCGTTTGGGGCAGGTCCTGTAGAGGTGACTTGCCTCGCCACACAGGTTGCAGCACTTGGCCTGTTTGCAGTCTTTTGTCTGGTGCCCTTCCTGTTTGCAGATCTTGCAGAGGGAGGCGCTGCAGTTGGCCGCCACATGGCCAGCCTTGCCGCATGAGCGACAATGCTTGGGTTGCCCAGCGTAGACCAGGTAGCCCCGGTTTCCCCCGATTGCGAAACTGGAAGGAGGGTGGAAAATGGCTCCCTTACCATCGGTCTTTAGCGTGACCTTAAACAGGCGTTTGCCTGTCCAGATCCCCAAGTCGTCTCGAATCTCGGTGCCGCTCCCCACCTTATCGAAGTACCTGGTGAGGAAGGTGACCACGTCGGCGACAGGGACGAAGGGGTTGTACACATGCACCATCACCTCACGTTCCCGTTGCAACGGCAGAGAGAAGTGCGGCTCCGCCGTCAGGATCTTCATCTCCGGCAGGTCTCTCTTCTCCTCGAACACCCTCAGGAGCCGGACGCAGTCTGCCACTTGCTTGAACGTCACGTCGAAATAACCACCTTTGCGGGAGTCGTGCAGGGTGAAGATCTCCGTAGCTTGGAAGCCGCACGCCTTCAACAGGATCCTCCTGGTGAAGAAGCCCCGATCCATAGGGGATCCTCCTTCGCTGTGGTTCACCGTGACTCGGACGGTGATAGGTAACCCACGGTATAGATTTGGATTGCGATTGGTTATCGCCCTTCCATCCCGACCTTGCCTTGGCAGGACCATGGTGTCGCCCCTGCAACACTTGATGTTAGCCAAAAGGCCGAGAAGCGATGAGAAAGAAAGAAAGTTGTGTTTTGAAAGATGTGCATGTTGAAAAGTAAAGAAAGCAGATGTTTGTAAGAAAACTATTTTTAGCATTGAAAATCCCCTGGAAAGGGGTGGTGCACCATTCCCAGAGATACTGCAATACCAGGTCGATGCGTGGAGTGGACGGAGCAAGCCCCTATTCCATCTCCCTGCTCCAAAAATCAATTTAATATATGGTCCCCAGATAAGGGACGTATCAGATATTAAACTGATAAGAACAGATTTTTTTTTTTTTTTGTAAAAATATACTTTATTCATAAAAAATCTTCAATCACATTCAAAGCCATTTCAAAAACAACATTACAAGGGTACAATCCAGGTTAAACTTTTACAAAATGTATCACCAGGTGCATCAGTACAAACAATATTACAATCATTTACAGCCTTTCATTTTGATCTGTACAGCCCGAGGGGCTCTAAACAGTTCCCAGTCTCTCGGTGCGCTGTGGTAGAAAGGTCTTAGACAGCGACCCTTCCCCATTGCGCCTTTGCGGCAGCTGCCCCAAGCTTTAGTGCGTCCCTCAGCACGTAGTCCTGGACTTTGGATTGTGCCAGTCCGCAACAATCGGTCGGGGACAACTCTTTGTGCTGGAAGACCAACAAGTTTCGGGCAGACCAAAGCGCCTCTTTCACCGAGTTGATGATCCTCCAGCTGCAGTCGATGTTTGTCTCGGTGTGTGTCCCTGGGAACAGCCCGTAGAGCACAGAGTCCTGTGTCACAGAACTGCTCGGGATGAACCTCGACAGCAACCACTGCATCTCTCTCCAGACTTTCTTTGCAAAGGCACAATCCACAAGGAGGTGAACAACGGTCTCTTCCCCACCACAGCCACCTCGAGGGCAACGTGCAGAGGGGGTGAGACTCCTGGCGTGTAGGAAGGATCTGACGGGGAGGGCCTTTCTCACCACCAGCCAAGCTACGTCTTGGTGCTTGTTGGAAAGTTCTGGCGATGAGGCATTCTGCCAAATGACTTTGACAGTCTGCTCGGGGAACCATCCCACAGGGTCCACCCTCTCCTTTTCCCTCAGGGCCTCTAGGACGTTACGTGCTGACCACTGCCTGATGGACTTGTGGTCAAAGGTGTTTTTCTGCATAAATTTTTCCACCAGGGACAGGTGGTACGGCACGGTCCAACTACTTGGAGCGTTCCGCGGCAGCGTGGCCAGACCCATCCTTCGCAACACCGGGGACAGGTAGAACCTCAGCACGTAGTGACACTTGGTGTTTGCGTACTGAGGGTCTACGCACCGCTTGATGCAGCCACACACAAAGGTGGCCATCAGTATGAGGGCGATGTTGGGCACGTTTTTTCCCCCTTTATCTAGAGGCTTGTACATCGCGTCCCTGCAGACACGATCCATTTTCGACCTCCAGATAAAGCGGAAGATGGCTCGAGTGATCGCCATCGCGCAGGAGTGTGGAATGGGCCAGACCTGCGCCACGTACAGCAACAGCGAGAGTACCTCACACCTGATGACCAGGTTCTTACCCGCAATGGAGAGGGAGCGTCGCTCCCACATGCCCAGTTTCCTTTTCACCATAGCCACTCGCTCCTTCCAGTTTCTAACGCATGCCCCGGTCCCTCCGAACCATATCCCCAGCACCTTCAGGCCGTCAGCCCTGACAGTGAAGGGGACAAAGGATCGGTCAGCCCAGTTCCCAAACAACATGGCCTCGCTCTTCCCACGATTTACCTTGGCTCCCGAGGCCAGTTCGAACTGGTCGCAGACGTGCATCAGTATGCGCACCGACAGCGGATCCGAGCAGAAGACGGCGACGTCGTCCATGTACAGGGAGGCTTTTACCTGAGTGCCTCCACTGCCTGGGATCGTCACTCCTCTTATGCCCGGATCCTTCCTGATGGACTCGGCAAAGGGTTCTATGCAGCACACGAAAAGGACAGGCGAGAGAGGACAGCCCTGCCTGACTCCAGATTTAATCGGAAAGCTATCTGTTTCCCACCCATTGATTGAGACTGCGCTACTGATGTTAGTGTAGAGCAGTTGGATCCAATTTCGAATTCCCTCCCCAAAGCCCATTTTGGAGAGCACATCCCCCATGTAGGTGTGCGATATTCTGTCAAAGGCCTTCTCCTGATCCAAGCTGATGAGGCAGGTATCCACACCCCTGTCCTGTACATAGGCAATCGTATCCCTGAGCAGCGCCAGGCTGTCAGAGATCTTCCTGCCTGGCACAGAGCAGGTCTGGTCAGGGTGAATCACCAATTCCAGAGCGGATTTGACCCGGTTGGCGATGACCTTGGACAGAATCTTATAGTCCACATTCAACAGTGAAATGGGTCGCCAATTTCTAATTTCCTCCCTTTCCCCCTTGTGCTTGTAGATGAGGGTGATGATGCCTTTCCTCATGGATTCTGACATGCTGCCGGCCAGGAGCATACTCTCGTACACTTCTAGCAGGTCTGGGCCGATCAAGTCCCACAGAGCCGAATACAACTCCGCCGGCAGGCCGTCGCTTCCGGGGGTTTTACTCTTCTCGAAGGACTCGAGGGCCTTAGTCAGTTCGTCAGGAGTTAGCGGTTTGTCTAGGCTCTCCCGCGTACTGTGGTCTAAGACCTCCGTGATAGAGGACAGGAAGGACTGGGAGGCCGTGCTGTCCGTGGGCTTCACGTCATACAGTCCGGCATAAAAGGATTTGCTGATCCTCAGAATGTCGGACCGTGATGACTTTACTGAGCCGTCTTCTTCCTTCAGGCTGCTGATCACAGAGCGCTCTCTGTGTACCTTTTGGAAGAAGAAACGTGAGCACGTCTCATCCTGCTCCACGGAGCGGACCCTGGAACGGAAGATGATCTTGGAGGCCTCCGAGGCAAAGTGCGAGGCTTGCTGGCCCTTCACCTCTTGGAGCTCCTCCTTGACATCGACCCCCATCGACTGCAGCCGGAGCAGATTCTGCATCTTTTTCTGGAGTCGGGACATTTCCCTCTGTTCCTTTCTAGCTTTCTGGGTGCCTTTGAGGATGAAGAACCTCTTGATGCTTCCCTTGATCACTTCCCACCAGTGTGTCAGGGACTCAAAGAGGGGTTTCACGGTTCTCCAACCTTTGTAATCCCTCTTGAGCTCCTCAATGTTCTCTGGGGTCAGCAGTTGCACATTTAGCTTCCATGCCCCCCTGCCCACCCTCAGGTCTTCCTCCAAGTGGCAGTCCGCCAGTAGGAGGCAGTGGTCAGAGAAGAACACCGGCTTGACCTCGGTGGATCTGACTGTGAATGCACGGGACACAAACAGGAAGTCTATCCTGGAACGAATGGACCCGTCTGGCCGCGAACAGGTGTATCTACGCTGCGCTCCGTCTGCAGGGTTGCTGAAGACGTCGTGCAGCTTGGCATCCTTAACTGTTTCCATCAGGGATCTGGACGTAGCGTCCAATCTGCTTCCGGCCCTGCCGGATCGTACAGCCGCATCGATGATGCAGTTGAAGTCCCCGCCCAGAATGACCGGCCTGGAGGTCGCCAGCAGCAGTGGGAGCTGCTGAAAAACCTCCAGCCGCTCAGCCCCTTGTGCCGGGCCATACACGTTAATTAACCGGAGTGGAGCGTTCTTGTACATTACGTCTGCTACGAGGAGGCGCCCGCCCACCACCTCCATAACCTCGGAGACGGTGAAGTTGCCTCCCCGCAGCAGAATACCCAGGCCGGAGGAACGAGAGTCGTTTCCGCCCGACCAGATCGATGGCCCTTGGGACCACCATCGTGACCATTGCCTGTAGGAGCTGAGGTGCGGTATCGCACACTCCTGCAGAAACAACAGGTCAGCTTTGACCTTGGCTAGGTAGTCCAAGGTCGCAACACATCGCGTAGTAGATTTAATGCTACGCACATTTATGGATACAATCTTTAAACCCATTTTAAAGCATTTATTCTCCTACCAAACCCACTGTCTCTGAGAGTCCCAGACCTTTAGTCTGCTCCTTCATCCCCGTAGTGAGCTCAAATTCCTTCACTTTGGATGGGCTGAGGTAGATCTCCTTGGCCGTGTTCTGCTCCGGTGGCATCTGGAGGTTCACGTAGAGAGCGGGTTTTGAGATGACCTTTGCTGGAGAAGCTTCTCCAAAACTCACCCCCTCTGGGGTGTTGCTGTTCCCGGCTTCCTGGAGCTGGGGTGCGATGATTGCCTCACTGCTCCCAGATTCCAGGGGCTGTGGTGCACTGGCCTCCTCAGGTTGCAGGCAAAGTTGGGGTGCGCTGGTCTCATTGTTGTCTCCAATTTCCTGGAGCTCGGGTGTCTCGTCCTCCAACGCCCTGGAGCTTTGCCGCCTCTTCTGTCGGTGCCGCCCTGGCACTTCATCATCCGAAGAGCTGCTGCCCTTGTCATCCGTGTCGGATGGGAGACGCCTCTTGCCGCTTCTCTGGGAAACGCCTTTGCTTCTTCTTCGCTCCCTCTTACTTTTCTTGTTCTTCACCGTCCGCCACTCCCCCTGCTGCTTTTCCACTGCTGCCTCCTCCTCCATTGATTCGCTGTCCTGAGGACTGGGAGGTTCAGGGGGTAGTGCTGTTGATTGGCTCTCTGTTGCCTCAATCTCTTTCTCCACCTTGTCTCTCTCTGTGTCCTCCTTTGTCCCGTTGAGCTCCCTGGGGGCCTTGGTGGTTGGAGTGACACGGAACATTTCTTCTGCTTCCCCCTGGTCGGCTTTGGCTGCCTGTGCGTAAGTACGGCAGCGTTTGGGGCAGGTCCTGTAGAGGTGACTTGCCTCGCCACACAGGTTGCAGCACTTGGCCTGTTTGCAGTTTTTTGTCTGGTGCCCTTCCTGTTTGCAGATCTTGCAGAGGGAGGCGCTGCACTTGGCCGCCACATGACCAGCCTTGCCGCATGAGCGACAATGCTTGGGTTGCCCAGCGTAGACCAGGTAGCCCCGGTTTCCCCCGATGGCGAAACTGGAGGGAGGGTGGAAAATGGCTCCCTTACCATCGGTCTTTAGCGTGACCTTAAACAGGCGTTTGCCTGTCCAGATCCCCAAGTCGTCTCGAATCTCGGTGCCGCTCCCCACCTTATCGAAGTACCTGGTGAGGAAGGTGACCACGTCGGCGACAGGGACGAAGGGGTTGTACACGTGCACCATCACCTCACGTTCCCGTTGCAACGGCAGAGAGAAGTGCGGCTCCGCCGTCAGGATCTTCATCTCCGGCAGGTCTCTCTTCTCCTCGAACACCCTCAGGAGCCGGACGCAGTCTGCCACCCGCTTGAACGTGACGTCAAAATAACCGCCTTTGCGGGAGTCGTGCAGGGTGAAGATCTCCGTAGCTTGGAAGCCGCACGCCTTCAACAGGATCCTCCTGGTGAAGAAGCCCCGATCCATAGGCGATCCTCCTTCGCTGTGGTTCACCGTGACTCGGACGGTGATAGGTAACCCACGGTATGGATTTGGATTGCGATTGGTTATCGCCCTTCCATCCCGACCTTGCCATGGCAGGACCATGGTGTCGCCCCTGCAACACTTGATGTTAGCCAAAAGGCCGAGAAGCGATGAGAAAGAAAGAAAGTTGTGTTTTGAAAGATGTGCATGTTGAAAAGTAAAGAAAGCAGATGTTTGTAAGAAAACTATTTTTAGCATTGAAAATCCCCTGGAAAGGGGTGGTGCACCATTCCCAGAGATACTGCAATACCGGGTCGATGCGTGGAGTGGACGGAGCAAGCCCCTATTCCATCTCCCTGCTCCAAAAATCAATTTAATATATGGTCCCCAGATAAGGGATGTATCAGATATTAAACTGATAAGAACAGATTTTTTTTTTTTTTTTTTGTAAAAATATACTTTATTCATAAAATATCTTCAATCACATTCCAAACCATTTCAAAAACAACATTACAAGGGTACAATCCAGGTTAAACTTTTACAAAATGTATCACCAGGTGCATCAGTACAAACAATATTACAATCATTTACAGCCTTTCATTTTGATCTGTACAGCCCGAGGGGCTCTAAACAGTTCCCAGTCTCTCGGTGCGCTGTGGTAGAACGGTCTTAGACAGCGACCCTTCCCCATTGCGCCTTTGCGGCAGCTGCCCCAAGCTTTAGTGCGTCCCTCAGCACGTAGTCCTGGACTTTGGATTGTGCCAGTCCGCAACAATCGGTCGGGGACAACTCTTTGTGCTGGAAGACCAACAAGTTTCGGGCAGACCAAAGCGCCTCTTTCACCGAGTTGATGATCCTCCAGCTGCAGTCGATGTTTGTCTCGGTGTGTGTCCCTGGGAACAGCCCGTAGAGCACAGAGTCCTGTGTCACAGAACTGCTCGGGATGAACCTCGACAGCAACCACTGCATCTCTCTCCAGACTTTCTTTGCAAAGGCACAATCCACAAGGAGGTGAACAACGGTCTCTTCCCCACCACAGCCACCTCGAGGGCAACGTGCAGAGGGGGTGAGACTCCTGGCGTGTAGGAAGGATCTGACGGGGAGGGCCTTTCTCACCACCAGCCAAGCTACGTCTTGGTGCTTGTTGGAAAGTTCTGGCGATGAGGCATTCTGCCAAATGACTTTGACAGTCTGCTCGGGGAACCATCCCACAGGGTCCACCCTCTCCTTTTCCCTCAGGGCCTCTAGGACGTTACGTGCTGACCACTGCCTGATGGACTTGTGGTCAAAGGTGTTTTTCTGCATAAATTTTTCCACCAGGGACAGGTGGTACGGCACGGTCCAACTACTTGGAGCGTTCCGCGGCAGCGTGGCCAGACCCATCCTTCGCAACACCGGGGACAGGTAGAACCTCAGCACGTAGTGACACTTGGTGTTTGCGTACTGAGGGTCTACGCACCGCTTGATGCAGCCACACACAAAGGTGGCCATCAGTATGAGGGCGATGTTGGGCACGTTTTTTCCCCCTTTATCTAGAGGCTTGTACATCGCGTCCCTGCAGACACGATCCATTTACGACCTCCAGATAAAGCGGAAGATGGCTCGAGTGATCGCCGTCGCGCAGGAGTGTGGAATGGGCCAGACCTGCGCCACGTACAGCAACAGCGAGAGTACCTCACACCTGATGACCAGGTTCTTACCCGCAATGGAGAGGGAGCGTCGCTCCCACATGCCCAGTTTCCTTTTCACCATAGCCACTCGCTCCTTCCAGTTTCTAACGCATGCCCCGGTCCCTCCGAACCATATCCCCAGCACCTTCAGGCCGTCAGCCCTGACAGTGAAGGGGACAAAGGATCGGTCAGCCCAGTTCCCAAACAACATGGCCTCGCTCTTCCCACGATTTACCTTGGCTCCCGAGGCCAGTTCGAACTGGTCGCAGACGTGCATCAGTCTGCGCACCGACAGCGGATCCGAGCAGAAGACGGCGACGTCGTCCATGTACAGGGAGGCTTTTACCTGAGTGCCTCCACTGCCTGGGATCGTCACTCCTCTTATGCCCGGATCCTTCCTGATGGACTCGGCAAAGGGTTCTATGCAGCACACGAAAAGGACAGGCGAGAGAGGACAGCCCTGCCTGACTCCAGATTTGATCGGAAAGCTATCTGTTTCCCACCCATTGATTGAGACTGCGCTACTGATGTTAGTGTAGAGCAGTTGGATCCAATTTCGAATTCCCTCCCCAAAGCCCATTTTGGAGAGCACATCCCCCATGTAGGTGTGCGATATTCTGTCAAAGGCCTTCTCCTGATCCAAGCTGATGAGGCAGGTATCCACACCCCTGTCCTGTACATAGGCAATCGTATCCCTGAGCAGCGCCAGGCTGTCAGAGATCTTCCTGCCTGGCACAGAGCAGGTCTGGTCAGGGTGAATCACCAATTCCAGAGCGGATTTGACCCGGTTGGCGATGACCTTGGACAGAATCTTATAGTCCACATTCAACAGTGAAATGGGTCGCCAATTTCTAATTTCCTCCCTTTCCCCCTTGTGCTTGTAGATGAGGGTGATGATGCCTTTCCTCATGGATTCTGACATGCTGCCGGCCAGGAGCATACTCTCGTACACTTCTAGCAGGTCTGGGCCGATCAAGTCCCACAGAGCCGAATACAACTCCGCCGGCAGGCCGTCGCTTCCGGGGGTTTTACTCTTCTCGAAGGACTCGAGGGCCTTAGTCAGTTCGTCAGGAGTTAGCGGTTTGTCTAGGCTCTCCCGCGTACTGTGGTCTAAGACCTCCGTGATAGAGGACAGGAAGGACTGGGAGGCCGTGCTGTCCGTGGGCTTCACGTCATACAGACCGGCATAAAAGGATTTGCTGATCCTCAGAATGTCGGACCGTGATGACTTTACTGAGCCGTCTTCTTCCTTCAGGCTGCTGATCACAGAGCGCTCTCTGTGTACCTTTTGGAAGAAGAAACGTGAGCACGTCTCATCCTGCTCCACGGAGCGGACTCTGGAACGGAAGATGATCTTGGAGGCCTCCGAGGCAAAGTGCGAGGCTTGCTGGCCCTTCACCTCTTGGAGCTCCTCCTTGACATCCACCCCCATCGACTGCAGCCGGAGCAGATTCTGCATCTTTTCCTGGAGTCGGGACATTTCCCTCTGTTCCTTTCTAGCTTTCTGGGTGCCTTTGCGGATGAAAAACCTCTTGATGCTTCCCTTGATCACTTCCCACCAGTGTGTCAGGGACTCAAAGAGGGGTTTCACGGTTCTCCAACCTTTGTAATCCCTCTTGAGCTCCTCAATGTTCTCTGGGGTCAGCAGTTGCACATTTAGCTTCCATGCCCCCCTGCCCACCCTCAGGTCTTCCTCCAAGTGGCAGTCCGCCAGTAGGAGGCAGTGGTCAGAGAAGAACACCGGCTTGACCTCGGTGGATCTGACTGTGAATGCACGGGACACAAACAGGAAGTCTATCCTGGAACGAATGGACCCGTCTGGCCGCGACCAGGTGTATCTACGCTGCGCTCCGTCTGCAGGGTTGCTGAAGACGTCGTGCAGCTTGGCATCCTTAACTGTTTCCATCAGGGATCTGGACGTAGCGTCCAATCTGCTTCCGGCCCTGCCGGATCGTCCAGCCGCATCGATGATGCAGTTGAAGTCCCCGCCCAGAATGACCGGCCTGGAGGTCGCCAGCAGCAGTGGGAGCTGCTGAAAAACCTCCAGCCGCTCAGCCCCTTGTGCCGGGCCATACACGTTAATTAACCGGAGTGGAGCGTTCTTGTACATTACGTCTGCTACCAGGAGTCGCCCGCCCACCACCTCCTTGACCTCGGAGACGGTGAAGTTGCCTCCCCGCAGCAGAATACCCAGGCCGGAGGAACGAGAGTCGTTTCCGCCCGACCAGATCGATGGCCCGTGGGACCACCATCGTGACCATTGCCTGTAGGAGCTGAGGTGCGGTATCGCACACTCCTGCAGAAACAACAGGTCAGCTTTGACCTTGGCTAGGTAGTCCAAGGTCGCAACACATCGCGTAGTAGATTTAATGCTACGCACATTTATGGATACAATCTTTAAACCCATTTTCAAGCATTTATTCTCCTACCAAACCCACTGTCTCTGAGAGTCCCAGACCTTTAGTCTGCTCCTTCATACCCGTAGTGAGCTCAAATTCCTTCACTTTGGATGGGCTGAGGTAGATCTCCTTGGCCGTGTTCTGCTCCGGTGGCATCTGGAGGTTCACGTAGAGAGCGGGTTTTGAGATGACCTTTGCTGGAGAAGCTTCTCCAAAACTCACCCCCTCTGGGGTGTTGCTGTTCCCGGCTTCCTGGAGCTGGGGTGCGATGATGATTGCCTCACTGCTCCCAGATTCCAGGGGCTGTGGTGCACTGGCCTCCTCAGGTTGCAGGCAAAGTTGGGGTGCGCTGGTCTCCTTGTTGTCTCCAATTTTCTGGAGCTCGGGTGTCTCGTCCTCCAACGCCCTGGAGCTTTGCCGCCTCTTCTGTCGGTGCCGCTCTGGCACTTCATCATCCGAAGAGCTGCTGCCCTTGTCATCCGTGTCGGATGGGAGACGCCTCTTGCCGCTTCTCTGGGAAACGCCTTTGCTTCTTCTTCGCTCCCTCTTACTTTTCTTCTTCTTCACCGTCCGCCACTCCCCCTGCTGCTTTTCCACTGCTGCCTCCTCCTCCATTGATTCGCTGTCCTGAGGACTGGGAGGTTCAGGGGGTAGTGCTGTTGATTGGCTCTCTGTTGCCTCAATCTCTTTCTCCACCTTGTCTCTCTCTGTGTCCTCCTTTGTCCCGTTGAGCTCCCTGGGGGCCTTGGTGGTTGGAGTGACACGGAACATTTCTTCTGCTTCCCCCTGGTCGGCTTTGGCTGCCTGTGCGTAAGTACGGCAGCGTTTGGGGCAGGTCCTGTAGAGGTGACTTGCCTCGCCACACAGGTTGCAGCACTTGGCCTGTTTGCAGTCTTTTGTCTGGTGCCCTTCCTGTTTGCAGATCTTGCAGAGGGAGGCGCTGCAGTTGGCCGCCACATGACCAGCCTTGCCGCATGAGCGACAATGCTTGGGTTGCCCAGCGTAGACCAGGTAGCCCCGGTTTCCCCCGATAGCGAAACTGGAGGGAGGGTGGAAAATTGCTCCCTTACCGTCGGTCTTTAGCGTGACCTTAAACAGGCGTTTGCCTGTCCAGATCCCCAAGTCGTCTCGAATCTCGGTGCCGCTCCCCACCTTATCGAAGTACCTGGTGAGGAAGGTGACCACGTCGGCGACAGGGACGAAGGGGTTGTACACATGCACCATCACCTCACGTTCCCGTTGCAACGGCAGAGAGAAGTGCGGCTCCGCCGTCAGGATCTTCATCTCCGGCAGGTCTCTCTTCTCCTCGAACACCCTCAGGAGCCGGACGCAGTCTGCCACCCGCTTGAACGTGACGTCAAAATAACCGCCTTTGCGGGAGTCGTGCAGGGTGAAGATCTCCGTAGCTTGGAAGCCGCACGCCTTCAACAGGATCCTCCTGGTGAAGAAGCCCCGATCCATAGGTGATCCTCCTTCGCTGTGGTTCACCGTGACTCGGACGGTGATAGGTAACCCACGGTATGGATTCGGATTGCGATTGGTTATCGCCCTTCCATCCCGACCTTGCCTTGGCAGGACCATGGTGTCGCCCCTGCAACACTACACTTGATCTTAGCCAAAAGGCTGAGAAGCGATGAGAAAGAAAGAAAGTTGTGTTTTGAAAGATGTGCATGTTGAAAAGTAAAGAAAGCAGATGTTTGTAAGAAATCTATTTTTAGCATTGAAAATCCCCTGGAAAGGGGTGGTGCACCATTCCCAGAGATACTGCAATACCAGGTCGATGCGTGGAGTGGGCGGAGCAAGCCCCTATTCCATCTCCCTGCTCCAAAAATCAATTTAATATATGGTCCCCAGATAAGGGACGTATCAGATATTAAACTGATAAGAACAGATTTTTTTTTTTTTATTGTAAAAATATACTTTATTCATAAAAAATCTTCAATCACATTCAAAACCATTTCAAAAACAACATTACAAGGGTACAATCCAGGTTAAACTTTTACAAAATGTATCACCAGGTGCATCAGTACAAACAATATTACAATCATTTACAGCCTTTCATTTTGATCTGTACAGCCCGAGGGGCTCTAAACAGTTCCCAGTCTCTCGGTGCGCTGTGGTAGAAAGGTCTTAGACAGCGACCCTTCCCCATTGCGCCTTTGCGGCAGCTGCCCCAAGCTTTAGTGCGTCCCTCAGCACGTAGTCCTGGACTTTGGATTGTGCCAGTCCGCAACAATCGGTCGGGGACAACTCTTTGTGCTGGAAGACCAACAAGTTTCGGGCAGACCAAAGCGCCTCTTTCACCGAGTTGATGATCCTCCAGCTGCAGTCGATGTTTGTCTCGGTGTGTGTCCCTGGGAACAGCCCGTAGAGCACAGAGTCCTGTGTCACAGAACTGCTCGGGATGAACCTCGACAGCAACCACTGCATCTCTCTCCAGACTTTCTTTGCAAAGGCACAATCCACAAGGAGGTGAACAACGGTCTCTTCCCCACCACAGCCACCTCGAGGGCATCGTGCAGAGGGGGTGAGACTCCTGGCGTGTAGGAAGGATCTGACGGGGAGGGCCTTTCTCACCACCAGCCAAGCTACGTCTTGGTGCTTGTTGGAAAGTTCTGGCGATGAGGCATTCTGCCAAATGACTTTGACAGTCTGCTCGGGGAACCATCCCACAGGGTCCACCCTCTCCTTATCCCTCAGGGCCTCTAGGACGTTACGTGCTGACCACTGCCTGATGGACTTGTGGTCAAAGGTGTTTTTCTGCATAAATTTTTCCACCAGGGACAGGTGGTACGGCACGGTCCAACTACTTGGAGCGTTCCGCGGCAGCGTGGCCAGACCCATCCTTCGCAACACCGGGGACAGGTAGAACCTCAGCACGTAGTGACACTTGGTGTTTGCGTACTGAGGGTCTACGCACCGCTTGATGCAGCCGCACACAAAGGTGGCCATCAGTATGAGGGCGATGTTGGGCACGTTTTTTCCCCCTTTATCTAGAGGCTTGTACATCGCGTCCCTGCAGACACGATCCATTTTCGACCTCCAGATAAAGCGGAAGATGGCTCGAGTGATCGCCATCGCGCAGGAGTGTGGAATGGGCCAGACCTGCGCCACGTACAGCAACAGCGAGAGTACCTCACACCTGATGACCAGGTTCTTACCCGCAATGGAGAGGGAGCGTCGCTCCCACATGCCCAGTTTCCTTTTCACCATAGCCACTCGCTCCTTCCAGTTTCTAACGCATGCCCCGGTCCCTCCGAACCATATCCCCAGCACCTTCAGGCCGTCAGCCCTGACAGTGAAGGGGACAAAGGATCGGTCAGCCCAGTTCCCAAACAACATGGCCTCGCTCTTCCCACGATTTACCTTGGCTCCCGAGGCCAGTTCGAACTGGTCGCAGACGTGCATCAGTCTGCGCACCGACAGCGGATCCGAGCAGAAGACGGCGACGTCGTCCATGTACAGGGAGGCTTTTACCTGAGTGCCTCCACTGCCTGGGATCGTCACTCCTCTTATGCCCGGATCCTTCCTGATGGACTCGGCAAAGGGTTCTATGCAGCACACGAAAAGGACAGGCGAGAGAGGACAGCCCTGCCTGACTCCAGATTTAATCGGAAAGCTATCTGTTTCCCACCCATTGATTGAGACTGCGCTACTGATGTTAGTGTAGAGCAGTTGGATCCAATTTCGAATTCCCTCCCCAAAGCCCATTTTGGAGAGCACATCCCCCATGTAGGTGTGCGATATTCTGTCAAAGGCCTTCTCCTGATCCAAGCTGATGAGGCAGGTGTCCACACCCCTGTCCTGTACATAGGCAATCGTATCCCTGAGCAGCGCCAGGCTGTCAGAGATCTTCCTGCCTGGCACAGAGCAGGTCTGGTCAGGGTGAATCACCAATTCCAGAGCGGATTTGACCCGGTTGGCGATGACCTTGGACAGAATCTTATAGTCCACATTCAACAGTGAAATGGGTCGCCAATTTCTAATTTCCTCCCTTTCCCCCTTGTGCTTGTAGATGAGGGTGATGATGCCTTTCCTCATGGATTCTGACATGCTGCCGGCCAGGAGCATACTCTCGTACACTTCTAGCAGGTCTGGGCCGATCAAGTCCCACAGAGCCGAATACAACTCCGCCGGCAGGCCGTCGCTTCCGGGGGTTTTACTCTTCTCGAAGGACTCGAGGGCCTTAGTCAGTTCGTCAGGAGTTAGCGGTTTGTCTAGGCTCTCCCGCGTACTGTGGTCTAAGACCTCCGTGATAGAGGACAGGAAGGACTGGGAGGCCGTGCT
This sequence comes from Cetorhinus maximus, assembly GCF_964194155.1. Classification (NCBI taxonomy): domain Eukaryota; kingdom Metazoa; phylum Chordata; class Chondrichthyes; order Lamniformes; family Cetorhinidae; genus Cetorhinus; species Cetorhinus maximus. The sequence continues at coordinate 5,609,370 of NC_135907.1, read as the reverse complement.
GTCCGTGGGCTTCACGTCATACAGACCGGCATAAAAGGATTTGCTGATCCTCAGAATGTCGGACCGTGATGACTTTACTGAGCCGTCTTCTTCCTTCAGGCTGCTGATCACAGAGCGCTCTCTGTGTACCTTTTGGAAGAAGAAACGTGAGCACGTCTCATCCTGCTCCACGGAGCGGACTCTGGAACGGAAGATGATCTTGGAGGCCTCCGAGGCAAAGTGCGAGGCCTGCTGGCCCTTCACCTCTTGGAGCTCCTCCTTGACATCCACCCCCATCGACTGCAGCCGGAGCAGATTCTGCATCTTTTCCTGGAGTCGGGACATTTCCCTCTGTTCCTTTCTAGCTTTCTGGGTGCCTTTGCGGATGAAAAACCTCTTGATGCTTCCCTTGATCACTTCCCACCAGTGTGTCAGGGACTCAAAGAGGGGTTTCACGGTTCTCCAACCTTTGTAATCCCTCTTGAGCTCCTCAATGTTCTCTGGGGTCAGCAGTTGCACATTTAGCTTCCATGCCCCCCTGCCCACCCTCAGGTCTTCCTCCAAGTGGCAGTCCGCCAGTAGGAGGCAGTGGTCAGAGAAGAACACCGGCTTGACCTCGGTGGATCTGACTGTGAATGCACGGGACACAAACAGGAAGTCTATCCTGGAACGAATGGACCCGTCTGGCCGTGACCAGGTGTATCTACGCTGCGCTCCGTCTGCAGGGTTGCTGAAGACGTCGTGCAGCTTGGCATCCTTAACTGTTTCCATCAGGGATCTGGACGTAGCGTCCAATCTGCTTCCGGCCCTGCCGGATCGTCCAGCCGCATCGATGATGCAGTTGAAGTCCCCGCCCAGAATGACCGGCCTGGAGGTCGCCAGCAGCAGTGGGAGCTGCTGAAAAACCTCCAGCCGCTCAGCCCCTTGTGCCGGGCCGTACACGTTAATTAACCGGAGTGGAGCGTTCTTGTACATTACGTCTGCTACCAGGAGTCGCCCGCCCACCACCTCCTTGACCTCGGAGACGGTGAAGTTGCCTCCCCGCAGCAGAATACCCAGGCCGGAGGAACGAGAGTCGTTTCCGCCCGACCAGATCGATGGCCCGTGGGACCACCATCGTGACCATTGCCTGTAGGAGCTGAGGTGCGGTATCGCACACTCCTGCAGAAACAACAGGTCAGCTTTGACCTTGGCTAGGTAGTCCAAGGTCGCAACACATCGCGTAGTAGATTTAATGCTACGCACATTTATGGATACAATCTTTAAACCCATATTAAAGCATTTATTCTCCTACCAAACCCACTGTCTCTGAGAGTCCCACACCTTTAGTCTGCTCCTTCATACCCGTAGTGAGCTCAAATTCCTTCACTTTGGATGGGCTGAGGTAGATCTCCTTGGCCGTGTTCTGCTCCGGTGGCATCTGGAGGTTCACGTAGTGAGCGGATTTTGAGATGACCTTTGCTGGAGAAGCTTCTCCAAAACTCACCCCCTCTGGGGGGTTGCTGTTCCCGGCTTCCTGGAGCTGGGGTGCGATGATTGCCTCACTGCTCCCAGATTCCAGGGGCTGTGGTGCACTGGCCTCCTCAGGTTGCAGGCAAAGTTGGGGTGCGCTGGTCTCCTTGTTGTCTCCAATTTTCTGGAGCTCGGGTGTCTCGTCCTCCAACGCCCTGGAGCTTTGCCGCCTCTTCTGTCGGTGCCGCTCTGGCACTTCATCATCCGAAGAGCTGCTGCCCTTGTCATCCGTGTCGGATGGGAGACGCCTCTTGCCGCTTCTCTGGGAAACGCCTTTGCTTCTTCTTCGCTCCCTCTTACTTTTCTTCTTCTTCACCGTCCGCCACTCCCCCTGCTGCTTTTCCACTGCTGCCTCCTCCTCCATTGATTCGCTGTCCTGAGGGCTGGAAGGTTCAGGGGGTAGTGCTGTTGATTGGCTCTCTGTTGCCTCAATCTCTTTCTCCACCTTGTCTCTCTCTGTGTCCTCCTTTGTCCCGTTGAGCTCCCTGGGGGCCTTGGTGGTTGGAGTGACACGGAACCTTTCTTCTGCTTCCCCCTGGTCGGCTTTGGCTGCCTGTGCGTAAGTACGGCAGCGTTTGGGGCAGGTCCTGTAGAGGTGACTTGCCTCGCCACACAGGTTGCAGCACTTGGCCTGTTTGCAGTCTTTTGTCTGGTGCCCTTCCTGTTTGCAGATCTTGCAGAGGGAGGCGCTGCAGTTGGCCGCCACATGGCCAGCCTTGCCGCATGAGCGACAATGCTTGGGTTGCCCAGCGTAGACCAGGTAGCCACGGTTTCCCCCGATTGCGAAACTGGAAGGAGGGTGGAAAATGGCTCCCTTACCATCGGTCTTTAGCGTGACCTTAAACAGGCGTTTGCCTGTCCAGATCCCCAAGTCGTCTCGAATCTCGGTGCCGCTCCCCACCTTATCGAAGTACCTGGTGAGGAAGGTGACCACGTCGGCGACAGGGACGAAGGGGTTGTACACATGCACCATCACCTCACGTTCCCGTTGCAACGGCAGAGAAAAGTGCGGCTCCGCCGTCAGGATCTTCATCTCCGGCAGGTCTCTCTTCTCCTCGAACACCCTCAGGAGCCGGACGCAGTCTGCCACTCGCTTGAACGTGACGTCAAAATAACCGCCTTTGCGGGAGTCGTGCAGGGTGAAGATCTCCGTAGCTTGGAAGCCGCACGCCTTCAACAGGATCCTCCTGGTGAAGAAGCCCCGATCCATAGGTGATCCTCCTTCGTCGCTGTGGTTCACCGTGACTCGGACGGTGATAGGTAACCCACGGTATGGATTTGGATTGCGATTGGTTATCGGCCTTCCATCCCGACCTTGCCTTGGCAGGACCATGGTGTCGCCCCTGCAACACTTGATGTTAGCCAAAAGGCCGAGAAGCGATGAGAAAGAAAGAAAGTTGTGTTTTGAAAGATGTGCATGTTGAAAAGTAAAGAAAGCAGATGTTTGTAAGAAATCTATTTTTAGCATTGAAAATCCCCTGGAAAGGGGTGGTGCACCATTCCCAGAGATACTGCAATACCGGGTCGATGCGTGGAGTGGGCGGAGCAAGCCCCTATTCCATCTCCCTGCTCCAAAAATCAATTTAATATATGGTCCCCAGATAAGGGACGTATCAGATATTAAACTGATAAGAACAGATTTTTTTTTTTATTGTAAAAATATACTTTATTCATAAAAAATCTTCAATCACATTCAAAACCATTTCAAAAACAACATTACAAGGGTACAATCCAGGTTAAACTTTTACAAAATGTATCACCAGGTGCATCAGTACAAACAATATTACAATCATTTACAGCCTTTCATTTTGATCTGTACAGCCCGAGGGGCTCTAAACAGTTCCCAGTCTCTCGGTGCGCTGTGGTAGAAAGGTCTTAGACAGCGACCCTTCCCCATTGCGCCTTTGCGGCAGCTGCCCCAAGCTTTAGTGCGTCCCTCAGCACGTAGTCCTGGACTTTGGATTGTGCCAGTCCGCAACAATCGGTCGGGGACAACTCTTTGTGCTGGAAGACCAACAAGTTTCGGGCAGACCAAAGCGCCTCTTTCACCGAGTTGATGATCCTCCAGCTGCAGTCGATGTTTGTCTCGGTGTGTGTCCCTGGGAACAGCCCGTAGAGCACAGAGTCCTGTGTCACAGAACTGCTCGGGATGAACCTCGACAGCAACCACTGCATCTCTCTCCAGACTTTCTTTGCAAAGGCACAATCCACAAGGAGGTGAACAACGGTCTCTTCCCCACCACAGCCACCTCGAGGGCATCGTGCAGAGGGGGTGAGACTCCTGGCGTGTAGGAAGGATCTGACGGGGAGGGCCTTTCTCACCACCAGCCAAGCTACGTCTTGGTGCTTGTTGGAAAGTTCTGGCGATGAGGCATTCTGCCAAATGACTTTGACAGTCTGCTCGGGGAACCATCCCACAGGGTCCACCCTCTCCTTATCCCTCAGGGCCTCTAGGACGTTACGTGCTGACCACTGCCTGATGGACTTGTGGTCAAAGGTGTTTTTCTGCATAAATTTTTCCACCAGGGACAGGTGGTACGGCACGGTCCAACTACTTGGAGCGTTCCGCGGCAGCGTGGCCAGACCCATCCTTCGCAACACCGGGGACAGGTAGAACCTCAGCACGTAGTGACACTTGGTGTTTGCGTACTGAGGGTCTACGCACCGCTTGATGCAGCCACACACAAAGGTGGCCATCAGTATGAGGGCGATGTTGGGCACGTTTTTTCCCCCTTTATCTAGAGGCTTGTACATCGCGTCCCTGCAGACACGATCCATTTTCGACCTCCAGATAAAGCGGAAGATGGCTCGAGTGATCGCCATCGCGCAGGAGTGTGGAATGGGCCAGACCTGCGCCACGTACAGCAACAGCGAGAGTACCTCACACCTGATGACCAGGTTCTTACCCGCAATGGAGAGGGAGCGTCGCTCCCACATGCCCAGTTTCCTTTTCACCATAGCCACTCGCTCCTTCCAGTTTCCAACGCATGCCCCGGTCCCTCCGAACCATATCCCCAGCACCTTCAGGCCGTCAGCCCTGACAGTGAAGGGGACAAAGGATCGGTCAGCCCAGTTCCCAAACAACATGGCCTCGCTCTTCCCACGATTTACCTTGGCTCCCGAGGCCAGTTCGAAATGGTCGCAGATGTGCATCAGTCTGCGCACCGACAGCGGATCCGAGCAGAAGACGGCGACGTCGTCCATGTACAGGGAGGCTTTGATCTGAGTGCCTCCACTGCCTGGGATCGTAACTCCTCTAATGCCCGGATCCTTCCTGATGGACTCAGCAAAGAACAGGCGAGAGAGGACAGCCCTGCCTGACTCCAGATTTAATTGGAAAGCTATCTGATTCCCACCCGTTGATTGAGACTGCGCTACTGATGTTAGTGTAGAGTAGGATCCAACTGGATCCAATTGCGAATTCCCTCCCCAAACCCCATTTTGAGAGCACATCCACCATGTAGGTGTGCGATATTCTGTCAAAGGCTTTCTCCTAATCCAGGCTGATGAGGCAGGTGTCCACACCCCTGTCCTGCACATAGGCAATCGTATCCCTGAGCAGCGCCAGGCTGTCAGAGATCTTCCTGCCCGGCACAGTGCAGGTCTGGTCAGGGTGTATCACCAATTCCAGAGCGGATTTGACCCGATTGACGATGACCTTGGACAGAATCTTATAGTCCACATTCAACAGTGAAATGGGTCGCCAATTTCTAATTTCCTCCCTTTCTTCCTTGTGCTTGTACATGAGGGTGATGATGCCTTTCCTCATGGATTCTGACATACTGCCGGCCAGGAGCATACTCTCGTACACCCCTAGCAGGTCTGGGCCCATCCAGTCCCACAGAGCCCAATACAACTCCGCCGGCAAGCCGTCGCTTCTGGGGAGATTTACTCTTCTCGAAGGACTCAAGGGCCTAAGTCAGTTCGTCAGGAGTTCGCGGTTTGTCCAGCCTCTCCCGTGTACTGTCGCCTAAGACCTCCGTGATAGAGGACAAGGAGGACTGGGAGGCCGTGCTGTCCGTCGGCTTCACGTCATAAAATCCGGCATAAAAGGATTTGCTGATCCTCAAAATGTCGGACTGCGCTGACTTTACTGATCTGTCTTCTTCATTCAGGCTGCTGAACACAGAGCTCTCTCTCTCTTCCTTTTGGAAGAAGAAACGTGAGCACGTCTCATCCTGCTCCACGGAGCGGACTCTGGAACGGAAGATGTTCTTGGAGGCAAAGTGCGAGGCTTGCTGGCTCTTCACCTCTTGGAGTTCTTCCTTGACATCGACCCCCACCGACTGCAGCCGGAGCAGATTCTGCATGTTTTTCTGGAGTCGGGACATTTCCCTCTCTTCCTTTCTAGCTTTCTGGATGCTTTTGAGGATGAAAAACCTCTTGGTGTTTCCCTTGATCGCTTCCCACCAGTGTGTCAGGGACTCAAAGAGGGGTTTCATGGTTCTCCAACCTTCATAAGCCCTCTTGAGCTCCTCAATGTTCTCTGGGGTCAGCAGTTGCACGAATAGCTTCCATGCCCCCCTGCCCACCCTCAGGTCCTTCTCCAAGTGGCAGTCCGCCAGTAGGAGGCAGTGGTCAGATAAGAACACCGGCTTGACCTCGGTGGATCTGACTGTGAATGCACGGGACACAAAGAGGAAGTCTATCCTGGAACGAATGGACCCGTCTGGCCGCGACCAGGTGTATCTACGCTGCGCTCCGTCTGCAGGGTTGCTGAAGACGTCGTGCAGCTTGGCATCCTTAACTGTTTCCATCAGGGATCTGGACGTAGCGTCCAATCTGCTTCCGGCCCTGCCGGATCGTCCAGCCGCATCGATGATGCAGTTGAAGTCCCCGCCCAGAATGACCGGCCTGGAGGTCGCCAGCAGCAGTGGGAGCTGCTGAAAAACCTCCAGCCGCTCAGCTCCTTGTGACGGGCCATACACGTTAATTAACCGGAGTGGAGCGTTCTTGTACATTACGTCTGCTACGAGGAGTCGCCCGCCCACCACCTCCTTGACCTCGGAGACGGTGAAGTTGCCTCCCCGCAGCAGAATACCCAGGCCGGAGGAACGAGAGTCGTTTCCGCCCGACCAGATCGATGGCCCGTGGGACCACCACCGTGACCATTGCCTGTAGGAGCTGAACTGGATAACCTCACTTATCCACGTTAAACTCCATCTGCCAAATTTTGGCCCATTCACCTAACCTGTCCATATCCATTTGTAAATTTCTCATTTCTTCACTGCAACTTACTTTCCCACCTATTTTGGTGTCATCTGCAAATTTAGCTATGGTACCTTCTACTCCTGAATCCAAGTAAATAGTTGGGGCCCAAGGACCGAACCCTGTGGCACCCCACTAGTTACAGCTTGCCATCCACAAAAGACCCATTTATCCTGACTCTCTGCTTTCTGTTGGTTAGCCAAAGCTCTATCCAAGCAAATATATTACCCTTAGCTGCGTGTGATCTTATCTTGTGTATTAATCTTTTGTGCGGCACCTTATCAAATGCCTTCTGGAAGTCCAGACATACTACATCTACAGGATCGCCATTATCCACTTTGCTTGTCACATCTTCAAAGAACTCTAGCAATTTAGTCAAACACGATTTAGTCTTCATAAAGCCATGCTGACTCTGATGGATTGCATTTTGACTTGCATTTTAGGAGGGTAGTGAAGGCATTGGAGAGAGTGCAGAAGAGGTTTACGAGTTTGGTTCCAGGGGCGAGGAAGTTGAGTTATGAAGTAAGATTGGAGAAGTTGGGACTGTATTCCTTGGGGAAAAGAAGTCTGAGAGGAGACTTGATAGAGGTATTGAAAATCATGAGGTATCTGGAGAGAGTAGATAGGGAGAAACTGCTTGCACCGATGAAAGGATCGAGAAGGAGCGGGCACAGGTTTAAAGTAACTAGCAGAAGAAGCAAAAGTGATAGGAGCAGCGAGTGGTCAGGGTCTGGAATGCACCGCCTGATAGCGTGGCGGAGGCAGGTTCAATTGAAGAGGGAATGAGATGATTATTTGAAAAGAAAGCATGTGCTGGGTTACGTGGAGAAGGCAGGAGAATGGCACGAAGTGAAATGTTCATTGGGAGAGCTGGTGCAGTCACGACGGGCGGAATGGGCTCCTTGTGCAGTGTAAGGATTGTGTGAACGTGGATGTAGACGTTTCCGAGTAGCTGTGTAAAGTGTGTGAGCTTTGAGGTGTGAGTTTTGACTGTTGCTGTATCAGCAGCAGCAGCAGCAGCGGGCGGGAGCGGCAGCAGAGAGCTGGTTGAAAGTGTTGTGAGGCGAAAGGTGCAGCTGAGAGAGTGTTTGAGAGGTGTATTTGCAAGTGAAAGATGTTTTTGTATGAGTGAGGTAGAGTGTTTGTGAGATGAGAGTGGTGTCTGTGAGCGTTGGGTGAGCGTGCGTGTTTTTTGTGTGTAGATGGTGCGGGTGAGTGAGAAAGAAAGAAAGTTGTGTTTTGAAAGATGTGCATGTTGAAAAGTAAAGAAAGCAGATGTTTGTAAGAAAACTATTTTTAGCATTGAAAATCCCCTGGAAAGGGGTGGTGCACCATTCCCAGAGATACTGCAATACCGGGTCGATGCGTGGAGTGGACGGAGCAAGCCCCTATTCCATCTCCCTGCTCCAAAAATCAATTTAATATATGGTCCCCAGATAAGGGACGTATCAGATATTAAACTGATAAGAACAGATTTTTTTTTTTTTTTTTGTAAAAATATACTTTATTCATAAAATATCTTCAATCACATTCCAAACCATTTCAAAAACAACATTACAAGGGTACAATCCAGGTTAAACTTTTACAAAATGTATCACCAGGTGCATCAGTACAAACAATAAGAACAGATTTTTTTTTTTTTTTTTTGCAAAAATATACTTTATTCATAAAATATCTTCAATCACATTCCAAACCATTTCAAAAACAACATTACAAGGGTACAATCCAGGTTAAACTTTTACAAAATGTATCACCAGGTGCATCAGTACAAACAATATTACAATCATTTACAGCCTTTCATTTTGATCTGTACAGCCCGAGGGGCTCTAAACAGTTCCCAGTCTCTCGGTGCGCTGTGGTAGAAAGGTCTTAGACAGCGACCCTTCCCCATTGCGCCTTTGCGGCAGCTGCCCCAAGCTTTAGTGCGTCCCTCAGCACGTAGTCCTGGACTTTGGATTGTGCCAGTCCGCAACAATCGGTCGGGGACAACTCTTTGTGCTGGAAGACCAACAAGTTTCGGGCAGACCAAAGCGCCTCTTTCACCGAGTTGATGATCCTCCAGCTGCAGTCGATGTTTGTCTCGGTGTGTGTCCCTGGGAACAGCCCGTAGAGCACAGAGTCCTGTGTCACAGAACTGCTCGGGATGAACCTCGACAGCAACCACTGCATCTCTCTCCAGACTTTCTTTGCAAAGGCACAATCCACAAGGAGGTGAACAACGGTCTCTTCCCCACCACAGCCACCTCGAGGGCAACGTGCAGAGGGGGTGAGACTCCTGGCGTGTAGGAAGGATCTGACGGGGAGGGCCTTTCTCACCACCAGCCAAGCTACGTCTTGGTGCTTGTTGGAAAGTTCTGGCGATGAGGCATTCTGCCAAATGACTTTGACAGTCTGCTCGGGGAACCATCCCACAGGGTCCACCCTCTCCTTTTCCCTCAGGGCCTCTAGGACGTTACGTGCTGACCACTGCCTGATGGACTTGTGGTCAAAGGTGTTTTTCTGCATAAATTTTTCCACCAGGGACAGGTGTTGCTGTACGTGGCGCAGGTCTGGCCCATTCCTCACTCCTGCGCTGTGGCGATCACGCCAGCCATCTTCCGCTTTATCTGGAGGTCAAAAGTTGATCCTGTTTGCAGGGACATGATGTAAAAAAACTCTGGATGAAGGGGGAAAAAACATGCCCAACATCACCCTCATCCTGATGGCCACCTTTGTGTATGGCAGTATCAAGCTGTGTGTAGACCCAAACACCAAGCGTCACTACGTGCTGAGGTTCTACCTGTCCCTGGTGTTGCGAAGGATGGGTCTGGCCACCCTGCCGCGGAACGCTCCAAGTGCCGTATCACCTGCCCCGTGTGGAAAAACTTATGCAGAGAAACACCTTTGTCCGCAAGTCCATCAGGCAGTGGTTAGCACGTATCACCCTAGAGGCCCTGCGGGAAAAGGAGATGGTGGATTCCGGCGGACGGTTCGCCGAACAGACCGTCAGGGTCATTTGGCAGAATGCCTCATCACCAGAACTCTGAAGAGAGTGGCCGTGGTTCTTGTCGAGGTGCATCCCGAGCAGTTCCGTGACACAGGTATGGACTCTGTGCTCCAGGGGCTGTTCCCAGGGACACACGCCGAGACAAACATCAACTACCGCCGGAGGATCCACTCGGTGAAAGACACTCTTTGGCTGTCCGAAACTTGTTGGTCTTCCATTGCAAAGAGTTGGCACATTCCAAGGTCCAGGACTACGTGCTGAGGGACGCACTAAAGTTTGGGGCAAAGGCGTAATGGAGAAAGGTCGCTGTCTACGGTTGCGCTAGATGTGTCGTGTAACTGGCAGGTAATGGAAAATTTCGAGAAACACTCAGTCACAAGGGAGAACACGTGACAGGCATGAGAGACAATCCATGAGTCTTTGTAGCTGAGTTTCCGTGTGAGCAACTAGCTCACAGCGCAGAGGAGTTCTTCGATCGAGGCCTGCTGTATTTTTGTCTTTGCTTTCAGCTTGAGCAGTCAAAGAACAAAGAAGAAAAAAAAGTACAGCACAGGAACAGGCCCTTCGGCCCTCCAAGCCTGCGCCGATCGGTCTGTGGAGCTTGCCAGCTGACCAGGTATGCAGCTAAAGTCCTTCCACATCTACAGGGAAGGCAAAGTCAGCAGCGTTTCTCCCAGAGTGTAGAGAGTCCTTGGAACTCTCTTCCTCGAAAGGTGGTGGAAACAGAGTCTTTGAATATTTTCAAGACAGAGCTGGATAGATTAACAAGGCGGGGTTGGAAGGTTATCGCTGGTAGGCAGGAATGTGGGGTTGAGGTTACAATCGGATCAGCCATGATCTTCTGAGTAGTGGAGCAGGCTCTTGGGGCCCAGTGGCCTACTCCTGCTCCTAAGTTGTATGTTCAGACATGTAGGGGCATTACTTTTTACTGATTCCAGTGCTTCTCCTGCACTGAACCTGGAGAGTACTACGTCAGCTGCTGTTGAGTTGTTTCCTGATGCCCTGCTTTCTTTTGTACGAGCTGTCTAGCATCCTCGTTTATGGGCTTCCTTTGCTTGGCATTGGGCCTTCTTTTGGGCTGACTGTTGGTCTATTTCCTTTACGGGATGTCAGCATGACATCACCAGAAGGGAAATGTGTCATGTTATGAAGTCACAGTAAATAAGTCCAATGCATTATATCATTATAATAACACAAGATGATGATCAGCAGTGAGAAGGCAGGTGGCAGCAAGGATAAGTACAGGTACGACACAGCGAACAGCCTTAGATCCTGTTAAAATGTTGAAAATGTTTCTCCCCTTCTCGAAGATTATTTCCTTCAAAATTTTAGAAATCTTTCAGCTTCAACCAGAAGTCACACACAAGCCAAACAACAAAACCACCTGCGTGCACAGCACAGCACACCATCTGCCAGCCTGCAATGATGTCGGCTCTCTTTTAATCACCTTTTCCCCTCCCATCAGTCCTATTCAGCAGGCAAGCAAAGGAGCGCAGAAAATACATCTGCACGGCTGTTTCTAACTTCTAGAAAGGGAACAGCCTTATCCTAGGAAAGTGAAAAATACCTATACTGTCACAAAGTGATGAACTTGAACTGCAAAACACCACGCTTACCTGAGCTTGTGTCACAGTTTTTGCTGTCTATCTCAGCCAGTATTCTCAGTCGTCCATCCTGGCTTCTTGCTCTCTCTGCAGCTTTCAGATGCCTCCCCTTGGCCGGCCTCAGTGCTCGGTGATAGATCAGCGCTCGGTATTATTTCTGTCCTCAGTGGTAACTGCTAGGGGAGAAAGGCTTGACTTTTTCAATCACCTTTTACCTCAGTAAAATCCAAGTAGAACCTAAAGTGGCAATGCTTCTCCCTCTCAGCACCCAACATGTCTTGCCTTTTCTTCAGGTTGGATTTGAGGAAGCACTACAGTTGCTGCCTGGCTGCCATTTCAAGTACAGAGACAAGGGGCAGCCCCATGACCCCTCCCCCGACTCCTGCACAATATGCAAATGTAGCACATTGTCTGAGTGCAATTTGGGAGCTGAAGACGGTTTCACAGTGGGATACAAGATATGAGGAGAGGTTTCCTCACAGACACACCGCCACATAAGCCCCTTTAAATTTGCGCGGCTGTGCAAAAAGTTTAATGGGCCCGCACACTTAAACAAATCGGTCACGCACTGTAATGACTCGCCTCATTCAGTTCAACAGAAATTAGGATCATGTTTTTAACCTGTGCCCTAGTTTTAAAATATTTTGTGTTCCATATTTACTTTCTCAATTTGTTATTAATTTACTTTACATTGCTTTATATTCTATTTTGTCTTGGACATGCATCACGGTTCGTTCAATCTCACTGGTTAAGAAAATTAAAATATTTAGTTTGATCAGGGTCTTACACTTGTCAAGAGGAGCCCTTTCAAATACTGGCCTGCTTTTGGAGGCCTGAAGTCACTGGAGCTGCACAAGTCAAGACGACTGAAGGCCTGATTCGCTGTGTAATATACTTTGCAGCATCTTGTTGCACTAGCAGGCAGGAAGGAGTTTTCAGCAATGCAGTTTAAAGGCTTGATACACTAAGTACACTTTCATTTCAGGTTTGTCATTTCAGGACGCTGCGTGTTTTTTTGCTCTGTTTTCTGACTCTGAAATTCTAATTCAGACTGTGGAGAAGAGCTGTTGTTGCTGCTGTTGGTTTTCTTTGTAACTGTTGTCGTTTTTTTGTGGAAAAATATACCTTATCCATAAAATATCTGAAAGAACATTACAAAACATTTCAAAATGGCCATCGCAAAAAGTGCAATCATATTCCAGTTTTTCAAATAGATCATGTCGCACCCTGCGACGCTTCAATACGATCAATGAACATTACAGACATTTCAACATGCTCATTACAGGCAGTCAGACAGTGCAATAGTATTCAAGTTATCTACATAGATCATGTTGCACTCTGAGGTGCTTCAATACAATTGTGATAAATGTAATATTCACTGCATACATTCAATGTGAGTCTTTCAGGCCGAGGGGTCCATACCTTTCCCAGTCCCTCGGTGCACTATGGCTGAAAGGTCTTAGACAGCGACCGTTCCCCACTGCGCATTTGTGGCGGCTGCCCCAAGCTTTAGTGCGTCCCTCAGCACGTAGTCCTCGGCCTTGGAATGTGCCAGCCAGTCTGCAACACTCTGCTGGGGACAACTCATTGCACTGGAAGACCAACAAGTTTCGGGCAGACCAAAGAGCGTCTTTCACCGAGTAGATGATCCTCCACCTGCTTGTCTCGATGTGCGTCCCTGTCCCTGGGATCAACACGTAGAGCACAGAGACCTGTGTCACAGAACTGCTTGGGATGAACCGCGACAAAAACCACGGCAACTCTCTGCAGACCTTCTTTGCAAACGCACATTCCACAAAGAGGTGAACAACGGTCTCGTCCCCACGACAGCCACCTCGAGGTCAACATGCAGAGAGGGTGAGACTTCAGGAAGGATCTGACGGGGAGGGCATTTCTCACCACCAGCCAAGCTACGTCTTGGTGCTTGTTGGAAAGTTCTGGAGACGAGGCATTCTGCCAAACGACTTTGACAGTCTGCTCGGGGAAACATCGCACAGGATCCACCATCTCCTTTCCCCGCAGGGCCTATAGGACGTTACGTGCCGACCACTGCCTGATGGACTTGGGGTCAAAGGTGTTTTTCTGCATAAAGTTTTCCACCAGGGACAGGTGGTACGGCACGGTCCAACTACTTGGAGCGTTCCGCGGCAGCGTGGCCACACCCATCCTTCGCTAAACCGGGGACAGGTAGAACCTCAGCACGTAGTGACACCTGGTGTTTGCGTACCGAGGGTCTACGCACAGCTTGATACAGCCGCACACAAAGGTGGCCATCAGTGTGAGGGCGATGTTGGGCACGTTTATTCCCCCTTTATCTAGAGGCTTATACAGCGCGTCCCTGCGGACACGATCCATTTTCGACCTCCAGATAAAGCGGAAGATGGCTCGGGTGATCGCCGTCGCGCAGCAGTCTGGAATGGGCCAGACCTGCGCCATGTACAGCAACAGCGAGAGTGCCTCACACCTGATGACCAGGTTCTTACCCGCAACGGAGAGGAAGCGTCGCTCCCAGATTCCCAGTTTCCTTTTCACCATAGACACTGGATCCTTCCAGTTTCTAACGCATACCCCGGTCCCTCTGAACCATATCCCCAGCACCTTCAGGCCGTCAGCACTGACGGTGAAGGGGACAAAGGATCGGTCAGCCCAGTTCCCAAAGAACACGGCCTCGCTCTTCCCACGATTTACCTTGGCTCCCGAGTCCAGTTCGAACTGGTCGCAGATGTGGATCAGTCTGCACACCGACAGCGGATCAGAACAGAAGACGGCGACATCGTCCATGTACAGGGAGGCTTTGATCTGAGTGCCTCCACTGCCTGGGATCGTAACTCCTCTAATGCCCGGATCCTTCCTGATGGACTCAGCAAAGAACAGGCGAGAGAGGACAGCCCTGCCTGACTCCAGATTTAATTGGAAAGCTATCTGATTCCCACCCATTGATTGAGACTGCGCTACTGATGTTAGTGTAGAGTAGGATCCAACTGGATCCAATTGCGAATTCCCTCCCCAAACCCCATTTTGAGAGCACATCCACCATGTAGGTGTGCGATATTCTGTCAAAGGCTTTCTCCTAATCCAGGCTGATGAGGCAGGTGTCCACACCCCTGTCCTGCACATAGGCAATCGTATCCCTGAGCAGCGCCAGGCTGTCAGAGATCTTCCTGCCCGGCACAGTGCAGGTCTGGTCAGGGTGTATCACCAATTCCAGAGCGGATTTGACCCGATTGGCGATGACCTTGGACAGAATCTTATAGTCCACATTCAACAGTGAAATGGGTCGCCAATTTCTAATTTCCTCCCTTTCTTCCTTGTGCTTGTACATGAGGGTGATGATGCCTTTCCTCATGGATTCTGACATACTGCCGGCCAGGAGCATACTCTCGTACACCCCTAGCAGGTCTGGGCCCATCCAGTCCCACAGAGCCCAATACAACTCCGCCGGCAAGCCGTCGCTTCTGGGGAGATTTACTCTTCTCGAAGGACTCAAGGGCCTAAGTCAGTTCGTCAGGAGTTCGCGGTTTGTCCAGCCTCTCCCGTGTACTGTCGCCTAAGACCTCCGTGATAGAGGACAAGGAGGACTGGGAGGCCGTGCTGTCCGTCGGCTTCACGTCATAAAATCCGGCATAAAAGGATTTGCTGATCCTCAAAATGTCGGACTGCGCTGACTTTACTGATCTGTCTTCTTCATTCAGGCTGCTGAACACAGAGCTCTCTCTCTGTTCCTTTTGGAAGAAGAAACGTGAGCACGTCTCATCCTGCTCCACGGAGCGGACTCTGGAACGGAAGATGTTCTTGGAGGCAAAGTGCGAGGCTTGCTGGCTCTTCACCTCTTGGAGTTCTTCCTTGACATCGACCCCCACCGACTGCAGCCGGAGCAGATTCTGCATCTTTTTCTGGAGTCGGGACATTTCCCTCTCTTCCTTTCTAGCTTTCTGGATGCTTTTGAGGATGAAAAACCTCTTGGTGTTTCCCTTGATCGCTTCCCACCAGTGTGTCAGGGACTCAAAGAGGGGTTTCATGGTTCTCCAACCTTCATAAGCCCTCTTGAGCTCCTCAATGTTCTCTGGGGTCAGCAGTTGCACGAATAGCTTCCATGCCCCCCTGCCCACCCTCAGGTCCTTCTCCAAGTGGCAGTCCGCCAGTAGGATGCAGTGGTCAGAGAAGAACACCGGCTTGACCTCGGTGGATCTGACTGTGAATGCACGGGACACAAAGAGGAAGTCTATCCTGGAACGAATGGACCCGTCTGGCCGCGACCAGGTGTATCTACGCTGCGCTCCGTCTGCAGGGTTGCTGAAGACGTCGTGCAGCTTGGCATCCTTAACTGTTTCCATCAGGGATCTGGACGTAGCGTCCAATCTGCTTCCGGCCCTGCCGGATCGTCCAGCCGCATCGATGATGCAGTTGAAGTCCCCGCCCAGAATGACCGGCCTGGAGGTCGCCAGCAGCAGTGGGAGCTGCTGAAAAACCTCCAGCCGCTCAGCTCCTTGTGACGGGCCATACACGTTAATTAACCGGAGTGGAGCGTTCTTGTACATTACGTCTGCTACGAGGAGTCGCCCGCCCACCACCTCCTTGACCTCGGAGACGGTGAAGTTGCCTCCCCGCAGCAGAATACCCAGGCCGGAGGAACGAGAGTCGTTTCCGCCCGACCAGATCGATGGCCCGTGGGACCACCACCGTGACCATTGCCTGTAGGAGCTGAACTGGATAACCTCACTTATCCACGTTAAACTCCATCTGCCAAATTTTGGCCCATTCACCTAACCTGTCCATATCCATTTGTAAATTTCTCATTTCTTCACTGCAACTTACTTTCCCACCTATTTTGGTGTCATCTGCAAATTTAGCTATGGTACCTTCTACTCCTGAATCCAAGTAAATAGTTGGGGCCCAAGGACCGAACCCTGTGGCACCCCACTAGTTACAGCTTGCCATCCACAAAAGACCCATTTATCCTGACTCTCTGCTTTCTGTTGGTTAGCCAAAGCTCTATCCAAGCAAATATATTACCCTTAGCTGCGTGTGATCTTATCTTGTGTATTAATCTTTTGTGCGGCACCTTATCAAATGCCTTCTGGAAGTCCAGACATACTACATCTACAGGATCGCCATTATCCACTTTGCTTGTCACATCTTCAAAGAACTCTAGCGATTTAGTCAAACACGATTTAGTCTTCATAAAGCCATGCTGACTCTGATGGATTGCATTTTGACTTGCATTTTAGGAGGGTAGTGAAGGCATTGGAGAGAGTGCAGAAGAGGTTTACGAGTTTGGTTCCAGGGGCGAGGAAGTTGAGTTATGAAGTAAGATTGGAGAAGTTGGGACTGTATTCCTTGGGGAAAAGAAGTCTGAGAGGAGACTTGATAGAGGTATTGAAAATCATGAGGTATCTGGAGAGAGTAGATAGGGAGAAACTGCTTGCACCGATGAAAGGATCGAGAAGGAGCGGGCACAGGTTTAAAGTAACTAGCAGAAGAAGCAAAAGTGATAGGAGCAGCGAGTGGTCAGGGTCTGGAATGCACCGCCTGATAGCGTGGCGGAGGCAGGTTCAATTGAAGAGGGAATGAGATGATTATTTGAAAAGAAAGCATGTGCTGGGTTACGTGGAGAAGGCAGGAGAATGGCACGAAGTGAAATGTTCATTGGGAGAGCTGGTGCAGTCACGACGGGCGGAATGGGCTCCTTGTGCAGCGTAAGGATTGTGTGAACGTGGATGTAGACGTTTCCGAGTAGCTGTGTAAAGTGTGTGAGCTTTGAGGTGTGAGTTTTGACTGTTGCTGTATCAGCAGCAGCAGCAGCAGCGGGCGGGAGCGGCAGCAGAGAGCTGGTTGAAAGTGTTGTGAGGCGAAAGGTGCAGCTGAGAGAGTGTTTGAGAGGTGTATTTGCAAGTGAAAGATGTTTTTGTATGAGTGAGGTAGAGTGTTTGTGAGATGAGAGTGGTGTCTGTGAGCGTTGGGTGAGCGTGCGTGTTTTTTGTGTGTAGATGGTGCGGGTGAGTGAGAAAGAAAGAAAGTTGTGTTTTGAAAGATGTGCATGTTGAAAAGTAAAGAAAGCAGATGTTTGTAAGAAAACTATTTTTAGCATTGAAAATCCCCTGGAAAGGGGTGGTGCACCATTCCCAGAGATACTGCAATACCGGGTCGATGCGTGGAGTGGACGGAGCAAGCCCCTATTCCATCTCCCTGCTCCAAAAATCAATTTAATATATGGTCCCCAGATAAGGGACGTATCAGATATTAAACTGATAAGAACAGATTTTTTTTTTTTTTTTGTAAAAATATACTTTATTCATAAAATATCTTCAATCACATTCCAAACCATTTCAAAAACAACATTACAAGGGTACAATCCAGGTTAAACTTTTACAAAATGTATCACCAGGTGCATCAGTACAAACAATAAGAACAGATTTTTTTTTTTTTTTTGTAAAAATATACTTTATTCATAAAATATCTTCAATCACATTCCAAACCATTTCAAAAACAACATTACAAGGGTACAATCCAGGTTAAACTTTTACAAAATGTATCACCAGGTGCATCAGTACAAACAATATTACAATCATTTACAGCCTTTCATTTTGATCTGTACAGCCCGAGGGGCTCTAAACAGTTCCCAGTCTCTCGGTGCGCTGTGGTAGAAAGGTCTTAGACAGCGACCCTTCCCCATTGCGCCTTTGCGGCAGCTGCCCCAAGCTTTAGTGCGTCCCTCAGCACGTAGTCCTGGACTTTGGATTGTGCCAGTCCGCAACAATCGGTTGGGGACAACTCTTTGTGCTGGAAGACCAACAAGTTTCGGGCAGACCAAAGCGCGTCTTTCACCGAGTTGATGATCCTCCAGCTGCAGTCGATGTTTGTCTCGGTGTGTGTCCCTGGGAACAGCCCGTAGAGCACAGAGTCCTGTGTCACAGAACTGCTCGGGATGAACCTCGACAGCAACCACTGCATCTCTCTCCAGACTTTCTTTGCAAAGGCACAATCCACAAGGAGGTGAACAACGGTCTCTTCCCCACCACAGCCACCTCGAGGGCATCGTGCAGAGGGGGTGAGACTCCTGGCGTGTAGGAAGGATCTGACGGGGAGGGCCTTTCTCACCACCAGCCAAGCTACGTCTTGGTGCTTGTTGGAAAGTTCTGGCGATGAGGCATTCTGCCAAATGACTTTGACAGTCTGCTCGGGGAACCATCCCACAGGGTCCACCCTCTCCTTATCCCTCAGGGCCTCTAGGACGTTACGTGCTGACCACTGCCTGATGGACTTGTGGTCAAAGGTGTTTTTCTGCATAAATTTTTCCACCAGGGACAGGTGGTACGGCACGGTCCAACTACTTGGAGCGTTCCGCGGCAGCGTGGCCAGACCCATCCTTTGCAACACCGGGGACAGGTAGAACCTCAGCACGTAGTGACACTTGGTGTTTGCGTACTGAGGGTCTACGCACCGCTTGATGCAGCCACACACAAAGGTGGCCATCAGTATGAGGGCGATGTTGGGCACGTTTTTTCCCCCTTTATCTAGAGGCTTGTACATCGCGTCCCTGCAGACACGATCCATTTTCGACCTCCAGATAAAGCGGAAGATGGCTCGAGTGATCGCCATCGCGCAGGAGTGTGGAATGGGCCAGACCTGCGCCACGTACAGCAACAGCGAGAGTACCTCACACCTGATGACCAGGTTCTTACCCGCAATGGAGAGGGAGCGTCGCTCCCACATGCCCAGTTTCCTTTTCACCATAGCAACTCGCTCCTTCCAGTTTCTAACGCATGCCCCGGTCCCTCCGAACCATATCCCCAGCACCTTCAGGCCGTCAGCCCTGACAGTGAAGGGGACAAAGGATCGGTCAGCCCAGTTCCCAAAGAACATGGCCTCGCTCTTCCCACGATTTACCTTGGCTCCCGAGGCCAGTTCGAACTGGTCGCAGACGTGCATCAGTCTGCGCACCGACAGCGGATCCGAGCAGAAAACGGCGACGTCGTCCATGTACAGGGAGGCTTTTACCTGAGTGCCTCCACTGCCTGGGATCGTCACTCCTCTTATGCCCGGATCCTTCCTGATGGACTCGGCAAAGGGTTCTATGCAGCACACGAAAAGGACAGGCGAGAGAGGACAGCCCTGCCTGACTCCAGATTTGATCGGAAAGCTATCTCTTTCCCACCCATTGATTGAGACTGCGCTACTGATGTTAGTGTAGAGCAGTTGGATCCAATTTCGAATTCCCTCCCCAAAGCCCATTTTGGAGAGCACATCCCCCATGTAGGTGTGCGATATTCTGTCAAAGGCCTTCTCCTGATCCAAGCTGATGAGGCAGGTATCCACACCCCTGTCCTGTACATAGGCAATCGTATCCCTGAGCAGCGCCAGGCTGTCAGAGATCTTCCTGCCTGGCACAGAGCAGGTCTGGTCAGGGTGAATCACCAATTCCAGAGCGGATTTGACCCGGTTGGCGATGACCTTGGACAGAATCTTATAGTCCACATTCAACAGTGAAATGGGTCGCCAATTTCTAATTTCCTCCCTTTCCCCCTTGTGCTTGTAGATGAGGGTGATGATGCCTTTCCTCATGGATTCTGACATGCTGCCGGCCAGGAGCATACTCTCGTACACTTCTAGCAGGTCTGGGCCGATCAAGTCCCACAGAGCCGAATACAACTCCGCCGGCAGGCCGTCGCTTCCGGGGGTTTTACTCTTTTCGAAGGACTCGAGGGCCTTAGTCAGTTCGTCAGGGGTTAGCGGTTTGTCTAGGCTCTCCCGCGTACTGTGGTCTAAGACCTCCGTGATAGAGGACAGGAAGGACTGGGAGGCCGTGCTGTCCGTGGGCTTCACGTCATACAGTCCGGCATAAAAGGATTTGCTGATCCTCAGAATGTCGGACCGTGATGACTTTACTGAGCCGTCTTCTTCCTTCAGGCTGCTGATCACAGAGCGCTCTCTGTGTACCTTTTGGAAGAAGAAACGTGAGCACGTCTCATCCTGCTCCACGGAGCGGACTCTGGAACGGAAGATGATCTTGGAGGCCTCCGAGGCAAAGTGCGAGGCTTGCTGGCCCTTCACCTCTTGGAGCTCCTCCTTGACATCGACCCCCATCGACCGCAGCCGGAGCAGATTCTGCATCTTTTCCTGGAGTCGGGACATTTCCCTCTGTTCCTTTCTAGCTTTCTGGGTGCCTTTGCGGATGAAAAACCTCTTGATGCTTCCCTTGATCACTTCCCACCAGTGTGTCAGGGACTCAAAGAGGGGTTTCACGGTTCTCCAACCTTTGTAATCCCTCTTGAGCTCCTCAATGTTCTCTGGGGTCAGCAGTTGCACATTTAGCTTCCATGCCCCCCTGCCCACCCTCAGGTCTTCCTCCAAGTGGCAGTCCGCCAGTAGGAGGCAGTGGTCAGAGAAGAACACCGGCTTGACCTCGGTGGATCTGACTGTGAATGCACGGGACACAAACAGGAAGTCTATCCTGGAACGAATGGACCCGTCTGGCCGCGACCAGGTGTATCTACGCTGCGCTCCGTCTGCAGGGTTGCTGAAGACGTCGTGCAGCTTGGCATCCTTAACTGTTTCCATCAGGGATCTGGACGTAGCGTCCAATCTGCTTCCGGCCCTGCCGGATCGTCCAGCCGCATCGATGATGCAGTTGAAGTCCCCGCCCAGAATGACCGGCCTGGAGGTCGCCAGCAGCAGTGGGAGCTGCTGAAAAACCTCCAGCCGCTCAGCCCCTTGTGCCGGCCCATACACGTTAATTAACCGGAGTGGAGCGTTCTTGTACATTACGTCTGCTACCAGGAGTCGCCCGCCCACCACCTCCTTGACCTCGGAGACGGTGAAGTTGCCTCCCCGCAGCAGAATACCCAGGCCGGAGGAACGAGAGTCGTTTCCGCCCGACCAGATCGATGGCCCGTGGGACCACCATCGTGACCATTGCCTGTAGGAGCTGAGGTGCGGTATCGCACACTCCTGCAGAAACAACAGGTCAGCTTTGACCTTGGCTAGGTAGTCCAAGGTCGCAACACATCGCGTAGTAGATTTAATGCTACGCACATTTATGGATACAATCTTTAAACCCATTTTAAAGCATTTATTCTCCTACCAAACCCACTGTCTCTGAGAGTCCCAGACCTTTAGTCTGCTCCTTCATACCCGTAGTGAGCTCAAATTCCTTCACTTTGGATGGGCTGAGGTAGATCTCCTTGGCCGTGTTCTGCTCCAGTGGCATCTGGAGGTTCACGTAGTGAGCGGGTTTTGAGGTGACCTTTGCTGGAGAAGCTTCTCCAAAACTCACCCCCTCTGGGGGGTTGCTGTTCCCGGCTTCCTGGAGCTGGGGTGCGATGATTGCCTCACTGCTCCCAGATTCCAGGGGCTGTGGTGCACTGGCCTCCTCAGGTTGCAGGCTAAGTTGGGGTGCGCTGGGCTCCTTGTTGTCTCCAATTTTCTGGAGCTCGGGTGTCTCGTCCTCCAACGCCCTAGAGCTTTGCCGCCTCTTCTGTCGGTGCCGCTCTGGCACTTCATCATCCGAAGAGCTGCTGCCCTTGTCATCCGTGTCGGATGGGAGACGCCTCTTGCCGCTTCTCTGGGAAACGCCTTTGCTTCTTCTTCGCTCCCTCTTACTTTTCTTGTTCTTCACCGTCCGCCACTCCCCCTGCTGCTTTTCCACTGCTGCCTCCTCCTCCATTGATTCGCTGTCCTGAGGACTGGAAGGTTCAGGGGGTAGTGCTGTTGATTGGCTCTCTGTTGCCTCAATCTCTTTCTCCACCTTGTCTCTCTCTGTGTCCTCCTTTGTCCCGTTGAGCTCCCTGGGGGCCTTGGTGGTTGGAGTGACACGGAACATTTCTTCTGCTTCCCCCTGGTCGGCTTTGGCTGCCTGTGCGTAAGTACGGCAGCGTTTGGGGCAGGTCCTGTAGAGGTGACTTGCCTCGCCACACAGGTTGCAGCACTTGGCCTGTTTGCAGTCTTTTGTCTGGTGCCCTTCCTGTTTGCAGATCTTGCAGAGGGAGGCGCTGCAGTTGGCCGCCACATGACCAGCCTTGCCGCATGAGCGACAATGCTTGGGTTGCCCAGCGTAGACCAGGTAGCCACGGTTTCCCCCGATGGCGAAACTGGAGGGAGGGTGGAAAATGGCTCCCTTACCATCGGTCTTTAGCGTGACCTTAAACAGGCGTTTGCCTGTCCAGATCCCCAAGTCGTCTCGAATCTCGGTGCCGCTCCCCACCTTATCGAAGTACCTGGTGAGGAAGGTGACCACGTCGGCGACAGGGACGAAGGGGTTGTACACATGCACCATCACCTCACGTTCCCGTTGCAACGGCAGAGAAAAGTGCGGCTCCGCCGTCAGGATCTTCATCTCCGGCAGGTCTCTCTTCTCCTCGAACACCCTCAGGAGCCGGACGCAGTCTGCCACTCGCTTGAAAGTCACGTCGAAATAACCACCTTTGCGGGAGTCGTGCAGGGTGAAGATCTCCGTAGCTTGGAAGCCGCACGCCTTCAACAGGATCCTCCTGGTGAAGAAGCCCCGATCCATAGGTGATCCTCCTTCGTCACTGTGGTTCACCGTGACTCGGACGGTGATAGGTAACCCACGGTATGGATTCGGATTGCGATTGGTTATCGCCCTTCCATACCGACCTTGCCTTGGCAGGACCATGGTGTCGCCCCTGCAACACTACACTTGATCTTAGCCAAAAGGCCGAGAAGCGATGAGAAAGAAAGAAAGTTGTGTTTTGAAAGATGTGCATGTTGAAAAGTAAAGAAAGCAGATGTTTGTAAGAAATCTATTTTTAGCATTGAAAATCCCCTGGAAAGGGGTGGTGCACCATTCCCAGAGATACTGCAATACCGGGTCGATGCGTGGAGTGGGCGGAGCAAGCCCCTATTCCATCTCCCTGCTCCAAAAATCAATTTAATATATGGTCCCCAGATAAGGGACGTATCAGATATTAAACTGATAAGAACAGATTTTTTTTTTTCTTTTTGTAAAAATATACTTTATTCATAAAAAATCTTCAATCACATTCAAAACCATTTCAAAAACAACATTACAAGGGTACAATCCAGGTTAAACTTTTACAAAATGTATCACCAGGTGCATCAGTACAAACAATATTACAATCATTTACAGCCTTTCATTTTGATCTGTACAGCCCGAGGGGCTCTAAACAGTTCCCAGTCTCTCGGTGCGCTGTGGTAGAAAGGTCTTAGACAGCGACCCTTCCCCATTGCGCCTTGGCGGCAGCTGCCCCAAGCTTTAGTGCGTCCCTCAGCACGTAGTCCTGGACTTTGGATTGTGCCAGTCCGCAACAATCGGTCGGGGACAACTCTTTGTGCTGGAAGACCAACAAGTTTCGGGCAGACCAAAGCGCCTCTTTCACCGAGTTGATGATCCTCCAGCTGCAGTCGATGTTTGTCTCGGTGTGTGTCCCTGGGAACAGCCCGTAGAGCACAGAGTCCTGTGTCACAGAACTGCTCGGGATGAACCTCGACAGCAACCACTGCATCTCTCTCCAGACTTTCTTTGCAAAGGCACAATCCACAAGGAGGTGAACAACGGTCTCTTCCCCACCACAGCCACCTCGAGGGCATCGTGCAGAGGGGGTGAGCCTCCTGGCGTGTAGGAAGGATCTGACAGGGAGGGCCTTTCTCACCACCAGCCAAGCTACGTCTTGGTGCTTGTTGGAAAGTTCTGGCGATGAGGCATTCTGCCAAATGACTTTGACAGTCTGCTCGGGGAACCATCCCACAGGGTCCACCCTCTCCTTTTCCCTCAGGGCCTCTAGGACGTTACGTGCTGACCACTGCCTGATGGACTTGTGGTCAAAGGTGTTTTTCTGCATAAATTTTTCCACCAGGGACAGGTGTTGCTGTACGTGGCGCAGGTCTGGCCCATTCCTCACTCCTGCGCTGTGGCGATCACGCCAGCCATCTTCCGCTTTATCTGGAGGTCAAAAGTGGATCCTGTTTGCAGGGACATGATGTAAAAAAACTCTGGATGAAGGGGGAAAAAACATGCCCAACATCACCCTCATCCTGATGGCCACCTTTGTGTATGGCAGTATCAAGCTGTGTGTAGACCCAAACACCAAGCGTCACTACGTGCTGAGGTTCTACCTGTCCCTGGTGTTGCGAAGGATGGGTCTGGCCACCCTGCCGCGGAACGCTCCAAGTGCCGTATCACCTGCCCCGTGTGGAAAAACTTATGCAGAGAAACACCTTTGTCCGCAAGTCCATCAGGCAGTGGTTAGCACGTATCACCCTAGAGGCCCTGCGGGAAAAGGAGATGGTGGATTCCGGCGGACGGTTCGCCGAACAGACCGTCAGGGTCATTTGGCAGAATGCCTCATCACCAGAACTCTGAAGAGAGTGGCCGTGGTTCTTGTCGAGGTGCATCCCGAGCAGTTCCGTGACACAGGTATGGACTCTGTGCTCCAGGGGCTGTTCCCAGGGACACACGCCGAGACAAACATCAACTACCGCCGGAGGATCCACTCGGTGAAAGACACTCTTTGGCTGTCCGAAACTTGTTGGTCTTCCATTGCAAAGAGTTGGCACATTCCAAGGTCCAGGACTACGTGCTGAGGGACGCACTAAAGTTTGGGGCAAAGGCGTAATGGAGAAAGGTCGCTGTCTACGGTTGCGCTAGATGTGTCGTGTAACTGGCAGGTAATGGAAAATTTCGAGAAACACTCAGTCACAAGGGAGAACACGTGACAGGCATGAGAGACAATCCATGAGTCTTTGTAGCTGAGTTTCCGTGTGAGCAACTAGCTCACAGCGCAGAGGAGTTCTTCGATCGAGGCCTGCTGTATTTTTGTCTTTGCTTTCAGCTTGAGCAGTCAAAGAACAAAGAAGAAAAAAAAGTACAGCACTTCGGCCCTCCAAGCCTGCGCCGATCGGTCTGTGGAGCTTGCCAGCTGACCAGGTATGCAGCTAAAGTCCTTCCACATCTACAGGGAAGGCAAAGTCAGCAGCGTTTCTCCCAGAGTGTAGAGAGTCCTTGGAACTCTCTTCCTCGAAAGGTGGTGGAAACAGAGTCTTTGAATATTTTCAAGACAGAGCTGGATAGATTAACAAGGCGGGGTTGGAAGGTTATCGCTGGTAGGCAGGAATGTGGGGTTGAGGTTACAATCGGATCAGCCATGATCTTCTGAGTAGTGGAGCAGGCTCTTGGGGCCCAGTGGCCTACTCCTGCTCCTAAGTTGTATGTTCAGACATGTAGGGGCATTACTTTTTACTGATTCCAGTGCTTCTCCTGCACTGAACCTGGAGAGTACTACGTCAGTTGCTGTTGAGTTGTTTCCTGATGCCCTGCTTTCTTTTGTACGAGCTGTCTAGCATCCTCGTTTATGGGCTTCCTTTGCTTGGCATTGGGCCTTCTTTTGGGCTGACTGTTGGTCTATTTCCTTTACGGGATGTCAGCATGACATCACCAGAAGGGAAATGTGTCATGTTATGAAGTCACAGTAAATAAGTCCAATGCATTATATCATTATAATAACACAAGATGATGATCAGCAGTGAGAAGGCAGGTGGCAGCAAGGATAAGTACAGGTACGACACAGCGAACAGCCTTAGATCCTGTTAAAATGTTGAAAATGTTTCTCCCCTTCTCGAAGATTATTTCCTTCAAAATTTTAGAAATCTTTCAGCTTCAACCAGAAGTCACACACAAGCCAAACAACAAAACCACCTGCGTGCACAGCACAGCACACCATCTGCCAGCCTGCAATGATGTCGGCTCTCTTTTAATCACCTTTTCCCCTCCCATCAGTCCTATTCAGCAGGCAAGCAAAGGAGCGCAGAAAATACATCTGCACGGCTGTTTCTAACTTCTAGAAAGGGAACAGCCTTATCCTAGGAAAGTGAAAAATACCTATACTGTCACAAAGTGATGAACTTGAACTGCAAAACACCACGCTTACCTGAGCTTGTGTCACAGTTTTTGCTGTCTATCTCAGCCAGTATTCTCAGTCGTCCATCCTGGCTTCTTGCTCTCTCTGCAGCTTTCAGATGCCTCCCCTTGGCCGGCCTCAGTGCTCGGTGATAGATCAGCGCTCGGTATTATTTCTGTCCTCAGTGGTAACTGCTAGGGGAGAAAGGCTTGACTTTTTCAATCACCTTTTACCTCAGTAAAATCCAAGTAGAACCTAAAGTGGCAATGCTTCTCCCTCTCAGCACCCAACATGTCTTGCCTTTTCTTCAGGTTGGATTTGAGGAAGCACTACAGTTGCTGCCTGGCTGCCATTTCAAGTACAGAGACAAGGGGCAGCCCCATGACCCCTCCCCCGACTCCTGCACAATATGCAAATGTAGCACATTGTCTGAGTGCAATTTGGGAGCTGAAGACGATTTCACAGTGGGATACAAGATATGAGGAGAGGTTTCCTCACAGACACACCGCCACATAAGCCCCTTTAAATTTGCGCGGCTGTGCAAAAAGTTTAATGGGCCCGCACACTTAAACAAATCGGTCACGCACTGTAATGACTCGCCTCATTCAGTTCAACAGAAATTAGGATCATGTTTTTAACCTGTGCCCTAGTTTTAAAATATTTTGTGTTCCATATTTACTTTCTCAATTTGTTATTAATTTACTTTACATTGCTTTATATTCTATTTTGTCTTGGACATGCATCACGGTTCGTTCAATCTCACTGGTTAAGAAAATTAAAATATTTAGTTTGATCAGGGTCTTACACTTGTCAAGAGGAGCCCTTTCAAATACTGGCCTGCTTTTGGAGGCCTGAAGTCACTGGAGCTGCACAAGTCAAGACGACTGAAGGCCTGATTCGCTGTGTAATATACTTTGCAGCATCTTGTTGCACTAGCAGGCAGGAAGGAGTTTTCAGCAATGCAGTTTAAAGGCTTGATACACTAAGTACACTTTCATTTCAGGTTTGTCATTTCAGGACGCTGCGTGTTTTTTTGCTCTGTTTTCTGACTCTGAAATTCTAATTCAGACTGTGGAGAAGAGCTGTTGTTGCTGCTGTTGGTTTTCTTTGTAACTGTTGTCGTTTTTTTGTGGAAAAATATACCTTATCCATAAAATATCTGAAAGAACATTACAAAACATTTCAAAATGGCCATCGCAAAAAGTGCAATCATATTCCAGTTTTTCAAATAGATCATGTCGCACCCTGCGACGCTTCAATACGATCAATGAACATTACAGACATTTCAACATGCTCATTACAGGCAGTCAGACAGTGCAATAGTATTCAAGTTATCTACATAGATCATGTTGCACTCTGAGGTGCTTCAATACAATTGTGATAAATGTAATATTCACCGCATACATTCAATGTGAGTCTTTCAGGCCGAGGGGTCCATACCTTTCCCAGTCCCTCGGTGCACTATGGCTGAAAGGTCTTAGACAGCGACCGTTCCCCACTGCGCATTTGTGGCGGCTGCCCCAAGCTTTAGTGCGTCCCTCAGCACGTAGTCCTCGGCCTTGGAATGTGCCAGCCAGTCTGCAACACTCTGCTGGGGACAACTCATTGCACTGGAAGACCAACAAGTTTCGGGCAGACCAAAGAGCGTCTTTCACCGAGTAGATGATCCTCCACCTGCTTGTCTCGATGTGCGTCCCTGTCCCTGGGATCAACACGTAGAGCACAGAGACCTGTGTCACAGAACTGCTTGGGATGAACCGCGACAAAAACCACGGCAACTCTCTGCAGACCTTCTTTGCAAACGCACATTCCACAAAGAGGTGAACAACGGTCTCGTCCCCACGACAGCCACCTCGAGGTCAACATGCAGAGAGGGTGAGACTTCAGGAAGGATCTGACGGGGAGGGCATTTCTCACCACCAGCCAAGCTACGTCTTGGTGCTTGTTGGAAAGTTCTGGAGACGAGGCATTCTGCCAAACGACTTTGACAGTCTGCTCGGGGAAACATCGCACAGGATCCACCATCTCCTTTCCCCGCAGGGCCTATAGGACGTTACGTGCCGACCACTGCCTGATGGACTTGGGGTCAAAGGTGTTTTTCTGCATAAAGTTTTCCACCAGGGACAGGTGGTACGGCACGGTCCAACTACTTGGAGCGTTCCGCGGCAGCGTGGCCACACCCATCCTTCGCTAAACCGGGGACAGGTAGAACCTCAGCACGTAGTGACACCTGGTGTTTGCGTACCGAGGGTCTACGCACAGCTTGATACAGCCGCACACAAAGGTGGCCATCAGTGTGAGGGCGATGTTGGGCACGTTTATTCCCCCTTTATCTAGAGGCTTATACAGCGCGTCCCTGCGGACACGATCCATTTTCGACCTCCAGATAAAGCGGAAGATGGCTCGGGTGATCGCCGTCGCGCAGCAGTCTGGAATGGGCCAGACCTGCGCCATGTACAGCAACAGCGAGAGTGCCTCACACCTGATGACCAGGTTCTTACCCGCAACGGAGAGGAAGCGTCGCTCCCAGATTCCCAGTTTCCTTTTCACCATAGACACTGGATCCTTCCAGTTTCTAACGCATACCCCGGTCCCTCTGAACCATATCCCCAGCACCTTCAGGCCGTCAGCACTGACGGTGAAGGGGACAAAGGATCGGTCAGCCCAGTTCCCAAAGAACACGGCCTCGCTCTTCCCACGATTTACCTTGGCTCCCGAGTCCAGTTCGAACTGGTCGCAGATGTGGATCAGTCTGCACACCGACAGCGGATCAGAACAGAAGACGGCGACATCGTCCATGTACAGGGAGGCTTTGATCTGAGTGCCTCCACTGCCTGGGATCGTAACTCCTCTAATGCCCGGATCCTTCCTGATGGACTCAGCAAAGAACAGGCGAGAGAGGACAGCCCTGCCTGACTCCAGATTTAATTGGAAAGCTATCTGATTCCCACCCATTGATTGAGACTGCGCTACTGATGTTAGTGTAGAGTAGGATCCAACTGGATCCAATTGCGAATTCCCTCCCCAAACCCCATTTTGAGAGCACATCCACCATGTAGGTGTGCGATATTCTGTCAAAGGCTTTCTCCTAATCCAGGCTGATGAGGCAGGTGTCCACACCCCTGTCCTGCACATAGGCAATCGTATCCCTGAGCAGCGCCAGGCTGTCAGAGATCTTCCTGCCCGGCACAGTGCAGGTCTGGTCAGGGTGTATCACCAATTCCAGAGCGGATTTGACCCGATTGGCAATGACCTTGGACAGAATCTTATAGTCCACATTCAACAGTGAAATGGGTCGCCAATTTCTAATTTCCTCCCTTTCTTCCTTGTGCTTGTACATGAGGGTGATGATGCCTTTCCTCATGGATTCTGACATACTGCCGGCCAGGAGCATACTCTCGTACACCCCTAGCAGGTCTGGGCCCATCCAGTCCCACAGAGCCCAATACAACTCCGCCGGCAAGCCGTCGCTTCTGGGGAGATTTACTCTTCTCGAAGGACTCAAGGGCCTAAGTCAGTTCGTCAGGAGTTCGCGGTTTGTCCAGCCTCTCCCGTGTACTGTCGCCTAAGACCTCCGTGATAGAGGACAAGGAGGACTGGGAGGCCGTGCTGTCCATCGGCTTCACGTCATAAAATCCGGCATAAAAGGATTTGCTGATCCTCAAAATGTCGGACTGCGCTGACTTTACTGATCTGTCTTCTTCATTCAGGCTGCTGAACACAGAGCTCTCTCTCTGTTCCTTTTGGAAGAAGAAACGTGAGCACGTCTCATCCTGCTCCACGGAGCGGACTCTGGAACGGAAGATGTTCTTGGAGGCAAAGTGCGAGGCTTGCTGGCTCTTCACCTCTTGGAGTTCTTCCTTGACATCGACCCCCACCGACTGCAGCCGGAGCAGATTCTGCATCTTTTTCTGGAGTCGGGACATTTCCCTCTCTTCCTTTCTAGCTTTCTGGATGCTTTTGAGGATGAAAAACCTCTTGGTGTTTCCCTTGATCGCTTCCCACCAGTGTGTCAGGGACTCAAAGAGGGGTTTCATGGTTCTCCAACCTTCATAAGCCCTCTTGAGCTCCTCAATGTTCTCTGGGGTCAGCAGTTGCACGAATAGCTTCCATGCCCCCCTGCCCACCCTCAGGTCCTTCTCCAAGTGGCAGTCCGCCAGTAGGATGCAGTGGTCAGAGAAGAACACCGGCTTGACCTCGGTGGATCTGACTGTGAATGCACGGGACACAAAGAGGAAGTCTATCCTGGAACGAATGGACCCGTCTGGCCGCGACCAGGTGTATCTACGCTGCGCTCCGTCTGCAGGGTTGCTGAAGACGTCGTGCAGCTTGGCATCCTTAACTGTTTCCATCAGGGATCTGGACGTAGCGTCCAATCTGCTTCCGGCCCTGCCGGATCGTCCAGCCGCATCGATGATGCAGTTGAAGTCCCCGCCCAGAATGACCGGCCTGGAGGTCGCCAGCAGCAGTGGGAGCTGCTGAAAAACCTCCAGCCGCTCAGCTCCTTGTGACGGGCCATACACGTTAATTAACCGGAGTGGAGCGTTCTTGTACATTACGTCTGCTACGAGGAGTCGCCCGCCCACCACCTCCTTGACCTCGGAGACGGTGAAGTTGCCTCCCCGCAGCAGAATACCCAGGCCGGAGGAACGAGAGTCGTTTCCGCCCGACCAGATCGATGGCCCGTGGGACCACCACCGTGACCATTGCCTGTAGGAGCTGAACTGGATAACCTCACTTATCCACGTTAAACTCCATCTGCCAAATTTTGGCCCATTCACCTAACCTGTCCATATCCATTTGTAAATTTCTCATTTCTTCACTGCAACTTACTTTCCCACCTATTTTGGTGTCATCTGCAAATTTAGCTATGGTACCTTCTACTCCTGAATCCAAGTAAATAGTTGGGGCCCAAGGACCGAACCCTGTGGCACCCCACTAGTTACAGCTTGCCATCCACAAAAGACCCATTTATCCTGACTCTCTGCTTTCTGTTGGTTAGCCAAAGCTCTATCCAAGCAAATATATTACCCTTAGCTGCGTGTGATCTTATCTTGTGTATTAATCTTTTGTGCGGCACCTTATCAAATGCCTTCTGGAAGTCCAGACATACTACATCTACAGGATCGCCATTATCCACTTTGCTTGTCACATCTTCAAAGAACTCTAGCGATTTAGTCAAACACGATTTAGTCTTCATAAAGCCATGCTGACTCTGATGGATTGCATTTTGACTTGCATTTTAGGAGGGTAGTGAAGGCATTGGAGAGAGTGCAGAAGAGGTTTACGAGTTTGGTTCCAGGGGCGAGGAAGTTGAGTTATGAAGTAAGATTGGAGAAGTTGGGACTGTATTCCTTGGGGAAAAGAAGTCTGAGAGGAGACTTGATAGAGGTATTGAAAATCATGAGGTATCTGGAGAGAGTAGATAGGGAGAAACTGCTTGCACCGATGAAAGGATCGAGAAGGAGCGGGCACAGGTTTAAAGTAACTAGCAGAAGAAGCAAAAGTGATAGGAGCAGCGAGTGGTCAGGGTCTGGAATGCACCGCCTGATAGCGTGGCGGAGGCAGGTTCAATTGAAGAGGGAATGAGATGATTATTTGAAAAGAAAGCATGTGCTGGGTTACGTGGAGAAGGCAGGAGAATGGCACGAAGTGAAATGTTCATTGGGAGAGCTGGTGCAGTCACGACGGGCGGAATGGGCTCCTTGTGCAGCGTAAGGATTGTGTGAACGTGGATGTAGACGTTTCCGAGTAGCTGTGTAAAGTGTGTGAGCTTTGAGGTGTGAGTTTTGACTGTTGCTGTATCAGCAGCAGCAGCAGCAGCGGGCGGGAGCGGCAGCAGAGAGCTGGTTGAAAGTGTTGTGAGGCGAAAGGTGCAGCTGAGAGAGTGTTTGAGAGGTGTATTTGCAAGTGAAAGATGTTTTTGTATGAGTGAGGTAGAGTGTTTGTGAGATGAGAGTGGTGTCTGTGAGCGTTGGGTGAGCGTGCGTGTTTTTTGTGTGTAGATGGTGCGGGTGAGTGAGAAAGAAAGAAAGTTGTGTTTTGAAAGATGTGCATGTTGAAAAGTAAAGAAAGCAGATGTTTGTAAGAAAACTATTTTTAGCATTGAAAATCCCCTGGAAAGGGGTGGTGCACCATTCCCAGAGATACTGCAATACCGGGTCGATGCGTGGAGTGGACGGAGCAAGCCCCTATTCCATCTCCCTGCTCCAAAAATCAATTTAATATATGGTCCCCAGATAAGGGACGTATCAGATATTAAACTGATAAGAACAGATTTTTTTTTTTTTTGTAAAAATATACTTTATTCATAAAATATCTTCAATCACATTCCAAACCATTTCAAAAACAACATTACAAGGGTACAATCCAGGTTAAACTTTTACAAAATGTATCACCAGGTGCATCAGTACAAACAATAAGAACAGATTTTTTTTTTTTTTTTGTAAAAATATACTTTATTCATAAAATATCTTCAATCACATTCCAAACCATTTCAAAAACAACATTACAAGGGTACAATCCAGGTTAAACTTTTACAAAATGTATCACCAGGTGCATCAGTACAAACAATATTACAATCATTTACAGCCTTTCATTTTGATCTGTACAGCCCGAGGGGCTCTAAACAGTTCCCAGTCTCTCGGTGCGCTGTGGTAGAAAGGTCTTAGACAGCGACCCTTCCCCATTGCGCCTTTGCGGCAGCTGCCCCAAGCTTTAGTGCGTCCCTCAGCACGTAGTCCTGGACTTTGGATTGTGCCAGTCCGCAACAATCGGTCGGGGACAACTCTTTGTGCTGGAAGACCAACAAGTTTCGGGCAGACCAAAGCGCCTCTTTCACCGAGTTGATGATCCTCCAGCTGCAGTCGATGTTTGTCTCGGTGTGTGTCCCTGGGAACAGCCCGTAGAGCACAGAGTCCTGTGTCACAGAACTGCTCGGGATGAACCTCGACAGCAACCACTGCATCTCTCTCCAGACTTTCTTTGCAAAGGCACAATCCACAAGGAGGTGAACAACGGTCTCTTCCCCACCACAGCCACCTCGAGGGCAACGTGCAGAGGGGGTGAGCCTCCTGGCGTGTAGGAAGGATCTGACGGGGAGGGCCTTTCTCACCACCAGCCAAGCTACGTCTTGGTGCTTGTTGGAAAGTTCTGGCGATGAGGCATTCTGCCAAATGACTTTGACAGTCTGCTCGGGGAACCATCCCACAGGGTCCACCCTCTCCTTTTCCCTCAGGGCCTCTAGGACGTTACGTGCTGACCACTGCCTGATGGACTTGTGGTCAAAGGTGTTTTTCTGCATAAATTTTTCCACCAGGGACAGGTGTTGCTGTACGTGGCGCAGGTCTGGCCCATTCCTCACTCCTGCGCTGTGGCGATCACGCCAGCCATCTTCCGCTTTATCTGGAGGTCAAAAGTTGATCCTGTTTGCAGGGACATGATGTAAAAAAACTCTGGATGAAGGGGGAAAAAACATGCCCAACATCACCCTCATCCTGATGGCCACCTTTGTGTATGGCAGTATCAAGCTGTGTGTAGACCCAAACACCAAGCGTCACTACGTGCTGAGGTTCTACCTGTCCCTGGTGTTGCGAAGGATGGGTCTGGCCACCCTGCCGAGGAACGCTCCAAGTGCCGTATCACCTGCCCCGTGTGGAAAAACTTATGCAGAGAAACACCTTTGTCCGCAAGTCCATCAGGCAGTGGTTAGCACGTATCACCCTAGAGGCCCTGCGGGAAAAGGAGATGGTGGATTCCGGCGGACGGTTCGCCGAACAGACCGTCAGGGTCATTTGGCAGAATGCCTCATCACCAGAACTCTGAAGAGAGTGGCCGTGGTTCTTGTCGAGGTGCATCCCGAGCAGTTCCGTGACACAGGTATGGACTCTGTGCTCCAGGGGCTGTTCCCAGGGACACACGCCGAGACAAACATCAACTACCGCCGGAGGATCCACTCGGTGAAAGACACTCTTTGGCTGTCCGAAACTTGTTGGTCTTCCATTGCAAAGAGTTGGCACATTCCAAGGTCCAGGACTACGTGCTGAGGGACGCACTAAAGTTTGGGGCAAAGGCGTAATGGAGAAAGGTCGCTGTCTACGGTTGCGCTAGATGTGTCGTGTAACTGGCAGGTAATGGAAAATTTCGAGAAACACTCAGTCACAAGGGAGAACACGTGACAGGCATGAGAGACAATCCATGAGTCTTTGTAGCTGAGTTTCCGTGTGAGCAACTAGCTCACAGCGCAGAGGAGTTCTTCGATCGAGGCCTGCTGTATTTTTGTCTTTGCTTTCAGCTTGAGCAGTCAAAGAACAAAGAAGAAAAAAAAGTACAGCACAGGAACAGGCCCTTCGGCCCTCCAAGCCTGCGCCGATCGGTCTGTGGAGCTTGCCAGCTGACCAGGTATGCAGCTAAAGTCCTTCCACATCTACAGGGAAGGCAAAGTCAGCAGCGTTTCTCCCAGAGTGTAGAGAGTCCTTGGAACTCTCTTCCTCGAAAGGTGGTGGAAACAGAGTCTTTGAATATTTTCAAGACAGAGCTGGATAGATTAACAAGGCGGGGTTGGAAGGTTATCGCTGGTAGGCAGGAATGTGGGGTTGAGGTTACAATCGGATCAGCCATGATCTTCTGAGTAGTGGAGCAGGCTCTTGGGGCCCAGTGGCCTACTCCTGCTCCTAAGTTGTATGTTCAGACATGTAGGGGCATTACTTTTTACTGATTCCAGTGCTTCTCCTGCACTGAACCTGGAGAGTACTACGTCAGCTGCTGTTGAGTTGTTTCCTGATGCCCTGCTTTCTTTTGTACGAGCTGTCTAGCATCCTCGTTTATGGGCTTCCTTTGCTTGGCATTGGGCCTTCTTTTGGGCTGACTGTTGGTCTATTTCCTTTACGGGATGTCAGCATGACATCACCAGAAGGGAAATGTGTCATGTTATGAAGTCACAGTAAATAAGTCCAATGCATTATATCATTATAATAACACAAGATGATGATCAGCAGTGAGAAGGCAGGTGGCAGCAAGGATAAGTACAGGTACGACACAGCGAACAGCCTTAGATCCTGTTAAAATGTTGAAAATGTTTCTCCCCTTCTCGAAGATTATTTCCTTCAAAATTTTAGAAATCTTTCAGCTTCAACCAGAAGTCACACACAAGCCAAACAACAAAACCACCTGCGTGCACAGCACAGCACACCATCTGCCAGCCTGCAATGATGTCGGCTCTCTTTTAATCACCTTTTCCCCTCCCATCAGTCCTATTCAGCAGGCAAGCAAAGGAGCGCAGAAAATACATCTGCACGGCTGTTTCTAACTTCTAGAAAGGGAACAGCCTTATCCTAGGAAAGTGAAAAATACCTATACTGTCACAAAGTGATGAACTTGAACTGCAAAACACCACGCTTACCTGAGCTTGTGTCACAGTTTTTGCTGTCTATCTCAGCCAGTATTCTCAGTCGTCCATCCTGGCTTCTTGCTCTCTCTGCAGCTTTCAGATGCCTCCCCTTGGCCGGCCTCAGTGCTCGGTGATAGATCAGCGCTCGGTATTATTTCTGTCCTCAGTGGTAACTGCTAGGGGAGAAAGGCTTGACTTTTTCAATCACCTTTTACCTCAGTAAAATCCAAGTAGAACCTAAAGTGGCAATGCTTCTCCCTCTCAGCACCCAACATGTCTTGCCTTTTCTTCAGGATGGATTTGAGGAAGCACTACAGTTGCTGCCTGGCTGCCATTTCAAGTACAGAGACAAGGGGCAGCCCCATGACCCCTCCCCCGACTCCTGCACAATATGCAAATGTAGCACATTGTCTGAGTGCAATTTGGGAGCTGAAGACGGTTTCACAGTGGGATACAAGATATGAGGAGAGGTTTCCTCACAGACACACCGCCACATAAGCCCCTTTAAATTTGCGCGGCTGTGCAAAAAGTTTAATGGGCCCGCACACTTAAACAAATCGGTCACGCACTGTAATGACTCGCCTCATTCAGTTCAACAGAAATTAGGATCATGTTTTTAACCTGTGCCCTAGTTTTAAAATATTTTGTGTTCCATATTTACTTTCTCAATTTGTTATTAATTTACTTTACATTGCTTTATATTCTATTTTGTCTTGGACATGCATCACGGTTCGTTCAATCTCACTGGTTAAGAAAATTAAAATATTTAGTTTGATCAGGGTCTTACACTTGTCAAGAGGAGCCCTTTCAAATACTGGCCTGCTTTTGGAGGCCTGAAGTCACTGGAGCTGCACAAGTCAAGACGACTGAAGGCCTGATTCGCTGTGTAATATACTTTGCAGCATCTTGTTGCACTAGCAGGCAGGAAGGAGTTTTCAGCAATGCAGTTTAAAGGCTTGATACACTAAGTACACTTTCATTTCAGGTTTGTCATTTCAGGACGCTGCGTGTTTTTTTGCTCTGTTTTCTGACTCTGAAATTCTAATTCAGACTGTGGAGAAGAGCTGTTGTTGCTGCTGTTGGTTTTCTTTGTAACTGTTGTCGTTTTTTTGTGGAAAAATATACCTTATCCATAAAATATCTGAAAGAACATTACAAAACATTTCAAAATGGCCATCGCAAAAAGTGCAATCATATTCCAGTTTTTCAAATAGATCATGTCGCACCCTGCGACGCTTCAATACGATCAATGAACATTACAGACATTTCAACATGCTCATTACAGGCAGTCAGACAGTGCAATAGTATTCAAGTTATCTACATAGATCATGTTGCACTCTGAGGTGCTTCAATACAATTGTGATAAATGTAATATTCACCGCATACATTCAATGTGAGTCTTTCAGGCCGAGGGGTCCATACCTTTCCCAGTCCCTCGGTGCACTATGGCTGAAAGGTCTTAGACAGCGACCGTTCCCCACTGCGCATTTGTGGCGGCTGCCCCAAGCTTTAGTGCGTCCCTCAGCACGTAGTCCTCGGCCTTGGAATGTGCCAGCCAGTCTGCAACACTCTGCTGGGGACAACTCATCGCACTGGAAGACCAACAAGTTTCGGGCAGACCAAAGAGCGTCTTTCACCGAGTAGATGATCCTCCACCTGCTTGTCTCGATGTGCGTCCCTGTCCCTGGGATCAACACGTAGAGCACAGAGACCTGTGTCACAGAACTGCTTGGGATGAACCGCGACAAAAACCACGGCAACTCTCTGCAGACCTTCTTTGCAAACGCACATTCCACAAAGAGGTGAACAACGGTCTCGTCCCCACGACAGCCACCTCGAGGTCAACATGCAGAGAGGGTGAGACTTCAGGAAGGATCTGACGGGGAGGGCATTTCTCACCACCAGCCAAGCTACGTCTTGGTGCTTGTTGGAAAGTTCTGGAGACGAGGCATTCTACCAAACGACTTTGACAGTCTGCTCGGGGAAACATCGCACAGGATCCACCATCTCCTTTCCCCGCAGGGCCTATAGGACGTTACGTGCCGACCACTGCCTGATGGACTTGGGGTCAAAGGTGTTTTTCTGCATAAAGTTTTCCACCAGGGACAGGTGGTACGGCACGGTCCAACTACTTGGAGCGTTCCGCGGCAGCGTGGCCACACCCATCCTTCGCTAAACCGGGGACAGGTAGAACCTCAGCACGTAGTGACACCTGGTGTTTGCGTACCGAGGGTCTACGCACAGCTTGATACAGCCGCACACAAAGGTGGCCATCAGTGTGAGGGCGATGTTGGGCACGTTTATTCCCCCTTTATCTAGAGGCTTATACAGCGCGTCCCTGCGGACACGATCCATTTTCGACCTCCAGATAAAGCGGAAGATGGCTCGGGTGATTGCCGTCGCGCAGCAGTCTGGAATGGGCCAGACCTGCGCCATGTACAGCAACAGCGAGAGTGCCTCACACCTGATGACCAGGTTCTTACCCGCAACGGAGAGGAAGCGTCGCTCCCAGATTCCCAGTTTCCTTTTCACCATAGACACTGGATCCTTCCAGTTTCTAACGCATACCCCGGTCCCTCTGAACCATATCCCCAGCACCTTCAGGCCGTCAGCACTGACGGTGAAGGGGACAAAGGATCGGTCAGCCCAGTTCCCAAAGAACACGGCCTCGCTCTTCCCACGATTTACCTTGGCTCCCGAGTCCAGTTCGAACTGGTCGCAGATGTGGATCAGTCTGCACACCGACAGCGGATCAGAACAGAAGACGGCGACATCGTCCATGTACAGGGAGGCTTTGATCTGAGTGCCTCCACTGCTTGGGATCGTAACTCCTCTAATGCCCGGATCCTTCCTGATGGACTCGGCAAAGGGTTCTATGCAACACACGAAAAGGACAGGCGAGAGAGGGCAGCCCTGCCTGACTCCTGATTTAATCGGAAAGCTATCTGTTTCCCACCCATTGATTGAGACTGCGCTACTGATGTTAGTGTAGAGCAGTTGGATCCAATTTCGAATTCCCTCCCCAAAGCCCATTTTGGAGAGCACATCCCCCATGTAGGTGTGCGATATTCTGTCAAAGGCCTTCTCCTGATCCAAGCTGATGAGGCAGGTATCCACACCCCTGTCCTGTACATAGGCAATCGTATCCCTGAGCAGCGCCAGGCTGTCAGAGATCTTCCTGCCCGGCACAGAGCAGGTCTGGTCAGGGTGAATCACCAATTCCAGAGCGGATTTGACCCGATTGGCGATGACCTTGGACAGAATCTTATAGTCCACATTCAACAGTGAAATGGGTCGCCAATTTCTAATTTCCTCCCTTTCCCCCTTGTGCTTGTAGATGAGGGTGATGATGCCTTTCCTCATGGATTCTGACATGCTGCCGGCCAGGAGCATACTCTCGTACACTTCTAGCAGGTCTGGGCCGATCAAGTCCCACAGAGCCGAATACAACTCCGCCGGCAAGCCGTCGCTTCCGGGGGTTTTACTCTTATCGAAGGACTCAAGGGCCTTAGTCAGTTCGTCAGGAGTTAGCGGTTTGTCTAGGCTCTCCCGCGTACTGTGGTCTAAGACCTCCGTGATAGAGGACAGGAAGGACTGGGAGGCCGTGCTGTCCGTGGGCTTCACGTCATACAGTCCGGCATAAAAGGATTTGCTGATCCTCAGAATGTCGGACCGTGATGACTTTACTGAGCCGTCTTCTTCCTTCAGGCTGCTGATCACAGAGCGCTCTCTGTGTACCTTTTGGAAGAAGAAACGTGAGCACGTCTCATCCTGCTCCACGGAGCGGACCCTGGAACGGAAGATGATCTTGGAGGCCTCCGAGGCAAAGTGCGAGGCTTGCTGGCCCTTCACCTCTTGGAGCTCCTCCTTGACATCGACCCCCATCGACTGCAGCCGGAGCAGATTCTGCATCTTTTTCTGGAGTCGGGACATTTCCCTCTGTTCCATTCTAGCTTTCTGGGTGCCTTTGCGGATGAAAAACCTCTTGATGCTTCCCTTGATCGCTTCCCACCAGTGTGTCAGGGACTCAAAGAGGGGTTTCACGGTTCTCCAACCTTTGTAATCCCTCTTGAGCTCCTCAATGTTCTCTGGGGTCAGCAGTTGCACATTTAGCTTCCATGTCCCCCTGCCCACCCTCAGGTCCTTCTCCAAGTGGCAGTCCGCCAGTAGGAGGCAGTGGTCAGAGAAGAACACCGGCTTGACCTCGGTGGATCTGACTGTGAATGCACGGGACACAAACAGGAAGTCTATCCTGGAACGAATGGACCCGTCTGGCCGTGACCAGGTGTATCTACGCTGCGCTCCGTCTGCAGGGTTGCTGAAGACGTCGTGCAGCTTGGCATTCTTAACTGTTTCCATCAGGGATCTGGACGTAGCGTCCAATCTGCTTCCGGCCCTGCCGGATCGTCCAGCCGCATCGATGATGCAGTTGAAGTCCCCGCCCAGAATGACCGGCCTGGAGGTCGCCAGCAGCAGTGGGAGCTGCTGAAAAACCTCCAGCCGCTCAGCCCCTTGTGCCGGGCCATACACGTTAATTAACCAGAGTGGAGCGTTCTTGTACATTACGTCTGCTACGAGGAGTCGCCCGCCCACCACCTCCTTGACCTCGGAGACGGTGAAGTTGCCTCCCCGCAGCAGAATACCCAGGCCGGAGGAACGAGAGTCGTTTCCGCCCGACCAGATCGATGGCCCGTGGGACCACCATCGTGACCATTGCCTGTAGGAGCTGAGGTGCGGTATCGCACACTCCTGCAGAAACAACAGGTCAGCTTTGACCTTGGCTAGGTAGTCCAAGGTCGCAACACATCGCGTAGTAGATTTAATGCTACGCACATTTATGGATACAATCTTTAAACCCATTTTAAAGCATTTATTCTCCTACCAAACCCACTGTCTCTGAGAGTCCCAGACCTTTAGTCTGCTCCTTCATACCCGTAGTGAGCTCAAATTCCTTCACTTTGGATGGGCTGAGGTAGATCTCCTTGGCCGTGTTCTGCTCCGGTGGCATCTGGAGGTTCACGTAGAGAGCGGGTTTTGAGATGACCTTTGCTGGAGAAGCTTCTCCAAAACTCACCCCCTCTGGGGTGTTGCTGTTCCCGGCTTCCTGGAGCTGGGTTGCGATGATTGCCTCACTGCTCCCAGATTCCAGGGGCTGTGGTGCACTGGCCTCCTCAGGTTGCAGGCAAAGTTGGGGTGCGCTGGTCTCCTTGTTGTCTCCAATTTTCTGGAGCTCGGGTGTCTCGTCCTCCAACGCCCTGGAGCTTTGCCACCTCTTCTGTCGGTGCCGCCCTGGCACTTCATCATCCGAAGAGCTGCTGCCCTTGTCGTCCGTGTCGGATGGGAGACGCCTCTTGCCGCTTCTCTGGGAAACGCCTTTGCTTCTTCTTCGCTCCCTCTTACTTTTCTTGTTCTTCACCGTCCGCCACTCCCCCTGCTGCTTTTCCACTGCTGCCTCCTCCTCCATTGATTCGCTGTCCTGAGGACTGGGAGGTTCAGGGGGTAGTGCTGTTGATTGGCTCTCTGTTGCCTCAATCTGTTTCTCCACCTTGTCTCTCTCTGTGTCCTCCTTTGTCCCGTTGAGCTCCCTGGGGGCCTTGGTGGTTGGAGTGACACGAAACATTCCTTCTGCTTCCCCCTGGTCGGCTTTGGCTGCCTGTGCGTAAGTACGGCAGCGTTTGGGGCAGGTCCTGTAGAGGTGACTTGCCTCGCCACACAGGTTGCAGCACTTGGCCTGTTTGCAGTCTTTTGTCTGGTGCCCTTCCTGTTTGCAGATCTTGCAGAGGGAGGCGCTGCAGTTGGCCGCCACATGACCAGCCTTGCCGCATGAGCGACAATGCTTGGGTTGCCCAGCGTAGACCAGGTAGCCCCGGTTTCCCCCGATGGCGAAACTGGAGGGAGGGTGGAAAATGGCTCCCTTACCATCGGTCTTTAGCGTGACCTTAAACAGGCGTTTGCCTGTCCAGATCCCCAAGTCGTCTCGAATCTCGGTGCCGCTCCCCACCTTATCGAAGTACCTGGTGAGGAAGGTGACCACGTCGGCGACAGGGACGAAGGGGTTGTACACATGCACCATCACCTCCCGTTCCCGTTGCAACGGCAGAGAAAAGTGCGGCTCCGCCGTCAGGATCTTCATCTCCGGCAGGTCTCTCTTCTCCTCGAACACCCTCAGGAGCCGGACGCAGTCTGCCACCCGCTTGAACGTCACGTCAAAATAACCGCCTTTGCGGGAGTCGTGCAGGGTGAAGATCTCCGTAGCTTGGAAGCCGCACGCCTTCAACAGGATCCTCCTGGTGAAGAAGCCCCGATCCATAGGTGATCCTCCTTCGCTGTGGTTCACCGTGACTCGGACGGTGATAGGTAACCCACGGTATGGATTTGGATTGCGATTCGTTATCGCCCTTCCATCCCGACCTTGCCTTGGCAGGACCATGGTGTCGCCCCTGCAACACTTGATCTTAGCCAAAAGGCCGAGAAGCGATGAGAAAGAAAGAAAGTTGTGTTTTGAAAGATGTGCATGTTGAAAAGTAAAGAAAGCAGATGTTTGTAAGAAAACTATTTTTAGCATTGAAAATCCCCTGGAAAGGGGTGGTG
Source organism: Cetorhinus maximus (assembly GCF_964194155.1). Lineage (NCBI taxonomy): Eukaryota > Metazoa > Chordata > Chondrichthyes > Lamniformes > Cetorhinidae > Cetorhinus > Cetorhinus maximus. Next base: position 5,567,229 of record NC_135907.1, on the reverse strand, counting down.
CACCATTCCCAGAGATACTGCAATACCGGGTCGATGCGTGGAGTGGACGGAGCAAGCCCCTATTCCATCTCCCTGCTCCAAAAATCAATTTAATATATGGTCCCCAGATAAGGGACGTATCAGATATTAAACTGATAAGAACAGATTTTTTTTTTATTTGTAAAAATATACTTTATTCATAAAATATCTTCAACCACATTCAAAACCATTTCAAAAACAACATTACAAGGGTACAATCCAGGTTAAACTTTTACAAAATGTATCACCAGGTGCATCAGTACAAACAATATTACAGTCATTTACAGCCTTTCATTTTGATCTGTACAGCCCGAGGGGCTCCAAACAGTTCCCAGTCTCTCGGTGCGCTGTGGTAGAAAGGTCTTAGACAGCGACCCTTCCCCATTGCGCCTTTGCGGCAGCTGCCCCAAGCTTTAGTGCGTCCCTCAGCACGTAGTCCTGGACTTTGGATTGTGCCAGTCCGCAACAATCGGTCGGGGACAACTCTTTGTGCTGGAAGACCAACAAGTTTCGGGCAGACCAAAGCGCCTCTTTCACCGAGTTGATGATCCTCCAGCTGCAGTCGATGTTTGTCTCGGTGTGTGTCCCTGGGAACAGCCCGTAGAGCACAGAGTCCTGTGTCACAGAACTGCTCGGGATGAACCTCGACAGCAACCACTGCATCTCTCTCCAGACTTTCTTTGCAAAGGCACAATCCACAAGGAGGTGAACAACGGTCTCTTCCCCACCACAGCCACCTCGAGGGCAACGTGCAGAGGGGGTGAGCCTCCTGGCGTGTAGGAAGGATCTGACGGGGAGGGCCTTTCTCACCACCAGCCAAGCTACGTCTTGGTGCTTGTTGGAAAGTTCTGGCGATGAGGCATTCTGCCAAATGACTTTGACAGTCTGCTCGGGGAACCATCCCACAGGGTCCACCCTCTCCTTATCCCTCAGGGCCTCTAGGACGTTACGTGCTGACCACTGCCTGATGGACTTTTGGTCAAAGGTGTTTTACTGCATAAATTTTTCCACCAGGGACAGGTGGTACGGCACGGTCCAACTACTTGGAGCGTTCCGCGGCAGCGTGGCCAGACCCATCCTTCGCAACACCGGGGACAGGTAGAACCTCAGCACGTAGTGACACTTGGTGTTTGCGTACTGAGGGTCTACGCACCGCTTGATGCAGCCGCACACAAAGGTGGCCATCAGTATGAGGGCGATGTTGGGCACGTTTTTTCCCCCTTTATCTAGAGGCTTGTACATCGCGTCCCTGCGGACACGATCCATTTTCGACCTCCAGATAAAGCGGAAGATGGCTCGAGTGATCGCCGTCGCGCAGGAGTCTGGAATGGGCCAGACCTGCAACAGCGAGAGTACCTCGCACCTGATGACCAGGTTCTTACCCGCAATGGAGAGGGAGCGTCGCTCCCACATGCCCAGTTTCCTTTTCACCATAGCCACTCGCTCCTTCCAGTTTCTAACGCATGCCCCGGTCCCTCCGAACCATATCCCCAGCACCTTCAGGCCGTCAGCCCTGACAGTGAAGGGGACAAAGGATCGGTCAGCCCAGTTCCCAAAGAACATGGCCTCGCTCTTCCCACGATTTACCTTGGCTCCCGAGGCCAGTTCGAACTGGTCGCAGATGTGCATCAGTCTGCGCACCGACAGCGGATCCGAGCAGAAGACGGCGACGTCGTCCATGTACAGGGAGGCTTTTACCTGAGTGCCTCCACTGCCTGGGATCGTCACTCCTCTTATGCCCGCATCCTTCCTGATGGACTCGGCAAAGGGTTCTATGCAACACACGAAAAGGACAGGCGAGAGAGGGCAGCCCTGCCTGACTCCAGATTTAATCGGAAAGCTATCTGTTTCCCACCCATTGATTCAGACTGCGCTACTGATGTTAGTGTAGAGCAGTTGGATCCAATTTCGAATTCCCTCCCCAAAGCCCATTTTGGAGAGCACATCCCCCATGTAGGTGTGCGATATTCTGTCAAAGGCCTTCTCCTGATCCAAGCTGATGAGGCAGGTATCCACACCCCTGTCCTGTACATAGGCAATCGTATCCCTGAGCAGCGCCAGGCTGTCAGAGATCTTCCTGCCCGGCACAGAGCAGGTCTGGTCAGGGTGAATCACCAATTCCAGAGCGGATTTGACCCGATTGGCGATGACCTTGGACAGAATCTTATAGTCCACATTCAACAGTGAAATGGGTCGCCAATTTCTAATTTCCTCCCTTTCCCCCTTGTGCTTGTAGATGAGGGTGATGATGCCTTTCCTCATGGATTCTGACATGCTGCCGGCCAGGAGCATACTCTCGTACACTTCTAGCAGGTCTGGGCCGATCAAGTCCCACAGAGCCGAATACAACTCCGCCGGCAAGCCGTCGCTTCCGGGGGTTTTACTCTTCTCGAAGGACTCGAGGGCCTTAGTCAGTTCATCAGGAGTTAGCGGTTTGTCTAGGCTCTCCCGCGTACTGTGGTCTAAGACCTCCGTGATAGAGGACAGGAAGGACTGGGAGGCCGTGCTGTCCGTGGGCTTCACGTCATACAATCCGGCATAAAAGGATTTGCTGATCCTCAGAATGTCGGACCGTGATGACTTTACTGAGCCGTCTTCTTCCTTCAGGCTGCTGATCACAGAGCGCTCTCTGTGTACCTTTTGGAAGAAGAAACGTGAGCACGTCTCATCCTGCTCCACGGAGCGGACCCTGGAACGGAAGATGATCTTGGAGGCCTCCGAGGCAAAGTGCGAGGCTTGCTGGCCCTTCATCTCTTGGAGCTCCTCCTTGACATCGACCCCATCGACTGCAGCCGGAGCAGATTCTGCATCTTTTTCTGGAGTCGGGACATTTCCCTCTGTTCCTTTCTAGCTTTCTGGGTGCCTTTGAGGATGAAAAACCTCTTGATGCTTCCCTTGATCACTTCCCACCAGTGTGTCAGGGACTCAAAGAGGGGTTTCACGGTTCTCCAACCTTAGTAATCCCTCTTGAGCTCCTCAATGTTCTCTGGGGTCAGCAGTTGCACATTTAGCTTCCATGCCCCCCTGCCCACCCTCAGGTCCTTCTCCAAGTGGCAGTCCGCCAGTAGGAGGCAGTGGTCAGAGAAGAACACCGGCTTGACCTCGGTGGATCTGACTGTGAATGCACGGGACACAAACAGGAAGTCTATCCTGGAACGAATGGACCCGTCTGGCCGCGACCAGGTGTATCTACGCTGCGCTCCGTCTGCAGGGTTGCTGAAGACGTCGTGCAGCTTGGCATCCTTAACTGTTTCCATCATGGATCTGGACGTAGCGTCCAATCTGCTTCCGGCCCTGCCGGATCGTCCAGCCGCATCGATGATGCAGTTGAAGTCCCCGCCCAGAATGACCGGCCTGGAGGTCGCCAGCAGCAGTGGGAGCTGCTGAAAAACCTCCAGCCGCTCAGCCCCTTGTGCCGGGCCATACACGTTAATTAACCGGAGTGGAGCGTTCTTGTACATTACGTCTGCTACGAGGAGTCGCCCGCCCACCACCTCCTTGACCTCGGAGACGGTGAAGTTGCCTCCCCGCAGCAGAATACCCAGGCCGGAGGAACGAGAGTCGTTTCCGCCCGACCAGATCGATGGCCCGTGGGACCACCATCGTGACCATTGCCTGTAGGAGCTGAGGTGCGGTATCGCACACTCCTGCAGAAACAACAGGTCAGCTTTGACCTTGGCTAGGTAGTCCAAGGTCGCAACACATCGCGTAGTAGATTTAATGCTACGCACATTTATGGATACAATCTTTAAACCCATTTTAAAGCATTTATTCTCCTACCAAACCCACTGTCTCTGAGAGTCCCAGACCTTTAGTCTGCTCCTTCATACCCGTAGTGAGCTCAAATTCCTTCACTTTGGATGGGCTGAGGTAGATCTCCTTGGCCGTGTTCTGCTCCGGTGGCATCTGGAGGTTCACGTAGAGAGCGGGTTTTGAGATGACCTTTGCTGGAGAAGCTTCTCCAAAACTCACCCCCTCTGGGGGGTTGCTGTTCCCGGCTTCCTGGAGCCGGGGTGCGATGATTGCCTCACTGCTCCCAGATTCCAGGGGCTGTGGTGCACTGGCCTCCTCAGGTTGCAGGCAAAGTTGGGGTGCGCTGGTCTCCTTGTTGTCTCCAATTTTCTGGAGCTCGGGTGTCTCGTCCTCCAACGCCCTGGAGCTTTGCCGCCTCTTCTGTCGGTGCCGCTCTGGCACTTCATCATCCGAAGAGCTGCTGCCCTTGTCATCCGTGTCGGATGGGAGACGCCTCTTGCCGCTTCTCTGGGAAACGCCTTTGCTTCTTCTTCGCTCCCTCTTACTTTTCTTGTTCTTCACCGTCCGCCACTCCCCCTGCTGCTTTTCCACTGCTGCCTCCTCCTCCATTGATTCGCTGTCCTGAGGACTGGTAGGTTCAGGGGGTAGTGCTGTTGGTTGGCTCTCTGTTGCCTCAATCTCTTTCTCCACCTTGTCTCTCTCTGTGTCCTCCTTTGTCCCGTTGAGCTCCCTGGGGGCCTTGGTGGTTGGAGTGACACGGAACGTTTCTTCTGCTTCCCCCTGGTCGGCTTTGGCTGCCTGTGCGTAAGTACGGCAGCGTTTGGGGCATTTCCTGTAGAGGTGACTTGCCTCGCCACACAGGTTGCAGCACTTGGCCTGTTTGCAGTCTTTTGTCTGGTGCCCTTCCTGTTTGCAGATCTTGCAGAGGGAGGCGCTGCAGTTGGCCGCCACATGACCAGCCTTGCCGCATGAGCGACAATGCTTGGGTTGCCCAGCGTAGACCAGGTAGCCCCGGTTTCCCCCGATAGCGAAACTGGAGGGAGGGTGGAAAATGGCTCCCTTACCATCGGTCTTTAGCGTGACCTTAAACAGGCGTTTGCCTGTCCAGATCCCCAAGTCGTCTCGAATCTCGGTGCCGCTCCCCACCTTATCGAAGTACCTGGTGAGGAAGGTGACCACGTCGGCGACAGGGACGAAGGGGTTGTACACATGCACCATCACCTCACGTTCCCGTTGCAACGGCAGAGAAAAGTGCGGCTCCGCCGTCAGGATCTTCATCTCCGGCAGGTCTCTCTTCTCCTCGAACACCCTCAGGAGCCGGACGCAGTCTGCCACCCGCTTGAACGTCACGTCAAAATAACCGCCTTTGCGGGAGTCGTGCAGGGTGAAGATCTCCGTAGCTTGGAAGTCGCACGCCTTCAACAGGATCCTCCTGGTGAAGAAGCCCCGATCCATAGGTGATCCTCCTTCGCTGTGGTTCACCGTGACTCGGACGGTGATAGGTAGCCCACGGTATGGATTTGGATTGCGATTGGTTATCGCCCTTCCATCCCGACCTTGCCTTGGCAGGACCATGGTGTCGCCCCTGCAACACTTGATGTTAGCCAAAAGGCCGAGAAGCGATGAGAAAGAAAGAAAGTTGTGTTTTGAAAGATGTGCATGTTGAAAAGTAAAGAAAGCAGATGTTTGTAAGAAAACTATTTTTAGCATTGAAAATCCCCTGGAAAGGGGTGGTGCACCATTCCCAGAGATACTGCAATACCGGGTCGATGCGTGGAGTGGACGGAGCAAGCCCCTATTCCATCTCCCTGCTCCAAAAATCAATTTAATATATGGTCCCCAGATAAGGGACGTATCAGATATTAAACTGATTTTTTTTTTTTTGTAAAAATATACTTTATTCATAAAATATCTTCAATCACATTCCAAACCATTTCAAAAACAACATTACAAGGGTACAATCCAGGTTAAACTTTTACAAAATGTATCACCAGGTGCGTCAGTACAAACAATATTACAATCATTTACAGCCTTTCATTTTGATCTGTACAGCCCGAGGGGCTCTAAACAGTTCCCAGTCTCTCGGTGCGCTGTGGCAGAAAGGTCTTAGACAGCGACCCTTCCCCATTGCGCCTTTGCGGCAGCTGCCCCAAGCTTTAGTGCGTCCCTCAGCACGTAGTCCTGGACTTTGGATTGTGCCAGTCCGCAACAATCGGTCGGGGACAACTCTTTGTGCTGGAAGACCAACAAGTTTCGGGCAGACCAAAGCGCCTCTTTCACCGAGTTGATGATCCTCCAGCTGCAGTCGATGTTTGTCTCGGTGTGTGTCCCTGGGAACAGCCCGTAGAGCACAGAGTCCTGTGTCACAGAACTGCTCGGGATGAACCTCGACAGCAACCACTGCATCTCTCTCCAGACTTTCTTTGCAAAGGCACAATCCACAAGGAGGTGGACAACGGTCTCTTCCCCACCACAGCCACCTCGAGGGCAACGTGCAGAGGGGGTGAGCTTCCTGGCGTGTAGGAAGGATCTGACGGGGAGGGCCTTTCTCACCACCAGCCAAGCTACGTCTTGGTGCTTGTTGGAAAGTTCTGGCGATGAGGCATTCTGCCAAATGACTTTGACAGTCTGCTCGGGGAACCATCCCACAGGGTCCACCCTCTCCTTATCCCTCAGGGCCTCTAGGACGTTACGTGCTGACCACTGCCTGATGGACTTGTGGTCAAAGGTGTTTTTCTGCATAAATTTTTCCACCAGGGACAGGTGGTACGGCACGGTCCAACTACTTGGAGCGTTCCGCGGCAGCGTGGCCAGACCCATCCTTCGCAACACCGGGGACAGGTAGAACCTCAGCACGTAGTGACACTTGGTGTTTGCGTACTGAGGGTCTACGCACCGCTTGATGCAGCCGCACACAAAGGTGGCCATCAGTATGAGGGCGATGTTGGGCACGTTTTTTCCCCCTTTATCTAGAGGCTTGTACATCGCGTCCCTGCGGACACGATCCATTTTCGACCTCCAGATAAAGCGGAAGATGGCTCGAGTGATCGCCGTCGCGCAGGAGTCTGGAATGGGCCAGACCTGCGCCACGTACAGCAACAGCGAGAGTACCTCACACCTGATGACCAGGTTCTTACCCGCAATGGAGAGGGAGCGTCGCTCCCACATGCCCAGTTTCCTCTTCACCATAGCCACTCGCTCCTTCCAGTTTCTAACGCATGCCCCGGTCCCTCCGAACCATATCCCCAGCACCTTCAGGCCGTCAGCCCTGACAGTGAAGGGGACAAAGGATCGGTCAGCCCAGTTCCCAAAGAACATGGCCTCGCTCTTCCCACGATTTACCTTGGCTCCCGAGGCCAGTTCGAACTGGTCGCAGATGTGCATCAGTCTGCGCACCGACAGCGGATCCGAGCAGAAGACGGCGACGTCGTCCATGTACAGGGAGGCTTTTACCTGAGTGCCTCCACTGCCTGGGATCGTCACTCCTCTTATGCCCGGATCCTTCCTGATGGACTCGGCAAAGGGTTCTATGCAACACACGAAAAGGACAGGCGAGAGAGGACAGCCCTGCCTGACTCCAGATTTAATCGGAAAGCTATCTGTTTCCCACCCATTGATTGATACTGCGCTACTGATGTTAGTGTAGAGCAGTTGGATCCAATTTCGAATTCCCTCCCCAAAGCCCATTTTGGAGAGCACATCCCCCATGTAGGTGTGCGATATTCTGTCAAAGGCCTTCTCCTGATCCAAGCTGATGAGGCAGGTGTCCACACCCGTCATGCACATGATGGGGAGGGCCTTTGTCACTATCAGCCAAGCTACATCCTAATGCTAATTTGAAAGTTTTGGTGATGAGGCATTCTTCCAAATTACTTTGACAGTCAGCTCAGGAAACCACCCGACAGCATTCACTATCTCCTTTTCCCGCAGGACCACATTACAATATGTGCAGCCCACTGCCTGATGGACTTGTGGTCAACAGGTTTTTCTGCATAAACTGTTCCACAAGGGATAGGTGATACAGCAGGTTCCAACTGAATGGAGCGTTCTCTGGTAACATAGCCATATCCATTCTTCCCAACACCGGGAAGAGGTAGAATCTCAGCACGGAGTGACACTTGGGCCTGGATTCTTGGGCCTGAGCATTGGGGCGTCTTAGGTCACTGTGCTAATGACATCATTGCTGCATCACTACCCAGCAGCCAAACTCAATGTACATTGCTCAACATGGGCTGCTGTGTTTAACCGACTTCAGTTTCAGGAAAATGTAACAGGAGCACATTTCACTCTGTGCTATTGGACAGTGGTTTAATAGTTGGAAAAGATCAGTGGTGCTCACCAGGGTTCACACCTGAAGAATTGTCAACCTTTGTGTTGCTGCACAGCACAATCAGATAAAGCATTTCTTACCTTCCGTCACTTCCTGTTCCTTCAGCTGTAGCCTAACCAGTGTATCATAACGGTTTGGCATAACTTCCTTCCCTTTGGACTCCACGCCTCAATTTATAAAGCCGAGGATCCTTATTTGTGTTTACATGAATTCTTGCTGCAACAAACGGAGCTTTGGCGAGATCATACCCAGAGTATTGTGTACCATTGTTTTGGTCTCCTCACCAAATGAAGGATATATTTTCCATAGTAGGGATGCAACAATGGTTCAGTAAAGATTGAATGGAGTGGCCAATATTTTCTGGAGTTTAGAAGAATGAGCCGTGGTCTTGGGTTCACTAAGGCTGTGCTGAGGAAAGTGGAGGGAAGGAGAGTACAGCACAAAGGATAGGAAGGCTGGCACAGGCAAAAGAAACTGCAGCCAACAGGGTGAAGCGGGGTACTGGTGCTGTCACCCTATTTTCTAACGTGGACAACTGCCTTAGTGTGGTTGTGCCTGCAGTTGCACAGAAATCCAACAGGGGGCAGTGTCTGGCCTAGCTGCACAGGAGAAAAATTGCAAGGCCCTGAGCTGAACTTCAGCGCAAATACCCACATGTAAATGGCACATTGAAGGTGAGAAAAGCAACTCTTAATGAGGAGCAGTTTCAGAAGAAATGTAAAGCATGGTCAGGCAGCTGTAAAAACATTGTTCTGTTGACTGTTACATCTGCTCATCGTAAACAGGGGAGTTGCACCATTCTGCTATACCCTGCAAGACCAGGTTAAAGCATGTAGTGGACATCGGCATGTTTTAAAAGTTTTTGTCGCATCAGAATTGTTTAATTTAATAAGAAACTTACTGATGTGTCCCAATGAAACAATTAAGTGGTTCAGTATAATTTTTTTTCTGCCATTTTAAATCAGCTTACTCAGGGACAACTGGTCACCCAGATTACAAATTCTCATTTTATTACAATAAACCAGTTTCAGATATATCACTGAAACATTATCTGTCACCTACCATTCAAATGCATCAAGGAATACAGAGAAAATAAAGTTACTTTTTATTATTCTGCCTTGTTGCGTTGGTTCAGGGAGATTTTGCATTCATGATTTTCCAAATGAATTGGTGGCCAGAAGCCTAACCTAACCTGCACAATTTCAAGTGTTCTTCCCGTGCAATTTCCCGATTGTACCCAAAGTGAAATTATCTCAGCTCGTTTCTGTGATGTAAACTGCTGCATTGTTGAGTGAGATGGAAACAATGGAAAGAAGCATTGAAGAAATTAAAGACATTAGCAAAACAAAGAACATGTGGATAGGTCAGACATGCAAGGAAGTGAGAAGTGAGACACATTGAAAACAAAGACACCCTGCAGATCAGGTCTGACATTCAAACGGAAAATTGCAGACAACTCATGATTTGATCAGAGAGTAAATGCAAAATACTGCTGATGGATGCTGGATGCAGATAGAAATCTGAAACAAGAACAAAAAATGCTGGAAAAGCTCAGCAGGTCCAGCAGCATCTGTGGAGAGAGAAACACAGCTAACATTTCGAGTCCCTTTGACCCTTTGTTTGGAGAGTACTGTGTTCTGACAAAGAGCCTCATCCCAACAGCTACACAGCTCCCCACACCCCAATAAAAAGCCTGTTTCCAGATTGTGTGTGAAAAGCTTGTGGAGCTGGGCTGCCCACTGCTCATAGATTTAAAGAGATAGTCCATTAAAATAACCAAAAGTAATTTGACTTCCATTAGTAGACCTCTAAACTGCTGTTTTTCTGTGGGAAGAGGGTTGTGTGAGATCTAGTATCACCCCAGAGAATTGAGCAGATATTCCAGCTAACATCATAACTGGATGCAAAATATTCCATGGCACTATTCAAGAAAGAGTGGCCGAATTCTCCCTGGTCTCCTGGCCAATATTTCTCCTTCAACCAACATTACTGAAAACATTATTTGTCATGATGTCATTTCTGTATGTGGGACTTTGCTGTGAGTAAATTAACTGACACATTTCCAGCATCACAACAGATATCAGCACTTCAAAAATATTTAATTGATTGAAGTATTTTGCACCATCCAGTAGCGAGCAGGAATAGAAATGATTGCCTCTTGGTTGAGAAACACAGCAGAAACTGAACCATTAGAATGAAAAACATAAAAGTTCCCACAAGGAAAACCAATCAGATAATGTCACAGAATCACAGAATTGTTAGGGTTCAGAAGGAGACCATTTGGCCCATCATATTTACACCAGCTCTCCGAATGAGCATTATGACTTAGCACCATTCTCCTCCCTTTTCCCCTTACCCTTGCACATTGTTTCTATTCAAATAATCATCTAGTGATAATCCTCTTGAATGCCTCGATTGAACCTGCCTCCACCACACTTCCAGGCAGTGCATTCCATACTCGAACCACTCGCTGTGTGAAAAAGATTTTTCTCACATCACGTTTGCTTCTTTTGTAAATCACTTTAAACCTGTGCTCTCTCGGTCTCGATCCTTTTCAGAGCGGGAACAGATTCTTCCTATCTACTCTATCCAGCCCCCTCATGATTTTGAACACCTCTATCAAATCTCCTCTTAGCCTTCTCTTCTCCAAGGAGAACAGTCCCAACGTTTCCAATCTATCTTCGTAACTGAAGTTTCTTACCCCGGAGACATATTTGTAAACCTCTTCTGCACTCTCTCCAATGTGTTCACATCCGTTCTATAGTGTGGTGCCCAGAGCTGGACACAATACTCCAGCTGAGGGCTAAATAGCATCTTATGTGAGCTCAGCATAACCTCTCCACTCTTGTACTCTATGCTCCTCTTAATAAAGCCCAGGATACTGCATGCTTTACTAACTGCTCGCACCACTGTCCTGCCACCTTCAATGACCTATGCACATAAACACCCCGATCCCTCTGCTCCGCCACGTCCTTAAGAATTGTACCCCTTATTTTATATTGTCTCTCCATGTTCTTTGTACCAAAGTGCATCCCCTCACACTTCTCCGCATTGAGCTTCATCTGCCACCTATCTGCCCACTCTACCAACTTGTCTATGTTCTTTTGAAGTTCTATACTGTCCTCCTCACAGTTTACAATGCTCTGTAATAGATCAGTGCTCTGTACTCTTTTTGTAGTGGCTGCTAAAGGAGAAACATTTGACTCTTTATATCTGAGTAAATTCCAAGTAGAACCTGAAATGCTGCAGTTTTGTCCACTCCCAACCTAGCCTGTACCTGCTGGCACAAATCTTGTATTCAGCTCCTGCTGATCTGAGGTACAGATAAAGGCCTGGAGTGAGAGCAGCCACTGCTGGGAAAATCCTTTGAGCTGGAGCTGGTCAAGCTGCTGTGCACATCCTGTTAAAGAAACATCACCAAAATGCAAAGACCTTTCACAGGAACAAGGATGGTTTGAGGCTTTTCCATACACAGTACACATGAAGGCTACAAAAGGTGTAGTCAGCTAGTCCTTAACATGCAGGTCTAATAATGACACTGGAACCAATTTTTAATGAGTGAGGTAGTTCCAGAATGGAAAGTCTTTAAACTCTACAAGGTTCAGCTGCAGGACCGCAGTGATGCTCGTTATTACTTTATTATTTCAAGTGAAAATTTCAAATCAATAGAACTGATCTTTTTGTGCTCAGTCCCAACCATCACCTTCTCCATAAAACACGACCACATCCCACCTCAGCCGCTCTAGAAGAAATACTTCCATATAAATAGTTGCATTTGTGGGTTGACGTGTATTAGATCCCCTGCTTTTTGAGGTATATCTAATAATTTGGATGTAAATGTAGGGGGAATGATCAAGAAGTTTGAAGATTAGTAGAAGCAGAAACACTCATTTAAAAGCGTGTCTGGATATGCACCTTAAAATGCCGGAACCTGCAGGGTTACAGACTAAATGCTGGAAAGTGGGATTAGGCTGGGTGGCTCGTTTTTCAGCCCGAGCAGACACAATGGGCCAAGTGGCCGCTTTGTGCCATAAACTTTCTATGATTCTATTCTGTGTGGAGATGATAATATCCAGCTGCAGATCACTGCTGGCTGGATGACAGGAAACATTGAAAGTGTTTGCTTGGGTTAGACATGCCGTGTCTTTCAATGTACAGTAATCCCTCTGCACTAATTGCTCTCTGGGCTGAAAGCTCTTACTTTACCACTGACAGTGAAAAAGGAGGATGGAAAGGGAAAGTGTTGGGTACCGGTTTATACTCTTGGCTGTCTTTTACTATTAAATCATTCCAAGATATCAGGGCCTATTATAACTCCACCGTTTAATTGCCACCTGTCAATCTAAGACCACGAGTTTTTATACTGACAAAGAGCTTCTCAAAATGCTTTGTTCACTCCCACAATCCTATATTTTGGAGAGGTTCGATCATATTCTTTGCAATGTTTACGTATCGAATAATATAGCAACCTATGAGTATGAAAATGGGCTTATGGAAAAATTTATCTGGAATCTACTGGATTGGCTTTCATCTAGGGTGAAACTAAAAATCAATTCCAACAGCAGTTTAAGAGCTGTTTACTGTAAGGGTGAAACCCTTTTGCATTACTATCAAGTATTGGTACTTGGGATTGAACACATTCACGTCATTAGTTAATGTAAATTGCAAAATATGAAATCATTCATATGTCAAGAGAACCTGAAACTTTTCTAGGAGATCCCCTCCTGCCTCAGTTGGTAATGGTTTGATTGTTTGATCAGTGCTCAGCTAGCCTGAAACCAGTATTAGTGCAGCAGGAAGGATGCTGCAGAGAAACAGAGCAGAAATATACAGCCAACATACCTGTCAGTTTTCAGCACCAGTTTAAAGTTACTGCATTAGAAGTGCTCCAATGAATTAAGAAAGTCACAACAGTATTGTTTTCAGAGATGAATTCAAATAACTCTTGCGTTAATTCAGTGTTGCCTGTTATTTTGGACCCTCCCAATCCCGATATCTTCGTGCTGTAATTGCTCCTGTTAAAATATTACTGCACTGCTGTTAACCCAGCATCTTCCCAGCTGTGTTTCTCTCGCAGCCGGTCATGTGACAGTCCGGACACTACAGCACCTGCATTGTGGTTTGAACCATCGTGCAATTTCCTTTAATGATCCTTTTCTTGAAAGTTTTGGAGGGGATGCAAGAAAAATCAAAGTCTGGAATCCAACTCCAGACAATTTCAGCAACATCAAAATTCCAGTTACTCAACCCCCAGACAGACACAAAAGCAAGCTGTGCTTAATTGTCTGTCTTTTTACGCAATTAATGTCTTAATTAATTAATTGCTTAATAACTTCAAGTGCTTTTGAAAACATTAATTGTTAATTGTAGCTGAGTCAGTATGTAATAGCAGGCTCCATAAAAGGTGCAAGTTATGAATTCACATTGCCAGCTCTGAGCTTCCATACAAAAGGTGCACATGCTGGGAACTGAAACTTGTGGGTCAGTTGACATCAAGGTATCTCTGTCTATTACACCCTATAGGACCTATAGGTACGTGTATCAACAATTCTCCCCCATAGACACTATTTGGTCATTTAAGCTTCATGCCGACAGTGTGAATCTGCAAGTTGATTTGCTGCCTGCATCTTCTAAAATGCTCATCTCTGTCCCGGAAAGAAAACCTCCCCGCCAAATTAAAATCGGTGTGAAAGTGCAAAGCTTCAGTCAACATTCTGGTAGTTCTCATTTCACCTCTGGACACGATGAGCAAAATCCAGATCTCTCATGTGATAATTGTACAAAAAAAGTCTGCGAAGTAAAACTTGGAGCTGCCACCTTCAGGCAAGTCCCTTCCTCCCAAAGGATATAATAAAGTCTGTAAATTGTTGAATTAACAATAAAAACAGTTAAGCTTTAATCTGATTCCACTCTTCCCAGACATTACTTTCAGCAGGTTCACCCACTCAACCAGCTCATTCCCCTTTGCATTTGAAGCTCTCCATCTGCAAGAGGTGCTGTGATTGGAAGAAGGAGCGGAGCTTGTAAAAGCAGATTCACAGAATCTGCCTGGAATTTGTTCCAGGGTCATTATTAGACGTAATCACACAAATTGAAAAAAAGAGTGTTCTTCAAATGCAAGGATTCTGAGTCATTGATAATAATCAAAATGTTTATCAGTATCAGTCACTAATGGCCAGCGACTTCAGACTGGAGAACAAGGGAAATTGCACGCGTGCTATACTTTTGAGTATTACCATCATCCTCTAATGATATTGGTTTATTTAACACACAAAAATTATCAGGGCTGATGCTGACCAAATGGATTACGCAGCAGGTATGTGCCTATGGCCAAGTGTTGCTTAAGCAGCGAGGGTAATATCATGGACTTGGATGCCTCTGGATGAACTTTAGCATATTCAGCGCCATCCAAACAGCAAAATTAGCACTGAGCAGAGGATCAGTCAAGTGTAGCTTACTTTGCAAAGTAAAGCAAAAGTAGTAATCCTGGCAGTAGCAAGCTTGTGAAGTGTGCACAAGAGGTGCACAATACGTATGCTGAGGTGAAACCCCAGGGCAGAAAGTCGCTGGAAATGCTAGAAATCACACAGCAGAAACTGGCCACTAAACATTCTGCCAAGAGTCACTGCTTAGAAGGCCCATGTTACAGCTCCATATCTTACTGTTAAAGAAAAGGGAAAACCAAACCAGAGTAGTGCTCTTTAAAAATTTGGGCTTTTTTTGAGTTTCCAAGGTCATATTCCAGTGTTTGTTTTTAAACTTAATCCTGTATTACACGAACAAACTGCATTAAACACTGGGAAGTTAAAATGATGTTAAAATTGGTGGTGGCACAGCACCCATTTCACCTCCATCTCCACTTCCAATATTCCATCTGACCAGTATCAGCATCTGCCCACCACATCACTTGTGTCCTAATTACCAGAGCTCAGGACTCGCCCTAGCCCATGTTTCCTTTCTTTAAAACAAAAATGAACTCATCACTGCCCTGCCAAATGCAAGTGTTGTAAATGTGATGCACCCATTCAGAACACTTAACATCTAGGTCATGCACTTGTTCAGACTTTACACAGCTCCAGGATTTTAGGGCAAATTGATGCCTGCCTGATCTACTCTAAGGAAGCATTTCACTAAATGAACATTGCCATATGAAGCTTCAGATGACAACTGTAGTTGATGCTGCAACAAATTGTACAGACAGACAATCTTGATTGTCCCAGTTCACAATAGCATTGCCTGCAAGCCTTGCTGAGTAACACACCATCCTGCTTTGGAGTCATCATGGAATGTAACAATGCAAAGGGAGGCCATTTGACCCTCGAGTCTGTGTGAACCCCTTGAGTCACGCGAGGGGACTGCTCTCTCCCCATTCTTCTGTACATTCCACCCCTTCTAGCCCTGCTCACAAAAGGGTGCGCTTCCTGAGGAATTTGAAGGAGGATGGCAAATCCATTTGCTCTGAAAAATTTTCATTCATTCTCAAGCTCACTCAGGAAAAAAAAAGGTACATCCTGCAACTGAGAAATTGCTGCATTCAGCTAAGGCTGCAGATTCAAGAATAACATTTCTGCCACCAGGGGTGTAAAGTTGTCACCTTTGTAGAGCAGCTGGGGAAAAGAGAGCACGTTGCCAGATTGTATGCTGAGGCCGTTTACGAAGGCTTCCTGGGAAAAGAAAGAGCCAGGCTATGGAAAACACACCCACAACGCCAAGAAATTTAGTGCTGAGCACAGCATAAGAAAGTGAGACTTAGTGCCAGTTAGCATGGTATGAGTGGGAGGTCTGACTGAGATCAATACTCTGGATATGGAAAGAGCTCTGCAGAGCAGGCCAAAGTCTCAAGAGGGAGGAAGGTGATGTATGAACTGCTTTCTCAAGCACTCAGTCACAGTATAAGGTCAAAGAGACTGCACACAGTTAATATTGAAATAAGGCAAACACATAGCACCTCGACAGGGGCTTGTGAAGGGAACACCATCAGATCATACACAGCTGGGATGATAGACAGGGAAAGCCTAGGATATGGACAGAGTATCTAATATCATTGGTTACAGCACTGGAGGACATTCTACCCATCAGATCAGTGCTGGATCTCTGAAGGAGCACGTTGTCCTATCGAGCTTAAGCTACACTTGTCCACAAACATTCATTCCCTCAACCATCAACACACAGTAGCAACGTGTACCATCTACAAGATGCATTGCAGGAATTCGCCAAGGCTCCTTCGACAGCACCTTCCAAACCCACGACTACTACCATCTTGAAGGACAAGGGCAGCAGATACATGAGAAAACCACCACGTAGAAGTTCCCTTCCAAACCACTCACTATCCTGGCTTGGAAATATATTGCTATTCCTTCACCATAGCTGGGTCAAAATCCTGGAACTCCCTTCCTAACAGCACTATGGGTACACCTTCACCACATGGACTGCAGTGGTTCAAGAAGGTAGCTCACCACCACCACCACCTCCTCCTCCTCCTTCAGGGATGGGCAATAAATGCTGGCCCAGCCAGCGAAGCCCACATCCCATAAATGAATTTTTTAAAAAATGACCTTGTCAATGGAATATCCTGCCCATCCAATGGTATAAAAATTGTTGCAAAAAAATAAATAAATAAAAATAAAAGTGCTTAGCCAAGCAGCCTGGGTCAACTACTAGAAGGAAAGATCAGGGGGTTGACAACTCGCTGTTAATTTCTTGTAACACGTTTGCAACTACCGGCATTATTGCTAATGGGTGTAGGGAATTCTGTGACACCAGTCAGGAGTGTGATGAAATGCTCTCCACTTGGCTGGACGAGTGCAGCTCCAACAACACAAGAAGCTCAACACCTTCTACAACAAGGTAAACTGCGTTCTACCGAGCACTTCAAATGAAGCAGCTCAGGCCTTTTTTTGGCATGATGAATTTGTACTGCATGCGGTAGGTTTCAAATATCCCCATATTCACAAACTAAAGATACTGCAGAGCCTCTACAGGTTAGTGTAGGCAGCAAAAGTGGCCCCTTTAAAATCCCAAAGAATCTGTAAATGACCAATCCTGTTGTAGAGGCACACACACAATTTGTCACTGGCACACCTCAGGTAACATTTGGAGCACTCATCTGGAGGTCAGAGCCATGGCAGAGGAGCTAAACTTAGGTCAACCACAAGCCATCCATTGAAATGATTTTGTTTTGAAGATGAGATCAAGAGAAATTTGGAAGGAACACATCATAATTTCCAGCATCCTTCACATTGACCGAAACCTCATGTGTTGTCACGCACAATGTATATTCTGGGTGTAAAAGTCCTTTGGAGGTGCTTTTCTATTTGAGAATGAAACACAACATTGATGGCATTAGTTACGTAGCCTGGACCATAAGTAAGCCAGTGACCTCGTGAGACTGAATGGCCACATCTTGCTACCACTTTGCTGAGGTGACAAATGTGACCAGTTTCCCTGCTCTCCTGTCCCACAGACTCAGGCATTACAGAGATGTCCCAGAGGCCCCCCCATTTCAGAGTCTGTGCTATAAACGTACTTTGGTCAACACCTTCAAACTGGACAGGTGATAAGCTGCTGGTCTTCATGCAGTAGGTGGCAGAGATGACATATACCCCCTATGTTGAGGTATACAATTCTAATGCACATCTCACCAAGGCCCTTGTGATTTTGTTACCTGTACATTGCATTCTATGCAGGGTAGGGCACGGTGTTGGGACATGTTCACGTCCTATGCTGCCCCTTCTCTTTTGTTGCCCCTCCTTCACCATAAAAAAGGCTTTACAACGATTTGCAATGGCTCTTCTGAAGAAACCATTCATGCACCAAGAGCTGGATGTTTGTTTACAAAGTCTGGAAATTGATTTTTGACACCCTTAAGGGCCATGATTGTAGGTGCCCTGCCAGTGTTGACAGCCAAAATACTAATGGTTTGGAAATCAAGTTGAGCATCTCTGGAAACTGTACCCAAATTGTTTTCACTTCCTAATAAGAGTAGAATATTGGCACCAATTCATTTTAGCTCAATGCAATAGACTGCATTCTTTTAAACAATCCAGAAATCAGATGATGTAATAAAGACATGTACCTTTTTATTATTTAATACCCTCCAGACTTCCCCCAGCTTCTTACTCCCCAACACGTGTCCACCGTACTATCAGAAATCCCCCAAAAGCAAAAGATGTTGAGAGGGGTGCTTTGTTTGCCTATTCAAGTTGATGTTCAGAAAATATAGGGAGATCAATTACACGACAAGGACAGATGAACACTCATTGCTGTCAGTGACAGTCTGCTGAGGGAAAGGGGTCCCACATTTGCTTAAATGAACACAAGAACCACTAAAATCAAATCAAGATTTTACAGAGAAAATACTTGCATACTCTGATGAAACTTACTACCACAGAGTAGTAGAACAGATTGCAAACATTTAAGGGGAGCCTGAGGGGAACAGAGAAATACAGGCAGGTGGAAACAGTTCAGAGTGGGAGGGAACTCCTGAGGAGTTTAAAATCAGTGAACAGTTTTGCCAAAGGGCCTCCATTTTAGTGTTGACTCTTTACAATAAGTGACAGCACTTAAACAATTCAGCAGTTTGGGGCATCCTTTTATGGGGAGAGCCTGCACAAAAACACAAGCTGTTGATGTTTACACAACTTCTCACCAATGTCCAGAGCATCAGGAAAATATAAATACTCTCTGGAAATGATCAGCAGCTTCTTGAATCAGGGAACTAATTAAATGCTAAATTAATGAGGATTAATGTGATGAATTCTTGCACCAATGCAGATTCCCATTGATTCTTCAGTGTCTAAAATCATACATTAAAAAAGGCAGCTATTCGACCATTGAGGCTGTGCTGTCTCTTTAAAAGATCCAATTGATCCCATTCCTCTGCTCTCCCCCCAACCCCAGCCATTGTTCCTATTCAAGCTGATGTCCAATTCCTTTAGGGAAATCATTGCATGGGCTTCCAGCATCTTTCCAGGCAGTACATTCTCCACAATGTCTGACCGCATTGGCCTTGTTTTGTTGCAGCCACATTTGCTTCATCCGGATGGAAAGAGAAGAAAAAGCCTGAATGTCACAAGAAGCTTTGGAAAGAGCGGAGAGAGCCGGACATCGAGTGTTAATGTCAGTGGCCGAGCCCGAGCTCTCCACACAGCCTCATCGGACTAAAGCCCATTCGGCCCGTTTTTCCCTCCCTGCCTCCCCCTCACTTTCCCCCAAGAGAGTTTCCAGAGTCACAAATTCCCAAACCCTCCCCTCTGGAGGGAAGGGGGGGCTCCGGCGGCGCCTTAAATACCCATTGTCACGTGATGCCGCTCCGGGGCCCTCTCGCGAGGTTTGAGCCGGGTCACGCGGGCGTTGCCGGGGAGACGGGCGGCCGCTCCGGGGCCCTCTCGCGAGGTTTGAGCGGGTCACGCGGCCGTTGCCGGGGAGACGGGCGGCCGCTCCGGGGCCCTCTCGCGAGGTTTGAGCGGGTCACGCGGCCGTTGCCGGGGAGACGGGCGGCCGCTCCGGGGCCCTCTCGCGAGGTTTGAGCGGGTCACGCGGCCGTTGCCGGGGATCGGGAGGCGGCGGTTGGTTTTGGCGGTAAACTGAATGGTGTGCGCGGCGATGGAGAATCAAACGGGAGAGAAAAGGACCGAGGACAAAATATAGAAATAGCGGCGGGGGTGGGGGCGGAGAGAACTCGGGGGGGGGGCGGGCAGAGATCTGGGGGGGAGAGAGAGCTGGGGGGGGAGGAGGGGAGCTGGAGGGAGGAGGGGAGCTCGGGGGGGGGGGAACAGCTGGAGGGGGAGGAGGGGAGCTGGGGGGGAGGAGGGGAGCTCGGGGGGGCGTGGCGAAGTGCTGGGGGGGGGTACAGCTGGAGGGGGAGGAGGGGAGCTGGGGGGGAGGAGGGGAGCTCGGGGGGGCGTGGCGAAGTGCTGGGGGGGAGGAGGGAGCGGGGGAGGGGAGAGCTCGGGGGAGAGGAGGAGGGGAGGGGAGGAGGGGGAGCTCAGGGGGTAGGGGGAGGAGGAGAGCTGGGGGGGGAAGGGGAGCTCGGAGGGGGAGAGAGAGCTCTGCGGGGGGAGGAGAGAGAGTGAGCTCGGGGGGAAGGGGGCGGGGGGGTGGAGAGCTCGGGGGGTTGTGGTTGGCGGGGGGGAGAGAGAGCTCGGCGCGGGGGGGGAGGAGAACTCTGGGGGGTGGAGGGAGAGAGGGAGCGCAGGGGGCTGGGAAGGGGAGCTCGGGGTTGGGGGAAGAGAGCTCGGAGGGGAAGACGGGGGTGTGGTGGGGGGGGAGAGAGAACTCCGGGGCGGGAGACTGGGGGGTGGGGGAGGGGGGGGAGCAAGTTGGTGGCCGGCGGCGGCGGGGAGGGGGCTGGAGTCACAAGCTATTGGGGAATGAAAGGAAAACCGTCATTAGGAAAATTAGAGTTTGTGGGAGCTGGAAAAAGGCTGGGTGGGCGGAAAGAAACGAGTGGAGGAAAATCCGGGTCCAGCTCAGTGTTCAGAAGCTCATCTTGGGGTCAAGATTTCTTGTCAATAAAGGAGCTCAGATTTCGACAGATGCCAGGGATGGAAACAGTGGTCAGGAAACGGAGTTTCTCCCATGACCCAGGACAGTGGCTCCAACAGGGGGACAAACATCGATGGATGTCCCGCTCATTGTTTCTCTGATCACCATCAGAAAGATCCATTATTATTAGTCGGATCTGCAAGGCTTTCGGACAAAGTAAAATCCCATCGATTTGAACAAAATGTCGACGGCCAGTGGATTAATTTAAAAATGAGGAAGTTAGTGGGAAGGTAAGAAGTCAGCCACATCTATTTTGCTGGGTGGTAGCTGTTGAGCGGGTTCCACGAGAAGCCTGTTAAAGTGGACAGTACGAATAAGCATGTCCGGAGAAAGAGGTCAGCCAAGGCCATTCTCCACTGTCAGCAGCACATTGCATAAAGCAGTTTATCTGTAAAGTGATAGAAGGGAAGAAATAGTTCCAATTTATATCAACCTTACTATAAAGCATTTTGTCTAAATGTGATATGCGATGACACAAAGGCCAACAATTCAAGTATGAACACCGAGCCTGAGGATATCATTGATCCTTTCAGCTTTTCTCTCACTGCCGAGTGACGCAGATTGAAATATATTCATGGGCTGAATCTTCCCCCCCGTCGGGGGTGGGGGGGAGTTGTGCAGGGGCCGGCGTGAACCCAATTGACGCCCCCAATCGAGGGCGAGTTGCCATTTTATGTGGGTGGGCCAATTAAGGCCCGGGCAGCGTGATGCTCGCTCGCAATCGCTGAGAGCTACCTGTGTGGTGGGGGGGGGATTCCCTGAGCCATTCCCTGAGTGGGTGGGGGGACATTCCCCTTGATCTCTCAAGTGCTCTTCCGTATCATTGATTAGCCTTTTAAACACCGCCTGTAACACGTAATGCTGATTCCTCACCTTTCGTAAGTCACCTTCAAACTTTGTCAGACTTTTGGGAAGGTGGGGAATTGGGGCCTGCTTAGGTTCGTCATAGTGTTCCAGGGTATGGTGGAGTGTGTCGGAGGCGTTGACTGAGACCTGACCCCTTTGTTGGACGTACATTATTCACGCTGTGTCTGATAGTAACTGGGAGCCGGGGTTCCCTTGTATCCTGAGCGGGTGTGATGGTTTCCTCTGTGGGTAATTTCTAATATACAACCCTCCGTTCGGTTGTACCCACATTTGTCCAGCACCCCCCCCCGTTCCAACTGGATGGGAGCAAATTGAGGCTACCTTTCCTCCTGCACCCGCTCAGTGATACCCTGTGTATGCCCTCATTCTTGCGTATGGCATGCATATCTATGGGGTAGTACCGGAGGGAGTCATTGTCTCGGATTAACCCAATGTTCTCCACTTGGTACTGAGGGTGTGGGCCCGTGTCTGCTGTGACTGAGGGGATTGCCCATACCTATCACGTTCATTTGGTTTGAGGTGCACTTCTGAATCACCGCATACACCCTGGTCACTCCTTTCAATGTACATGCGTCGATGATGCCTGGGTTCTTGGCCATCCCCCACAACCGGGCACTGTTGATCCAGCCCGGTACCTCCCCCCTTTGGATCTGGCCCAGATTGTGTCTTAATTGCCCGATCAGCCACTGGCCGTAAGCTGGCTTTTTTAGGTGCTGCCCTCTTGTCGTTCCTCCCTTTCTGTTAATTGGCTGGTGGCTTTAGCATGGGTCTCTATAACGTGTACGCTTTCCAATACAGATGCCACACTCTTGCCCCCTAGGGCCGCTGCCGTTTCACCACCCCTCGCTACTCTTATGAGCAAGCTGCCTCATGATCCCTTTAAGATTCGTGACCTCGGAGTTGATTCCTTGAATGTCGAGAGAGTTTACCAGGGAAGTCCCTGTGTTCACCCCTGTCAGTACATTGTTAACTAACTGTCGCGGAAATCGGAGTGAACACTCAGACCCAGGAGGTTTGTCTCGGAAGCCTTTATTAATCGTGATATCACGGAGAGCCCAGTAACATACAAGCACACTCTGAGGAAGCATCAGAGCACACACATATTTATAGTAGAGGTTGTACATATCAAAGAGCTTGAAGGTGATAAGACTGTCTAACTTTCAATGATCAATTACATTGAGAATCATTGTCACACAATTAGTCTATTCTAAGTTTATGACTATACAGGATATTAGGGGAAGCTCACGTACTAATAAAAAGTGAGACAGAGAATAGATAACCATGCTTGACCTTATCTTTAGTGCTAGGCAGTGTACACTCTAGAGAACAGATGACCATTGCTTGATCCTGTCTCCTTGTGTTGGGGGCAGACATCCCAGCCCCGTCTTAATGACTCCAGGAAGCCTGCCCATGACACTCCCTTTCTCCCCTCCTGCTCAATTAGCTGGCAGCTGCAGGTGTACCTGCTAGAACAAAAGAGGGAACAGTGCTGTAGTATTCCACGATGGTGCTAACGAGAGAGGGAACAGTGCTGTAGTATTCCACGATGGTGCTAACGAGAGAGGGAACAGTGCTGTAGTATTCCACGATGGTGCTAACGAGAGAGGGAACAGTGCTGTAGTATTCCACGATGGTGCTAACTGTTTAACCCTTAGTTGACCTGTAGATGTATTTTATTCTTCCACACTAACTCTCTCTTCTGGCGGTGGAAAGCAGGATGTCCCCTGAATCTAGTGGCACCCGTGGCGTCGGCCGCCTGATTAATCACAGCCTTACTCAGTAATTTGTATAGTTTTCGTAGAGGTGCTTGGTTACTGCAATACTCAGGCAGTCGCATACCTGCCAGGTTCACAATTACTTGTACAATTTCATGTTTAAAATTATCATACAAGAGTTCACCGTCCGTATACAGTAGCAGTCCATTCTGTGGCCCAGGGGTCATGTCTGGGCAAGATAGTCTCTTTGGTGTCGTCGCGTCCTGTGATAGCGGGGTGGTGTCGGTCCGGGGATCCGCCGTTGCAGTCAACTCTCCGTGTTTGGCCCTCAAGATCCAATGCCAGGTATCTGTCATTCCCAAGTCCTCCTTGTGAAGGTAAATTGCGAAAAATCTCTCACACACTGTATCTGGACCTGTGCCCCCTTCGCACATGTCCAGGGTCCGTCCGAACCATCGCTGATCTGGAAGCATAGTGGACCCTCATTTTTCCATCGGAGTTCCGTTCCCGAATGCGAGCTCTGCCCTAGGCTCTCACCATCGCTCGTTCCAATGGATAGTTGCGTAAGCCCGGTGCCACACTTGAAGAGCATTGACCTTTCCGTTGTGACATTCACACCTTTCACGCAATATCCGTCGCTGACATTCTTGTAGTATAAGCCCATACCGGCCACTGCTTCACGGTTTACATTCTGTATGCCGGTGGCTGCGATAGCCAGGGCCCTGGTAATGATCATGGACACCCAGCTTTTTTCCATCTTGGCGTGGAGGTTACCCGGTTATTGTTATTTCTGTAATGAAGCACACTGCTGGTGATCACCAGGGTTTAGGTTGGATATAAGAGGCAGCTTTCTCCTTTACGTGCCTCCTTGTGCACAGCCCACGGTGACCCTGCCCGTAGTTGAGGATTCCCCCTTTTGTCTTTCAGATGGCCAGTCCTCCAGATCGGGAATGAATCCTAAACCACTTGGCTAACACAGTACGGACTGCTCGTTGCCCGTTTTCCCCCCGCTGCCTGGTAATTTAGTCTTTCTTACTTACATCATACCTTTTCAGTTGCGACCAGTGTTTCCACCTAGCTTTTCCCTTCATATCGACGCAGGCACGTGAATAATTCCGTACGGTCCAGTCCATTTTGGGGCAAAACCTGGTTGGCTAGGGGTGATTTGAACAAACACCATGTCTCCGACCTCAGCCGGTGGTGACGGGGGTCCCCCTTTTGTCCTCTCTTCTAAATCCCTGATAGCCTGTTGGTCCTTCACTTCCTGTTGTAATTCCTTTAGCTGTCCATCCAATTGCTTAATATCGTTTTTAATTTTATCTCTGATGGGTCCCATATCCTCACTTCCGGTGGCTCTGCCCTCTGGCAAGCGCATTGCCCTCCCGGTCATCCACTCATAAGGGGTTAAACCAGTTGTCCTGTTGGGGGTAGCCCTCAGTCGCATCAATATGCAGGGGAGCACATCCACCCATCCCCTACTAGTTGCTGTGTTTGCCATTGCAATAGCATTTTTTAACGTGCGGTTCATACATTCTTCCATTCCTGAGCTTTGTGGATGGTAAGGTACGTGAAATTTCTGTTTTACTCCGAGCAGCTCACACGTCCTTTTCATAATACTGTCCGTAAAATGCGCTCCTTGATCCGAATCTATCTGTAAAGGGATTCCCCACCTTGGTACTACTTCAAAAGCGAGGATCTTTGTGGCCGTGGTGGCGTTGCAGTCCCTGGTGGGGAAAGCTCTAGTGAACCTCCAGTGCACCTACACCCCCGTAGTTACAATATGCCTCAAACTTCCAATTGCCATATTCATGGGCACTCTCGCCCTTTTCTTGTTTTACTCCAGTCACTGTATTCCAATTAACTGGGGCTTGCCCTAAGACTTGTGCCATTTCTGCTCTAAAGGCTCGGAAATCAGCTTGCTGCTGTGCCTGGTCTGCAGCGATATCATTACACCAGGTTCCGTCCTGATACGCTCGCCGCAGCCGTCCCCAAAACGCCTCAGGTAGTTTTATCCGGACTAACCCGCGAACGTCCCTGTTATGGAGACGGTGGCATTGCCTTATTTCCCTCAATTTTTGCCAAAACGACTCATTCCGTGTCTAGGTTTTAGTTGGGGTAATTTATTTCCAATAGCTTCATAGTGTCGCTAGGTGACAGGGACACATACGTGGTTCTCAGTTGCGCCAGGAACCCCCCGTTATAGCTCTCTGTCCGTGTATTGGCGCCTGGGCCGGCTGCCCATTTTGTGCCGGTACGGCCGCTTGAGCTGGTCTGCCTGGTTGTCCGGACACCGGGGGCACATGCTCTATCTTAATTGGGGCCACGGGTTATGGGGGTGGTGATTCCCAACCTGCTTCCCGTTGTTCCTCATATCCTGCTGCCTGTTGCACCAGCCCGTTCCAATCTATATTATCTGCGTATTGTGCAGCTACTGGTGGCTGTGGTAAAGCTGCCGAAACTGACATGAGATTTTTTGCCGGTACCAGCTCTTCATTTTGGGATTTGTTGGCCAACATTCGATTGACTCGGCCTTTTGGCTAAGATCAAGTGTAGTCGTGAAGCGATGGCTATAACCAGTCGAGCCCCATATGATGGGGTACGTAACACTGTTCGGGTGACGGTGAAGGGCAGCGAAGGAGGAGCACCCATGGATCGGGCCTTCTTCATCAAGCGGATCCTGTTGAAGGCATGTGGATTTGAAGCGGAGGAGATCTACTCCCTGCAAGACTTCCCAAGCGCTGGACATTTCGATGTGACTTTCAAGCGAGTGGCAGCTTGCGTCACGTTCCTGAAGGTGTTCGAGGAGAACAGAGACCAGCCGGAGATGAAGATCCTGACGGTGGAGCCGCTCTTTGCTCCGCCGTTGCAACGGGACCATGTGGTGACGGTGCGTCTCTGTAACCCCTACGACCCTGTCGCCGACGTGTTCACCTTCCTCGCCAGGTACGTCAACAAAGTTGGGAGCTCCAGCGAGGATAGAGACGCCTTCAGGATTTGGACATGCAAACGCCAGGTTAAGGTCACGCTCAAGACCCCGACGGTAAGGGAACCATCTTCCACCCTCCTTCCAGCTTCGCTATCGGGAGAAGCCATGGCTACTTTGTTTACGCTGGGCAACCCAAACTTTGTTGCTCATGCGGCAAGTCTGGTCATGTGGCGGCCAACTGCATCGGCGCCCTCTGCAAGAACTGCAAACAGGAAGGGCACCAGACAAAGGATTGCAAACAGACTAAGAGCTGCAACCTGTGTGGCGAGGCAGCTCACCTCTACAGGACCTGCCCCAAACGCTGCCTCAATTATGCACAGGCAGCCAAAGCCAAAGAGGGGGAAGCAGCAGAAATGCTTCGAGTCACCACTACCAAGGACACTTGCAACACTCCAACCACCATGGCCCCCAGTGAAAACAAGGGGACAAAGGAGGACACAGGGAGAGACAAGGTGGAGGAAAAGATTGAGGCAGCAGACAACCGATCAACAGCACTGCCCCCTGAACCTCCCACTCCTCAGGAGAGCGAATCAATGGAGGAGGAGGAAGCAGCGGAAAATCAGCAGGGGGAGTGGCAGCTGGTGAAGAGAGCCAAAAGGAAGAAGGGACCAAGCCACTTCCCAGACAAGAGGCAAGAGGCGTCTCCCATCCGACACGGATAACAAGGGCAGCTGCTCTTCGGACGAAGAAGTGCCTGGGCGACACCTGCAGAAGAAGCGGCAAAGCTCTAGGGAGTTGGAGGACGAGACACCTGAGCTCCAGAACATTGGAGACAATGAGGAGACCAGCGCACCCCAACTTTGCCCACAACCCGAAGAGGCCAGCGCATCCCAGCCCCAGGAATCTGGGAGCAGTGAGGCGCTCAGCGCACCCCAGCTCCGGGAAGCCGGGAGTAGCAACGCCCCAGAGAGGGAGAGGATTGGAGAAGCTTCTCCAACAGAGGACATTTCAAATCCCATTCTCTGCACGAACCCCAGATGCCACCTGAGCAGAACATTGCCAATGGGGATGTTCAGGACAGTTTCCTCAGCCCATCCAAAGTGAGGCAATTTGTAAACACTATGGGTATGCAGGAGCAGACCAAAGGCCTGGGACTCTCAGAGGCAACAGGTTTGGTAAGAGACTAAATGCTTTAAAATGGGTGTAAAGATGGTATCCATAAATGTGCATAGCATTAAATCAACTACGCGATGTGTGGCGACCTTGGATTACCTTGCCAAGGTCAAAGCTGACCTGTTGTTTCTGCAGGAGTGTGCGATACCGCACCTCAGCTACTACAGACAATGGTCACGGTGGTGGTCATACGGGCCATCGATCTGATCGGACGGATACGACTCTCGTTCCTCCGGCCTTGGTATTCTGCTGCGGGGAGGCAACTTCACTGTCTCCGAGGTTAAGGAGGTCATGGGTGGGTGCCTCCTCGTAGCAAAAGTAATGTACAAGAATGCTCCACTCCGGTTAATTAACGTGTATGCCCCGGCACAAAAGACCGCCCGGCTGGCGGTTTTTCAGCAGCTCCCACTGCTGTTGGTGACGTCCAGGCCGGTCATTGTGGGCGGTGACTTCAACTGCAACATCGATGCGGCTGGACGATCCGGCAGGGCCGACAGAAGGTTGGACGCTACGTCCAGATCCCCGATGGAAACAGTTAAGGATGCCAAGCTGCACGACGTCTTCAGCAACCCTGCAGACTGAGCACAGCATAGATACACCCGGTCGCGACCAGACGGGTCCATCCGTTTCAGGATAGACTAACTGTTTGTGTCCCGCGCATTCGCAGTCAGATCCACCGATGTCAAGCCGGTGTTCTCTGACCACTGCCTCCTACTGGTTGACTGTCACTTAGAGGAAGACCAGAGGGTGGGCAGGGGGGCATGGAAGCTAAACGTGCAACTGCTGACCCCAGAGAACATTGAGGAGCTCAAGAGGGATTACAAAGGTTGGAGAACCATGAAACCCCTCTTTGAGTCCCTGACACATTGGTGGGAAGCGATCAAGGGAAACATCAAGAGGTTTTTCATCGTCAAAGGCACCCAGAAAGCTAGAAAGGAACAGAGGGAAATGTCCCGACTCCTGAAATACATGCAGAATCTGCTCCGGCTGCAGTCGGTGGGGGTCGATGTCAAGGAGGAACTCTAAGAGGTGAAGAGCCAGCAAGCCTAGCCCTTTGCCTCCAAGAACATCTTCCATTCCGGAGCGCGCTCCGTGGAGCAGGATGAGACGTGCTCACGTTTCTTCTTCGAAAAGGTACAGAGAGAGAGCTCTGTGATCAGCAGCCTGAAGGAAGAAGACGGCTCAGTAAAGTCAGCGCAGTCCGACATTTTGAGGATCAGCAAATCGTTTTATGCCGGATTGTATGACGTGAAGCCCACGGGCAGCACGGCCTCCCAGTCCTTCTTGTCCTCTATCACGGAGGTCTTAGTCGACAGTACACGGGAGAGGCTTGACAAACCGCGAACTCCTGACGAACTGACTTAGGCCCTTGAGTCCTTCGAGAAGAGTAAATCTCCCCAGAAGCGACGGCTTGCCGGTGGAGTTGTATTCGGCTCTGTGGGACTGGAAGGGCCCAGACCTACTAGAAGTGTACGAGAGTATGCTCCTGGCCGGCAGCATGTCAGAATCCATGAGGAAAGGCATCATCACCCTCATCTACAAGCACAAGGAAGAAAGGGAGGAAATTAGAATTTGGCGACCCATTTCACTGTTGAATGTGGACTATAAGATTCTGTCCAAGGTCATCGCCAATCGGGTCGAATCCGCTCTGGAATTGGTGATACACCATGACCAGACCTGCACTGTGCCGGGCAGGAAGATCTCTGACAGCCTGGCGCTGCTCAGGGATACGATTGCCTATGTGCAGGATAGGGGTGTGGACATTTGCCTCATCAGCCTGGATCAGGAGAAGGCCTTTGACAGAATATCGCACACCTACGTGGTGGATGTGCTTTCCAAAATGGGGTTTGGGGAGGGAATTCGATATTGGATCCAACTGCTCTACACTAACATCAGTAGCGCAGTCTCAATCAATGGGTGGGAAACAGATAGCTTTCCGATTAAATCTGGAGTCAGGCAGGGCTGACCTCTCTCGCCTGTTCTTTTCGTGTGTTGCATAGAACCCTTGGCCGAGTCCATCAGGAAGGATCCGGGCATAAGAGGAGTGACGATCCCAGGCAGTGGAGGCACTCAGGTAAAAGCCTCCCTGTACATGGACGATGTCGTCGTCTTCTGCTCGGATCCGCTGTCGGTGCGCAGACTGATCCACATTTGCGACCAGTTCGAACTGGCCTCGGGAGCCAAGGTAAATCGTGGGAAGAGCGAGGCCATGTTCTTTGGGAACTGGGCTGACCGATCCTTTGTCCCCTTCACTGTCAGGGCTGACGGCCTGAAGGTGCTGGGGATATGGTTCGGAGGGACCAGGGCATGCGTTAGAAACTGGAAGGAGCGAGTGTCTATGGTGAAAAGGAAACTGGGCATGTGGGAGCGACGCTCCCTCTCCATTGCGGGTAAGAACCTGGTCATCAGGTGTGAGGCACTCTCGCTGTTGCTGTACGTGGCGCAGGTCTGGCCCATTCCACACTCCTGCGTGGTGGCGATCACTCGAGCCATCTTCCGCTTTATCTGGAGGTCGAAAATGGATCGTGTCCGCAGAGACGCGATGTACAAGCCTCTAGATAAAGGGGAAAAAAACGTGCCCAACATCGCCCTCATACTGATGGCCACCTTTGTGTGTGGCTGCATCAAGCGGTGCGTAGACCCTCAGTACGCAAACACCAAGTGTCACTACGTGCTGAGGTTCTACCTGTCCCCGGTGTTGCGAAGGATGGGTCTGGCCACGCTGCCGCGGAACGCTCCAAGTAGTTGGACCGTGCCGTACCACCTGTCCCTGGTGGAAAAATTTATGCAGAAAAACACCTTTGACCACAAGTCCATCAGGCAGTGGTCAGCACGTAACGTCTTAGAGGCCCTGAGGGAAAAGGAGAGGGTGGACCCTGTGGGATGGTTCCCCGAGCAGACTGTCAAAGTCAGGAGTCTCACCCCCTTGGCATGTTGCCCTTGAGGTGGCTGTGGTCGGTATGAGACCGTTGTTCACATCCTTGTAGTTGGTGCCTTTGCAAAGAAGATCTGGAGAGAGATGCAGTGGTTGCTGTCGAGGTTCATCCCGAGCAGTTCTGTGACACAGGACTCTGTGCTCTACGGGCTGTTCCCAGCGACACACACCGAGACAAACATCAACTGCAGCTGGAGGATCATCAACTCGGTGAAAGACGCGCTTTGGTCTGCCCGAAACTTGTTGGTCTTCCAGCGCAAAGAGTTGTCCCCGACCGAGTGTTGCGGACTGGCACATTCCAAGGCCGAGGACTACGTGCTGAGGGACGCACTAAAGCTTGGGGCAGCTGCTGCAAAAGCGCAATGGGGAAGGGCCGCTGTCTAAGACCTTTCTGCCACAGCGCACCGAGAGACTGGGAACTGTTTAGAGCCCCTCGGGCTGTACAGCTCAAAGTGAAAGCCTGTAAATGATTGTAATATTGTTTGTACTGATGCACCTGGTGATACATTTTGTTAAAGTTGAACCGGATTGTACCCTTGTAATGGTGTTTTTGAAATGGTTTGGAATGTGGTTGAAGATATTTTATGAATAAAGTATATTTTTGCAAAAAAAAAAGGTTCTCCCAGGACGATGCTAGCCCATTGCACTTCGGGTGTGCTGACGCCTGCGATGTCCCCAAATGCGGGATACTCGACTGTAAAATTTGTGGTAGTGGGGGACTGCGTTTGCGCTCTCCCCGATTCACAATTCAAAAAATAGATTTCATCATATCTTTCATTTTCTCTTCTATTTCCTGTCAGCAACCTTTTCTGAAAAAAGAAATATATAACCCCCAATGTGTGCTCTTCAAAATCTATACTGGACTGGTTATTTAGCTTTTTCTTTCCTCCTCGCAAATATTATCCAACCCCCATTCTTTTCCTCCCTGTCATTATCAGCCGACAATTATTCCATCTATGCATCATTTTCGCCAGACCGTTTGTTTCGTGGCCGCCAAATTACTCGCGCCATTTTTAACCCCGCGTTTGCCCACTCAAAAATCTCTCTCAAACAACCCCCATCTAACACCCAACCCACCATCACAACAGTCCCCGCACTCCCAGCACCGCCCCACCCCCTATCTATCTGGACGTCTGTATAAATACAAACTCATATCAGCTATTAACTCATATGCATTCACCATTTTAAACATGTAGCAGCGACCCCTCACTATTTCAAACATGAACAAGCACCCTGTCCCCATGTTCATTCTAATTATCCCCCTCCGAAACGAACAGCAGCCTCCCACCCCCTCTGTATAATCTCCCCCTTAATCAGCCCCCTGTGTGACTCCTACCTTCTGAAACTCCT
This sequence comes from Cetorhinus maximus, assembly GCF_964194155.1. Classification (NCBI taxonomy): domain Eukaryota; kingdom Metazoa; phylum Chordata; class Chondrichthyes; order Lamniformes; family Cetorhinidae; genus Cetorhinus; species Cetorhinus maximus. Next base: position 5,535,616 of record NC_135907.1, on the reverse strand, counting down.
GCCCCCTCTCCTCATGTGTAAAAGTCTTTCCCTGCCCCTTCTGCAGCTCACTTGCCCTGCTGTAGGCCCATCAATTCACCTGTGATTATTCCTTGAAGGCTTAAATAGCGCAAAGCGAAGAAATAAACAGAAAGAAAACTGGAGAAAGGCAGATAGAAATCTAAACCCTCAGTAAAATGACCACCGGGAATCCCGTTTAACCGTCAGAATGATCGCACAGCCCAAAATACACGCATTGTCCCTGAATTATAACAAGATTTTAGGCAGCTTCACTTTAGGACTTTTCATTTCCTCTTGTGGGGCTCCTGTTCCTCACACACTGGAGGCTAACATGTAAGTTTTAGATTGCAAGGCTGGGCTACTTTAACCCCAGGATTTTCTTTTTGAAACTCCAGGCCCACAGTCCAACAGGAACTGGTTAACCGGAGCCACCGAAAACCAGGGTCCCGGAGAGGAAATTAAATCTCAGGGTAAGAAACGGACACAAACTCACGTGGGCCCATGGGGCACGGCCTTGGAGAAGGTCTCCGGAAACTCCTGAAGAAGAAGAGTCCTTGTCCCAGTCTGGATCTTCAGATTGCAGGTTTCAAAATAAAAATTCTTTGAGGGGTGGGGGAGAAAATTAATTCCATTAAAACAGAGAGCAAAGAACATTTTCAAACAAAATAACGCAAGAGCCAATGATTCACTCTCAGTTACAACTCAGCAACATCCAAATACAAACAAGTCAAAGAGTTATAAAGCAGATTGAGACAGAGGGAACACACACGCACATTAAACCAGAGTGGGGACTAGCTCCGCACTCTGGAGGCGGTTTTCGGATTGGGTTCCTAGCCAGGTATATCCTGAATGAGCAGTTTGCAGACTCCACCCCTGGCATGTTGGGATGTCTCTCAATCTGCTCCCCAGGAGGCCTGTCCATTGATATGTTAATCCCAGGGCAGGACAACTTTCTGATTCTTCCTGTCCTTTGACGTGTTCATCCCAGGAAAACAATGTTTCAGCCATTTTCTGGTTAAGGTTAAAACTTTAACTCATCTTGTCGGGAATGTCACTGCAGTTCGAAATATCAAACACTAAACCCCCAACACAAGACTGTGCAAAGCATGTGGATTGTTACTGAGATTCCGTCTGTGATTTTTAGTGATGTCAGTGTGGATTGTGTAATCTGTGTGTGTGTGAGTGTTGCTGGTCCCATAATGTAACGCAAATGTCTCCTCGCAGCCTCTCAGTACGCCACTCATGGTCTCCTGGTACTTTTTGGATTGTCTGGAGAAGACATTGAAAGAATTAGAGTTAAACAATGCTAACACTAGCTGCACTGCGACGAGTATATGAGAGCTTATTCTTATCCAGGGGTGTATGTCCGCATTCAGCCCCCATTCCCACACTTGCTCCCACCATGTCGGATCTCTCAAGTGCTCTTCCATATCATTGATTAGCCTTTTAAACACCGCCTGTAACACGTAATGCTGATTCCTCACCTTTCGTAAGACACCTTTCAACTTTGTCAGACTTTCGGGAAGGTTGGGAATTGGGGCCTGCTTAGGTTCGTCATAGTGTTCCAGGGCATGGTGGAGTGTGTCGGAGGGGTTGACTGAGACCTGACCCCTTTGTTGGACGTACATCATTCACGCGTGTCTGATAGTAACTGGGAGCCGGGGTTCCCTTGTATCCTGAGCGGGTGTGATGGTTTTCTCTGTGGGTAATTTCTAATATACAACCCTCCGTTCGGTTGTACCCGCATTTGTCCAGCACCCCCCCCCCGTTCCAACTGGATGGGAGCTAATTGTGAGGCTACCTTTCCTCCTGCACCCGCTCAGTGATTCCCCGTGTATGCCCTGATTCTTGCATATGGCATGCATATCTATGGGGTAGTACCGGAGGGAGTCATTGTCTCAGATTAACCCAATGTTCTCCACTTGGTACTGAGGGTGTGGGCCCGTGTCTGCTGTGACTGAGGGGATTGCCCATACCTATCACGTTCATTTGGTTTGAGGTGCACTTCTGAATCACCGCATACACCCTGGTCACTCCTTTCAATGTACATGCGTCGATGACGCCTGGGTTCTTGTCCATCCCCCACAACCGGGCACTGTTGATCCAGCCCGGTACCTCCCCACTTTGGATCTGGCCCAGATTGTGTCTTAATTGCCCGATCATCCACCGGCCGTAAGCTGGCTTTTTTGGGTGCTGTCCTCTTGTCGTTCCTCCCTTTCTGTTAATTGGCTGGTGGCTTTAGCATGGGTCTCTATAACGTGTACGCTTTCCAATACAGATGCCACACTCTTGCCCCCTAGGGCCGCTGCCGTTTCACCACCCCTCGCTACTCTTATGAGCAAGCTGCCTCATGATCCCTTTAAGATTCGTGACCTCGGAGTTGATTCCTTGAATGTCGAGAGAGTTTACCAGGGAAGTCCCTGTGTTCACCCTTGTCAGTACATTGTTAACTAACTCTCTCTTCTGGTGGTGCCCTGAATCTAGTGGCTCCCGTGGCGTCGGCCGCCTGATTAATCACAGCCTTACTCAGTAATTTGTACAGTTTTCGTAGGGGCACTTGGTTTCTGCAATACTCTGGCAGTCGCATACCTGCCAGGTTCACAATTACCTGTACAATTTCATGTTTAACATTATCATACAAGAGTTCACCGTCCGTATACAGTACCAGTCCATTCTGTGGCCCAGGGGTCATGTCTGGGCAAGATAGTCTCTGTGGTGTCGTCGTGTCCTGTGATAGCAGGGTGGTGTCGGTCCGGGGGTCCGCCGTTGCAGTCAACTCTCCGTGTTTGGCCCTCAAGATCCAATGCCAGGTATCTGTCATTCCCAAGTCTTCCTCCCCGGGACAGTGACCCCAGTTGTTGTTCTCCTGGGGTGTGAAGGTAAATTGCGAAAAATCTCTCACACACTGTAGCTTTCTCCTTTACGTCCCTCCTTGTGCACAGCCCACGGTGACCCTCCCCGTAGTTGAGGATTCCCCCTTTTGTCTTTCAGATGGCCGGTCCTCCAGATCGGGAATGAATCCTAAACCACTTGGCCTACACAGTACGGACTGCTCGTTGCCCGTTTTCCCCCCGCTGCCTGGTAATTTAGTCTTTCTTACTTACATCATACCTTTTCAGTTGCGACCAGTGTTTCCACCTAGCTTTTCCCTTCATATCGGCGCAGGCACGTGAATAATTCCGTACGGTCCAGTCCATTTTGGGGCAAAACCTGGTTGGCTAGGGGTGATTTGAACAAACACCATGTCTCCGACCTCAGCCGGTGGTGACGGGGGTCCCCCTTTTGTCCTCTCTTCTAAATCCCTGATAGCCTGTTGGTCCTTCACTTCCTGTTGTAATTCCTTTAGCTGTCCATCCAATTGCTTAATATCGTTTTTAATTTTATCTCTGATGGGTCCCATATCCTCACTTCCGGTGGCTCTGCCCTCTGGCAAGCGCATCGCCCTCCCGGTCAGCAACTCATAAAGGGGTTTATCTTAAATCCAGCATTTTTCAGTGTCCTTATGACTATCAGAGGAGAGCTCCGATGTGGCCCCTTTCCGATTCTGACGCTATTAGGATATCATCTGCATATTATAAGATTGTACTGTTGTTAGACTCTACGTCGCACGGACTCAGCTTCTCACTCGTGACCCGATGGAAGATGTTGGGGCTGTTGTGGAATCCCTGTGGGAGCCTCGCCCATGTTCACCGTCTCCCTCCCACTGTGAAAGCGAATTTATCTTGGGATTCCTGGTCCAGTGGTATCGACCAAAATCCATTGGCTACATCTAACACTGTAAATATTTTATGTTCGGGTTTTTACAATTAAAGCACACCTCGGGTTTAGGAACGGCTGCTGCAGTGGCCACCATTTCAGTGGGGTCTGTAACCTCACTGCCGACACCTTTATCTTAGTTTTCCCTATGTGGTTATCTACCCCGGTGGCCCATCTTCCTCGATCATATGTGTTCTTGTCTACTAGCCCGGGCCCGGTGTCTAGGATCGCCTGGTGGGCCCGGTGTCTAGGATCGCCTGGTGGGCCCGGTGTTTAGGATCGCCTGGTGGGCCCAGGCCTGGTGTTTAGGATTGCCTGGTGGGCCAGGCTAAGGCCATCCTTGTACAATTGCATAATCTGTACATCGTCTCGGTTCAGCGCAGCACCTACAACCCTGTAGTTACAATATGCCTCAAATCTCCGATTGCCATATTCATGGGCACTCTCGCCCTTTTCTTGTTTTACTCCAGTCACTGTATTCCAATTAACTGGGGCTTGCCCTAAGTCTTGTGCCATTTCTGCTCTAAAGGCTCGGAAATCAGCTTGCTGCTGTGCCTGGTCTGCCTGGTTGTCCGGGCACCAGGGGCACATGCTCTATCTTAATTGGGGCCACGGGTTACGGGGGTGGTGATTCCCAACCCGCTTCCCGTTGTTCCTCATATCCTGCTGCTTGTTCCACCAGCCCGTTCCAATCTACATTATCTGCGTATTGTGCAGCTACTGGTGGCTGTGGTAAAGCTGCCGAAACTGACATGAGATTTTTTGCCTGGACCAGCTCTTCATTTTGGGATTTGTTGGCCAACATTCGATTTACTTTCTTACTTAACTCTACGTGTTGTCTTAACATTAGGATCCAGGCTTCATCATCTTTGTCTTTTTTCTGATTATCCCACCATTTTCTCTGATCAGCGGGTGAGTCAAATGGGTTCCAATTGTTCTTTATCATTTTGCCTATCGATTTCTTATTTTTGTCAGCTCAATGCTGTGTCAAGGATCCCTCTGGTCCCCACTCGAGTTTGTCACCACTGGCCATCTCTGGGTAAGACGGTCGGGGTATAGTTGTTGTCAGCGGTACGGTTCTTACCCTGGGTCCTTTCTGACCGAACTCGTTACTTGCGGCTAATACCGGATGTAATTATAACAATCTATAAGACAAGCGAACTACCCCACCCTTACCACCCCTTGAACTATTGCCTGGAGCCCAGGTTTCTGATACGTGGGGCGCCTGACGGTTCCTGGATCGGGACGGAGTCGGATTTAGTATGAATAAAAATGAATTCACACTGACTCATCCCATTTCCCCGTCGGTGTCCTGCATCCTTCGGGCCCTGCTCGCAGCACCAATTGAAAGGTCCGAGGAATACTCTGGGACAAAATTTCAACACTCGGAGTCCAGATGCAATATTCAAGTGGTTCCTTTATTACACATGCAGGGAGAAAATGCTGGGAAATTCGGGCGCTTCTCCACCGAGGATGAAATGAGCACAGTTTATATATCTTTTACTATCAGTTACAACTTAATGGTATTCGTTAGACAAAGGCCACAGCACAATGACCCCCCCCCCGGTGGGCTGATAATTGTGTTCTTGTACAGTGATTGCAGTGCAGGGACTGGGCATTGTCCTTTTGAAGATTGCTATCAGACGGTGCGAAATGGGCTTCCCCATCTCTTGATTGAGTTATCCCGTGTCCCCGCCCGTGTGTCTCCCATTTCCTAACTGCAAATTTACAGCTGAGCCCTTTGTACAAGTTTATAGCTTTCATGTAAGGCTGCGACTGTTTGTGTATGCTTTGGTGCCTTAGCTGCTGGTCCTGGCTAGTACTTTAAAATAAATCCAAATTTTCTGCATCTTCAACGTCGATGTCCTTTTGAAGTTCAAGACTATGCTCATCACAGTTGACAACATTTTGAATCTTTGTATCAACTGCAAATGTTGAAGTCGTGCCCTGCAAACCACAGTCTAGAGCATTAATATATATCAGAAAGAGCAAGGGCCCCACAACTGACCCCTGAGGAACCCCACTACAAACCTTCCTCCAATCTGGAAAACAACCATTTATCACTACTGTTTCCTGTCACTCAACCAATTTCTTATCCAAGTGCCTACTTTCCCTTTTATTCCAGGAGCTAGAATTTTGCTCACAAGTCTGTTGTGTGGCACTGTCTCAAATGCCTTTTGAAAATCCATATACACCACATCAACAGCATTTCCTTCATCAGCCTTCTCTGTTACCTCCGCAAAACTCCAAGTTAGTTCAACATGATTTTCCCTTGATGAAGCCATGCTGACTTTCCTTAATTATCCTGCACTTGTCTAGGTGATTATTGATTTTATCCGGTACTATAGTTTCCAGAAGTTTCCCTACCACTGAGGTCAAACTGACTGGTCTGTAGTTGCCAGCTTTATCCTTGCAACCCTTTTTGAACAAGGGTGTAACATTCACAATTCTCCAGTCCTCTGGCACCTCGCCGGTGTCTAAGGAAGACTGGAAGACTCGGATGCATCTCATCCGGTCCTGGTACCTTATCTGTTTTAAGTAAAGATAGCCTTTCCAACACCACCTTCCTATCAATTGTAAATTCTTCTACTGTACCAGTTACCTCCTCTCTCACCTCGGCCTGGGTAGCATCGTCTTCCTTTGTAAAGACAGACGTTACTTGTTCAATACCTCCACTATTTCTCCAGCCTCCACGTGCAAGTCCCGTTTGTTGTCCCTAATCCGCCCTACCCTTTCTTTTACCAACCTTTCTTTTTATATACATGTTGATAGAAGACCTTGAAATTCCCTTTTATGTTCGCTGGAAGCTTCTTTTCAGGCTCTCTCCTTGCTTTTCTTATTAGTTTCTTCACTTCCCTTTTGGTCTTTCTATATTTAGCCTGATTGTCGATTGTAGTTTCCACCTGACATATGTGCACTCCTTCCATTTCAACCTCACCTCCATCTCTCATCATCCAGGGGCGTTCTGGATTTATTTGTCCGACCTTTCCCTGCAAGGGAATATACCTTGACATTGTCTACAATACTTTCTCTCTGAACATGGTCCATTGTTCAGCCACTGTCTTTTCCGCCAACATTCGATTCCAACTCACTTGACTCAGGTGCATTGTCATCTCATCGAAGTTGTCTTTCCCCCAATTAATTATCCCTGCTCTGGATTGTTCTCTGTCCTTTTCCATGGGCAATCTAAACCTTATGATACAATGATCACCGTCCCCTCGAGGCTCTCCCAGTGATATTTGACCACTTGGGCCAACTCATTGCCCAGAAGCAGGTCCAGCAGTGCCTGCCCTCTGGTTGGATTGGAAAGATGCTGCCGCCGAAAATGATCTTAAGCACATTCCAGGAACTCTGGCCCCTCTTGTCCCTTTGCACTATTCCTATCCCAGTGTGAATTTGAATAGTTGAAGTCCCCCATTACGATTACTCTATAATTCTTGCACCTCTATGAAATTACTTTGCAAATTTATCTCTCCACATCCCTTCCACTAGTTGGCGATCTATATACTACACTGATCAATGTCATTGCAACTTTTTCATTCCTTAGCTCTAGCCAGAGAGATCCTGTCCTTGACCCCTCTGGGACATCCTCTCTTTCCAGTACTGTAAAGCCACCTTTAACCAATATCGCCGCTCCCATCCACCCCCGGCCGTTTCCCCCCTTTCCTGTCTCTCCCAAACACCGAGAATATTTAATGCCCAGTCCTGCCCTTCTTTGAGCCAAACCTGTCGCATCGTGGCCCTGCCTGCTGTTTTGGGAACTCTGGCCATCATGTCAGGGTTAGGTTCCCCTCTGGAACTGGTGCTTTTCCCTCTGGATAGCTAGCTGTGTGCCTGCCGTCAGCATTGCTGACCTGGGCTTGTGGATTACTGGATGTCAGCTTTGCCTCAGCTCCTACATCTGGTTCATCTGCTGCTTATGCCTTTGTCACCAGAATCCTTTTCGACACATGGAGAATTTGTGCCACACAGTACTGCTTCTGGCAGCTGGAGATTCGCACGGTTTCCCTTCTCGGCAATGACAGTGTACAGCTTGGGGTAAAATGGTGTATCCGTTCTCCCTCAGATTCTTTTGTCTCAGCAGTATTTGATCAGACTGTCTCGTGCCCCCCCACCGCCCGCCTTCAGTGGTCTCCATAAAGCTTTGCAGCAGCCTCTGCATTTTTTCAGCATCATGATCTCAGACCTCCTGATCTACACTGATCTCCCTCAGCTCTGGCATCTTGCTGTTGCTTTGTATCCAAGTAGCAGCTCAGCTGGTCTCTTCCTGTTGTGTGTGTCTGTGTGGAGTTGTTCAGTACATGGCCACTAAGTTTTTTCAGGGTTTTAACCTCCAAATCCACTCACCCAATATTAGTTTGTTCTTTTGAGACTTTAACCATTCAGGCAACAGAACACAATCTAGTAATGTAACTCAGGAACGTTTATTAAGCACCAAAAATAAGAATTAACCAATTAGGCAGTGAATTTACTGACTTAATACAGTTTTTACTTCTCCATTCAAGCTAGGCTCACTTGCTCTCTCTCTCTCCCGTCTCTCTCCCCCTCCCCCCTCTCTTTCTCCCTCTCTCTCCCCCTCCCCCCTCTCTCTCTCCCTCTCTCTCCCCCTCCTTCCCCCTTTCCCTCTCTCTCCCCCTCCCCCCCCCTCTCTCTCTCTTTCTCCCTCTCTCTCCCCCTCCCCCCTCTCTCTCTCCCTCTCTCTCCCCCTCCTTCCCCCTCTCCCTCTCTCTCCCCCTCCCCCCTCTCTCTTTCTCCCGTCTCTCTCCCCCTCCCCCCTCTCTCCCTCTCTCTCACTCCCCCTCCCCCCCTCTCTCTCTCTCTCCCCCTCCCCCCACCTTTTCTCTATCAGTTCTGTGGTCTTCTGCTCCCAGTTCAATCTTCAAATTCATAGTGCCTGACAGCTTAAAGCTGGTGCTTTTAACTCTTTCCAAAGTACAACCCATGTGCACGATGAGTTCTATTTTTGGATTATGTTAGGAGAGTGTGGTGCCCAACACTACTGATTAACATTTAGACTCATTCACCTAAATGTTACAAATTAATTTTTAAAATAGTGAAAGTGCAAATTGGTACATAGCGTCATAGAAATTACAAAGTTACAGAAAGTACAAACAGTCTACACAAATGCATATATCAGTGCATAGAGATTACTGCTGTATTAAACTTAAGGTAACAAGGTTACCTTGAGGTCACCCCACCAGCCTCTGCATTCGAAGGATCATCCTCCGCCATTTCCGCCAACTCCAGCATGATGCCACCACCAAACACATCTTCCCTTCACCCCCCCGGTGGCATTCCGCAGGGATCGTTCCCTCCGAGACACCCTGATCCACTCCTCCATCAGCCCCAACACCTCAACCCCCTCCCACAGCACCTTCCCATGCATCCGCAGAAGGTGCAACACCTGTCCCTTTACTTCCCCTCTCCTCACCGTCCAAGGGCCCATACACTCCTTTCAAGTGAAGCAGCATTTCACTTGCACTTCCCTCAATTTAGTCTACTGCATTCACTTCTCCCAATGGGAGAGACCAAACGCAGACTGGGTGACAGCTTGGAGGAACACCTCCGGCCTGTCTGCAAGTATGACCCAGACCTCCCTGTCGCTTGCCATTTCAACACTCCACCCTGCTCTCATGCCCGTCCTTGGCTTGCTGCATTGTTCCAGTGAAGCTCAACGCAAACTGGAGGAACAGCACCTCATCTTCCGACCAGGTACTTTACAGCCTTCCGGACTGAATATTGAGTTCAACAACTTTAGATCATGAACTCTCTCCTCCATCCCCACCCCCTTTCCGATTCCCCTTTTTCCAGTAATTTATATGTATTTTTCTTTTCCCACCTATTTCTATTATTTTTCAATGTATTTCCATCCATTGTTTTATCTCTACCTTTTAGCCTATTTCGATCCCTTCCCCCCACCCCACCCCCACTAGGGCTATCTGTACCTTGCTCGTCCTGCTTTCTACCCTTAATGTCACCATTAGCATATTTCTTAGCTAATATCACCACCGTGAACACCTCTTTGGCCTTTTGTCTATGACATCTTTTGGCAATCTCCACCTATCACTGGTCCTTTATCCAGCTCTACCTGTCCCACCTCCCCTTAAACCAGCTTATATTTCACTTCTTTTCTATTTTTTCTTAGTTCTGGTGAAGAGTCATACAGACTTGAAACGTTAACTGTGCTCCTCTCCGCAGATGCTGTCAGACCTGCTGAGTTCCTCCAGGTATTTTTGTTTTTGTTTTGGATTTCCAGCATCTGCAATTTTTTGCTTTTATCTTAAGGTAACAAGGTACAGGTACAAGATATAGACTAATATATCACAGGTTCATAAAGAATAAAAGTCACAGGAACTACACAGCTACAAAAACCGATTACAGAACTTCACTAAATTTACAGAGACGAGGATGGTTATATATTTACAACACTCCCAGTTTAAAAAGACTAAGCTGGTTCTGATTAATTGTTTAGAACCTTGCAGTTGTTTTACTTCACACAATAAACCTTTTAAATTTCTTCATTTAAATTTTGAAATGCAATCTGAATTTCAATTGCTAGGAAGCACAATGACGCTACATTCTAATCGAATCAACATTGACTGACTTCAGAGCACTGGCTTGGGGCCGTGTGGTGTGTCCACTCGATCAAGTGTGGATCTGACTTTTAACAAGGGCCTAGTCATGTGATGCACTAATGTCCTGTATTGACTACAATTCAGCAAAGTCATGTTGGGTTAATTGATGAACATACTTCGATTGGTTGATCACTAAACATAACTGAACTACAAGCTAATTATTAAAGCTAAACTTTCTACAAATCCCCACCCTGAGGATAAAAGGCTTCAGCATTCGATGGCTCACATAACAATTCTGTCCCTGCTTTTTGGAGCAGCCCAGCTCAAATCAGTTGTGCCTCTCTGAAGTCTCCGGGTGAGGTGTTTGTTTTTTTGATTGATGGGATGTGGGTGTCGCTGGCTCGGCCAACATTTATTGCCCATCCCTAATCGCGTTTAGCTGGACTTTTCACAAACCTTCACTCCCTCCACCACCGATGCACAGTAGCAGCAGTGTGTACCATCCCCAAGATGCACTGCAAAAATTCACCAAGGCTCCTTGTACTGCACCTTCCAAACCCACCACCGCTACCACCTAGAAGGAGAAGGGTAGCAGACACATGGAATCACCACCACCTGGAAGCTCCCATTCAAGCCCCTCACCATCCTGACTGGGAAATATATCACCTTTCCTTCACTGTCACTGGGTCAAAACCCTGGAACTCCCTCCCTAACAGTGCTATGGATGCACCTACACCACATAGACTGAAGCAGTTCAAGAAGGCAGCTCACCATCACCTTCTCAAGGGTAACTAGGGATGGGCAATAGATGCTGGTCTAGGCAGTGATGTCCACACCCACGAATAAGTCTTCACCCCTTTGTAGTGCCAGGTTAGGCCGCATTCACTGAGCTACGATGATCTGTGAGACCCTCTGGGGATTGGACTGGAGCGTTCTGCCAGATCTGTCGAGGCTTCAGAATCGCATCTTCAAGATGCCAATATTCTCCTCTACCAACGTGCAGGTAGCGGTATGAGGCTCACTAACTTAACTGTTTAATTGATGTCTAGATGTCTTCTAGAGTTCTTATCTGCCTGTGCTTGGTACAAGTTAATTTTAAAAAATGGTGAAAGTACAGAGTGACACGTTGCCTTACAGAAATTACAAAGTTACAGAAGGTACATACAGTCTACAGAAATACATATAGGCCAGACTTTTCACCTGGGCGGGCGTGCGCCCGACTTGAACAAGTGTAAAATGACGGGCGATGGCGGCGGGCGAGTGTCCTGGTGTCATCGCGCACTCGTGCGATATTTCGCTCGGCGGACCCACGCAGAAGTCGGAGCCGCGCCTGCCATTGATAAAGAGGCCAGTTAAGGCCCTTAGCAACTCAGCTGATGCCGATTGAATGTTCCCCGTGCGACTTGTCAGTCCTTGCACAGGCAGGTGGGCAGCCCACAATTCGCTAAACCTCATCCACGTGCGGCGTAAGAAGGGTCAGCAGCATTGTCGATGTGAGTAGTGAGGAGTTTTGGAGATAACTTGCTGCTGGTGGCTTATTGGTACTTGTCAGCTGAATCTCTGATCGGGGCTTCATTCAGAGCATTTCCACACGTCATTCCAGGACTCGTTGGTGTCTTCCAGGCCCCCTGAGGATTCGGATCGTGTGGACCCTTCCAGGTATCAGACAGCCTTGTGGTCTCTGCTGGAGGCACCTCCTCTGAGGAGGGAGGGGCAGAAGGGGGAGGAGGCCAAGTGTCCCAATGCAGGTCCAGGGGAGTGACCTGCGGGAGGAGAGTTGCAGGCACAAGGGGCGCAGGGCCAGCAGGTAGTCCAAGGCACAAGGGGCCGCAGAAGATGCCACTATCCTGCTGCCAGGGTTTACAGGCAGTGATGTAGCTACTTCAATATGTCTGAGGTGCAATGCTGAAGGTGGCTCCATCGTTCCAGCGAGACTGTGACCTCCATTTGTCAGATGATCGGGCCTGAGATGACCTCCGACTGCGTGGATGGACACTTCATGCCAGTGGCTCTGAAGGTCACTGTGGCCTTCAATGTCTATGCCTCTGGCTCTTTCCAGGGCTCAGTGGAGCATCTGTGTGGAGCCTCCCAATCAGCTGTCCACAGTTGTGTCAAGCTGGTGACAGAAGCTCTGTTCAGGCGGGTATTGACTTCACTCATTTCCGTAAGACGAGGCCAGCCAGGCTGAGCGAGCCAGAGGCTTTGCAGCGATTACTGGGATGCCCTCCCATCCTGGGTGCAAGTGGGTAAGCCGGATGCCTTCGTCAACAGGAAGGGATTCCCCTCCATGAACGTGCAGATAGTGTGTGACCATAGGATGCAGATTCTGCAAGTCTATGCAAGGTACCCAGGCAGACCCCATGTCACTTACATCCTGAGACACTCCCAGGCGTCAAGGCTATTCAGTGCTACAGCCCATCTGGATTGATGGCTCCTGGGAGACTAGTGCTATCCCCTGAAAAGGTGGCTCATGATGCCTCTCCGTCATCCAAGAGCAGCAATACAACAGGAGCCAAGCCTCCAAAGGGGGGTGGTAAGAGAGGACCAAAAGACTTCAGAAGATGCGCTTCCGATGCCTGGACCGTTCGGGGGAGCACTACAATAACCCCCCAGAGCGGGTGTCACTGATAGTGCTTGCATGCTACGCTCTCCACAATCTGGCAATGGCAAAGGGGGACCCACTGGAGGAAGAGGATCTTGACACAGCTCCATAGGCCACAGATGATGAATCCCGGAGTGAGTCCGAAGAGGAGCACAGTGAGGAAAACGCTGAGGGTGTGGAGGGAGACTCAGTAACGTCTATGGAGGCAGGGATGCCTTGATCCAACGCTCCTTCAGCTAGGCTGCCAAATAAGAACTACCACCTCATGCCAGGGCTGCCACCTCCATCCTGGATCACAGAAATCACCCTTTCCTTGGGCCCCAAGATACACTCAGTGCCTGTGCAATAAAGTTTTGAGCCACCCACATCCAGCATTACATACCGGCGTACCCTGCACCTACAAAATAAATGAAACAGACTCACGCCAATAACACAAAAGCAAATATAATTTAATGTTGGAAGTCACATAGTATTGAAGGGAACAATATCCGCTGTTGGTGGTCACACCATTAAAACAAGATAAACAAAACAGGGAACAATAGATGACCGGTGACCAGTCCCTCTTGTTCTTAAGGTGCTTTAAACTTGCGTTTACGGGTGCTCTCCCCTCACTGGCACCGACATTGGAGACAGCCTGCTGACTCTGCTGTCCTGTTGGCCTTGATGATCTTGGTGTCATCCTCTGGCCAGTGGAGCCTGTGCTGGCCCCGCCTGGGAGGGAGCGGCCAGTGCCACGGCTGGCATCGTCCCAGTCATCGCAGCCTCATCAAATGTGACAGTCACTGGCAGAGGGATGGAGGAGCTGCTGCCATCATCCAGAGCGCCCTGAGAGGAGCCCGCAGAGACAACAAGAAGGTCGTGATCCAACGTGAGGTCGCTGTGCACCTCCCTGCTTGCTGCTGATGGATGGGCAGCTAGCTGGGATACTGGGTGCCCCATCCACTTCCCACACTGACACTGACCACTTGAGGTTAGCGTCTGTGTGAGGGGTTGCAGGCCTGAGCGCAACCCCAGGAACCCCTGATTCTGTCCCTGGAGCAGCCTCTCCATGAGACTCACCACTCTCCTCATGGAGGCGGCAGTGCGCTCAACCATGAGGGTCAACGCAGTGCCGCTGCTGCACCGGAACTCTTCCACAATGGAGACCACGGCACACATTCCCTCATTTATCCCCGCCAGATCCTTCCGCATATCCCACTCTCTGCCTCTGCCTGCACCTCAAGCGAGTGTGAAGCACAGTCACCACATGGTCCCATTGCGGAGTCCGAGTAAAGAGTGGCTCCACCGTGAGGATTCTCAACTGTGGCTGGTCTCCCTTCTCCTCAAACACCTTCAGGAACTGGGCACAGGCAGCAACATTCTTGAAGGTCACATTGAAGTATCCAGCGCTGGGCAAGTCCTGCAGACAGTAGGTCTCAGCAGCTTCAATTCCACAGGATTCCAAAAGGACTCTTTTAATGAAGAAGGCTCAGCCAATGGGTGTCCCTCTTTCGCTGTCCTTCACTGCCTCCCTAACGCTGGTTTGGGGCTTGACTGGTTGCAGCCATCACTCCTGTTCGGCACTGAAGCCTCTTCAAAGGAGGACAAACAACCACAGAAGAGCCTCCAATACCAAAGGGCAAAAAGGCCAAAAGCTTTGCTGAAACCACCCGGTAAAAGAAATGATACCCACAAAAACTACATTTGCACATATGCAGAAGCAACATGATCATGGTCTCTCCCTGCCAGGTATCAGCCCGAAGGACTTGCTCAGTTTCTCCAGCATTTTCATTTTTTACTCCCAATCATTTTATGATCGGCTGCCCATCTGGGCTTGAATGTGACATATTAAAGTGATAAGGACAGTGGGTGAAGGGGAGGTTACATCGTGCTGCCCAGTAACAGGAGGTGGTGGGTGGGTGTTGCTCGGGGTTGACTCTGGGGCTCCTGTTAGACTGAAACTTTATTAAACCAAACAATATCTTTTATATTCCAATTCAAACCAGTTAAAGTTAACAAAAGGCCAAAGTCTGTTCCCACTGGTGGACAATCATAGATTTGGAAATTAAAATGCATGTTGTTTATTTCACATCACTGTTCACTGTGTTTTGAATATCACCTCAAATCTTGTTTCTAACAACACTAATAATAATTTTGGAGATAAAAAGTAAAGATATTTGCCTTTTACCAAAAGAATCACCATGATCTTTCCAATCACTGGTGAGAAACGAACATTGGAATTACTGGATGGAAAGAAGACTTGGGGCAGAATTTTTTGCACCGGCGTTCGGGCGCATGCCCAACACGCTCGAGCGTAAGGTGACGCGCGAAGACCTTGGGCGAGCGTCCCAACGTCATCGCACACTCACGGATAGTTCAGTCAGCGGGCACGCATGGGAGTCAGAGCCGCTCCCGCCATTAATTAAGAGGCCAGTTAAGGCCCTTAAGCCAAGTGACACCGATTTAACGTTGCCAGTGCAAGTTTGCGCTCATCGCTCGGGCAGCCGACCATTCGCAAACCTCATCCACGGGCGGGATAATAAGGGTCAGCAGCATTTCCAGTGTGAGTAATGAGGGGTTTTGGCAATAGTTTGTTGCTGGTTGCTTATCGGTACTTGGCAGCTTCATCTCTGTTCAGGGCTTCATTTCAGGACTCACTGGTGTCTCCCAGGCCCCCTGACGATTTTGATCGTGTGGCCCCTTCTAGGTATCAGACAGCCTCCTGTTACCTTGGTCATGGGGATTGTGGTCTCCGCTGGGCAGCATCTCCTCTGAGGAGGAAGAGAGGGGCAGAAGGGGGAGGAGGCCAGGTGTCCCAATGCAGCTTCCAGGGGAGTGACCTGCGGGAGGAGAGTTGCAGGCACAAGGGGCGCAGGGCCAGCAGGTAGTCCAAGGCAGAAGGGGCTGCAGGTGCCGCCACTATCCTGCTGCCAGGGTTTACAGGCTGCGATGCAGCTACCTCAATATATCCAAGGTGCAATGCTGAAGGACCTGCAGATCTGACTGTGGGTGGACACCCCATGCCAGTGTCTCTGAAGGTCACTGTGGCCCTCAACTTCTATCCATTGGCTCTTTCCAGGGCTCAGTGGGAGATCTATGTGGAGCCTCCCAATCAGCTGTCCACAGTTGTGTCAAGCTAGTGACAGAAGCTCTGTTCAGGCGGGTATTGACTGTCATTCATTTCTGTATGGATGAGGGTAGCCAGGCTGAGTGAGGCAGAGGCTTCGCAGTGATTGGTGGATGCCCCCATGTCCAGGGTGCCATCCCCTGACACACATGTGGCCATCAAGGTGCCAGTGGGTAAGCCGGGAGCCTTCGTCAACAGGAAGGGATCTCACTCCATGAACGTGCAGATAGTGTGTGACCATAAGATGCAGATTTTGCAAGTCTGTGCAAGGTACCCAGGCAGCTCCCGTGACCCGTACACCCTGAGACTCTCCCAGGCGCCGCGGCTTTTCAGTGCTCCAGCCCGGCTGGATAGATGGCTGCTGGGTGACAAGGGCTATCCGTTGAAAAGGTGGCTCATGACTCCTCTCCGTCACCCAAGAACAGAGGCCGAACAGCATTACAACAGGAGCCACACTTCCACAAGGGTGGAGGGGATAGAGAAGACCATATCTTCAGAAGATGCGCTTCCAATGCCTGGACTGTTCAGGGGGAGTACCACAATAACCCCACTAGAGCGGGTGTCACTGATAGTGCTTGCACGCTGCACCCTCCACAATCTGGCAATGGCAAGGCGGGACCCACTGGAGGAAGAGGATCTTGAGGGAGCTCCACAGGCCACATATGATGAATCCCGTAGTGAGTCAGAATAGGAGCGCAGTGAGGAGAACGCTGAGGGTGTGGAGGGAGACCTCTCTAATCTCCAGTGTGGCAGGCACACCAGGGATGCCTTGATCCAACGCTCCTTCAGCTAGGCTGCCAAATAAGAACTACCACCACATGCCAGGGCTGCCACCTCCATCCTGGATCACAGAAATCACCCTTTCCCTGGTCCCCAAGATACACTCAGTGCCTGTGCAATAAAGTTTCGAGCCACCCACATCCAGCATTACATACCGGCGTACCCTGCACCTACAAAATAAATGAAACAGACTCACGCCAATAACACAAAAGCAAATCTAGTCTGATGTTGGAACTCACATGGCTTTGAAGGGAACAATATCCGCTGTTGGTGGTCACACCATTAAGTAAAGAAAAACAAAAAGAGAAACAAAAGATCACCCATGACCAGTCCCTCTTGTGCTTAAGGTGCTTTAAACTAATGTTTACAGCTGCTATGCCTAGGTGCTCCCCACTCACTGGCAGCAGCATTGGAGACAGCCTGCTGACTCTGCTGTCCTGTTGGCCTTGATGATCTTGGTGTCATCCTCTGGCCAGTGGAGCCTGTGCTGGCCCCGCCTGGGAGGGAGCGGCCAGTGCCACGGCTGGCATCGTCCCAGTCATCGCAGCCTCATCAAATGTGACAGTCACTGGCAGAGGGATGGAGGAGCTGCTGCCATCATCCAGAGCGCCCTGAGAGGAGCCCGCAGAGACAACAAGAAGGTCGTGATCCAACGTGAGGTCGCTGTGCACCTCCCTGCTTGCTGCTGATGGATGGGCAGCTAGCTGGGATACTGGGTGCCTCATCCACTTCCCACACTGACACTGACCACTTGAGGTTAGCGTCTGTGTGAGGGCTTGCAGGCCTGAGCGCAACCCCAGGAACCCCTGATTCTGTCCCTGGAGCAGCCTCTCCATGAGAGTCGCCACTCTCTCAATGGAGGAGGAAGTGCGTTCGGCCATGAGGGTCAACACAGTGCTGATGCTCCACAGGGACTCCTCCATACTGGAGACCATGGCACGAATACCCTCGTGTATCTCCGCCAGATCCTCCCACACATCCCGTTGGACATCCAGCATCTGTCGCCTAATGGACAACTCCAGAGACTCATCATCAGCCCTGAGCACTCTCTGCCTCTGCCTACACCTCAAGCGAGTGTGAAGTGCCTTCACCAATGTGCACTGAGATACTATCTGCCGAACTGATGCCCACCGAGGTGCTGGTATCTGCGCTGGTGTCTGGTTCAGAGAGTGGGTGTGGCGGATGTGCTTGGGGAGCATGGTGGTCCTCTGGGGTCAGGTATAGCTCCTGGGGGTTGTGTGCTTCGCTGCTTGGTGGCAGACCTAGGGGAGAATGAGGACAAGTCATTAGTTTAATGCATGCCAGGCACCCTGGTGAGACAATGGCGATGTGCATCATGGTGCCATCATCATTCAGTGGCCTATGGAGACTCCAGTCTGGAGGCTACCATGAATAATGAGACTACATGTTTGCACCATCCGACACTCTCACCTCAGTGCACTGCACTCTTACCTTCACCTGGCACTCCCAGCCTCTCCATGGCTGGTTAATTGAGATGCGTGGCACCTCTCAAGCTCCAAGTCCTCCTGCTCATTGCGGGAGAGGCTGAGAAGGTGTGGGGGTCCTCCGCCTGTCCGTGACCTCTCAATATTGTTATAGGATATCTTTTCCTGAAAGGACAGAGGAGCATTGATTGGTCCACTCTCTCCCTGCAGCACCATTGCAGCCTGGCCAACCCCACCTGAGGAGCACCTCACAGGGCTCATCCGAGTTGGGGGCCTCATGCCGCAAGGCACTCAGTCCAAGCAGCCAGGACTCAGCCCCTGGGACAGCTCCGGTGTCGTAGACAGTTGGCAGTCACACTGTAAAACCCCTGAGCTCCACGAGGAGACGGCCAGCCCTTAACATTTCACCACACTGACCCATGCCAACATGGTACTCGCCCTTCCTGAGCGCAGCAGGTCATTAAACCACATCGTGGCTGCTCACCCGGGCTGCCACCTCCTCCCATGCCCTCTTGCTGAGGTGCAGTGGCCTCCTCCTCCTATCTCTGGGGATAAGGGTGTCCCTCCTGGCAGCCACCCCCTCCAGGAGGACGACGAGGCACTCGTCCGAAAAACAGGGTACCGAGTGACCAGCCGACCTCCTCTCCCGCCTGGTCTCTGCATCCTCGTTTGCAGCCATGTCCTTGCAGCAACTCTGACCCGGGCAGCCTCCCTGGCGCTGCCTGCGTCGTTCTTGAACTGGCTGCCGGGTCGCCATTGGACCCAGCGGCCAACAGGCCCCCGCCTGCCCCTTCTCAAACATTTCTGCAGCTGGCGTTCACGCTGGGGGGACAGTTAAGGCCTTAATTGGTCCGCACAGTGTGAAATCGTGGTCACAGCCCACTCGTGGGCAGTGGTCCATTTCCCAGCCGCTCCCGCTCACCCTGCAAATCCTGCCCAACGTGGGCAAAATTCTGCCCTTAAGGTTCATCCAGTTCACCACCTGTGGTAGTTGCATGATAGGATGTTGATGGAGTTGTTCACTAATCACAGCGATCAAACTCTTATCAATTTGTCTCCAACAGGCCCAGGTATAAGGTGAGCAAAACTCCCAGGCCAGAATTTTGAGCTCGGTGTGCAGGCGCCCGCCCGACATGCCCGACTGTGATATAAAGCGAGTTGACCTCAGCCGAGCGCACTCTCAGCATATTTCGCTAGGTGGGTGTACGATGGGGTCGGAGGCGCACCGTCCATTAATTAACTGGCCAGTTAAGGCCCTTGAGACACTAAGTGTCCCGGACTTTACGTAGCCCGTGCGATTTTCAGGCTACCGCATGGGCTAAATGTGCTGGCGTGCAGGCCACATTGACAAAAACCTCATCCACGAGTGGGGTAAGAGGGGTCAGAGAGCTTGTAAATGTGAGTAGTTTGTAGTTTAGGATATAACTTGCTGCTGGTTGCTTGTGTGAATAAGGCATCTTCATTTCGCTTCAGAAGTGCTTTGACAGAAATAAGAGGCTTCAGTTCAGGACTCAGTTTTGTTTTCCAGGCTCCCGGAGGATTCATAACATTTGAGGCCTTCCAGGTATCAGACAGCCTTGGCTTACCCTGCGAAAAGGGATTGTGATCTCCGCTGGAGGCCCCTATTCTGAAGAGGAAGAGAGGGGTAGAAGAGGGAGGAGACCAAGTGTCCCTATTCAGCCTCCAGGCTGACCTGTGGGAGGAGAGGCACAGGCACATGGGTGCGGGGCCAACAGGACGTCCGAGGCAGAAGGGACCGCAGAAGATGCCACTAACCTGCTGCCAGGGTTTAAAGACGGCGATGCAGCTACTCAATATGCCTGAGGTGCAATGCCAAAGGAGGCTCCGTGTCTCAAGGGAGACAGTGACCTCCACCTGTCAGATGATCGGCCCTGAGATCCGTTCCAACTGTGTGGGTGGACACCCCATGCCAGTGGCACTGAAGGTCACTGTGGCCCTCAACTTCTATGCCCTCCGGTATAGAAGGGGTCAGTGGGTGATCTATGTGGAGTCCCCCAGTCAGCTGTCCACAGTTGTGTCAAGCTGGTGGATGCTCTGTTCAGGCGGGTACTGTACTTTATTCACTACCGTACGGACGAGGCCAGTCAGGCAGAGCGAGCCAGAGGCTTTGCAGTGATTGTTGAGTTCCCCCACGTCCAGGGTGCAATCGACTGCACACGAGTGGCCATCAAGGCACCAGCGGGTGAGCCGGGAGCCTTCGTCAACAGGAAGGGATTCCACTCCATGAACGTGCAGATAGTGTGTGACCATAGGATGCAGATTCTGCAAGTCTGTGCAAGGTACCCAGGAGGCTCCCATGACCCGTACACCCCGAGACTCTCCCAGGCGCCGCAGCTCTTCAGTGCTCCAGCCCGGCTGGATGGATGGCTGCTGGGTGACAAGGGCTATCCCCTCAGAAGGTGGCTCATGACGCCTCTCCGCCATCCAGGAAGAGAGGCTGAGCAGCAGTACAATAGGAGTCATGGCACCACAAGGGCGGTGACAGAGACAACCATCGGTCTTCTCAAGATGCACTTCCGATGCCTGGACCGTCCAGGGGGCACACTCCAGTACCCCCCAGATCGTGTGTCACTGATAGTGGTTGCATGCTGGACTCTCCACAACCTGGCATCGGAAAGGGGGGAATCAGTGGAGGATGATGTTGCCACAGCTGCTCTGGCAGCAGACAGTGAGTCCAGTCGTGAGTCCGAGGACGAACACGGTCAGGAGAACGCTGAAGAGATAGATGCCGACCTGGGCAACCTCCAGGGAAGCAGGGACACTCGGGAGGCTTTGATCTACTGTTCCTTCAGCTCGCCTACCACACATGAACCACCACCACATGGCAGGGCTGGAGGCTCCATACTCAATACCTGAGAGCAATAGTTGCTTGGTCAGCAACATGCACTATGTGCCATTTCAATAAAGCTCAGTGACAAACAGTCACTCATAACATCATGGATTCCCCTTCACCTGCAGAAGTAATGAAGCACCCAGAGGCTTGTTGAGAACCAACCCATTTAATGCTTTACAGCTTGGCATACAGAAATTAAACTAAATGAAAATGTGTTCAACACCAGCACCAACTTAACAGGAACTTAAAAGCGGGACAAAAGAAAACGACTAGTGTTAAGCCCGTGTTGTGCATAAAGTGCTTTACATTTACACTGGCGGGTGCTACGTCTTGGTGCTCCCCCCTCGTTGACACTGGCATTGCAGACAGCCTGCTCACTCTGCTGTCCTGTTGGCCTTGATGACCTTGGTGGGCATCCTCTGGCCATGGAGCCTATGCTGTCCCTGCCTGGGAGGGAGTGGCCAGTGCCATGGCTGGCATCTCCCCAGTTGCCGTAGCGTCACCAGACGCCACGGTCACTGGCAGAGGGGTAGAGGAGCTGCTGCTCACGGAGCCTCCCAGAGCGGCCTGAGAGGAGCTCGCAGAGACGACAGGCAGTTGGTGCGCCACCGTCAGGTCACTTTGGACCTCCCTGCTCACCACTGATGGATAGTCGCCTAGCTGGGATACTGGGTACCAATCCATCTCCCACACTGACAGTGACCACCTGAGGTCATTGCCGGTCATTGAGGGCTTGCAGGTCTGAGCGCATCCCCAGGAAGCCCTGGTTGTTCTCCTGGAGGAGCCTCTCCATGAGAGCTGCCACTCTCTCTATGGAGGAGGCAGCGCACTCGGCCATGAGGGTCGTTGCATTGCTCATGCTCCGTATGGACTCCTCCACAACGTAGACCATGGCACGCATTCCCTCATGTATCTCCGTCAGATCCTCCCACACAACCTGCTGGACTTCCAGCATCTGCTGTCTCAGGGACGACACAAGAGGCTCATCAGCAGCCACTGACTGAGCATGTTTCTGGTCCCCAGCCGTCCTCCAACTGCCAGCGCCCTGGACGTGCTCTGCCTCCGCCTACACCTCAAGCAAGTATGAAGTGCCCTCACCGCTGTGCACCGAGTTTCTAGCTGACAATCTTATTCTCACTGAGGTGCTGGTATCTGCGCTGGTGCCTGCCTGGCTGAGAGGGTGTGGCGCTGGTGCCTGCCTGGCTGAGAGGGTGTGGCACTGGTGCCTGCCTGGCTGAGAGGGTGTGGCGCTGGTGCCTGCCTGGCTGAGAGGGTGTGGCGCTGGTGCCTGCCTGGCTGAGAGGGTGTGGCGCTGGTACGTTCATATCATCTGTGTCTCAGGGGTCAGCGGCGGTCCCTCAGGCTCCTGAGACCGGGCGTGCTCTGGTGAGGCTGAAAGGGAGAACCAGGACATTTGATTAGTTGAAGTAGTTACACTGTTAATGTGCATGCCTGGCACCCGGATCAGGATGCGCTCGTCTTTCCATTATCAATGGGAATCCCATGTTGGAGGCTGAAATCAATACATAGCAGATGACCGAACTCAGTGGCTGCCTGCACCGTTTTTGAATAGGCCGCCGGGTCGCCATTGGACCCGGCAGTCATTGGCCTCCTGCCGCTGCCCGCCCCTTGCTGCAGATATCAGGAGGCACGAATTACGCTGGGCGGGCTGTAATTGGCCCGCCCACGTAAAATCGCGGTGTGCAACCGATGGTTTTAGGGTTCCTGCTTCGATACCAATCTGGGCTACAAATTCCAAATGCCCACCACCCTCTGGGTGACACAGTTATTCCTAATATCCCTTCGAACCCTTCTTCCAAGCATCTTAAATCTGTGCCTCCTGCTAATTGACCTCTCCACTGGGGTAAACAGGGCATCTTGTCCTCTCTATCTCGGCCCCTCATAATTTTGTACACCTCAATTAGGTCACCCCTTAGCCTCCTCTGTTCTAAGGAAAACAACCCCAGCCTACCCGGTCTCTCCTCATAGCTGCAATTTTCATGCCCTGGCAGCATTCTTGTAAATCACCTCTGCACTTTCTCCAGAGCAATTATGTCCTTCCTGTAATCTGGTGACCAGAACTGTGCACAAAATTCCAGCTGTGGCCTAACCAGCGCTATATACAGTTCCCTCATTACATCCCTGCTTTTATATTCAATACCTTGTCAAATAAAAGACAGCATTCCATATGCTTTCTTGAGCACCTTATCCACCTGTCCTGCCACCTTCAGGGACCTCTGGACATGCATTCCAAGGACTCTCAATTCCTCAACCCCTCTCAATATCCTCCCATTTATTGAGTATTCCCTTGCTTTGTTTGCTCTCCCCAAATGCATTACCTCAGACATTTCCGATCGAACCCCATTTGCTACTTTTCTGCGCACTCGGCCAAACCATTGATATCTTCACAAATCATGACATGGACAATTTTTGTGACATGGGCAAATTTCCCAACTATGCCTCCCACATTTAAGTCCAAATCATTAATACACACCACAAACAGCAAGGGGCCCAATACTGAGCCCTGTGGAACACCGCTGGAAAGAGCTTTCCTTTCGCTAAAACATTTGTCGACCATTACCATTCGTTTCTTGTCATTGAGCCAATTTTGGATCCAACCCACCACATTCCCCTGTGTCCCCTGTGGCTTTGACTTTTCTGACCAGTCTGCCATATGGAACTTTGTCAGATACCTTACTAAAATCCATGTAGACAACATTCACTGCACTACCCTCATCAATCCTCGTTATTTACTCAAAAAATTCAGCTAAGTTAATAAGGCACAGCTTTCCCTTAAGAAAACCATGCTGACTGTCCCCGATTAATCTGTGCCTTTCTAATTGACAGTTTTCTCTGTGTCTGAGAATTGATTCTAATAATCTGAATA
This sequence comes from Cetorhinus maximus, assembly GCF_964194155.1. Taxonomy (NCBI): domain Eukaryota; kingdom Metazoa; phylum Chordata; class Chondrichthyes; order Lamniformes; family Cetorhinidae; genus Cetorhinus; species Cetorhinus maximus. Next base: position 5,511,611 of record NC_135907.1, on the reverse strand, counting down.
CTACCTAAGTAAGACTGACTGGTCTATAATTATTTGGCCTATCTGTACAATGGCACAACATTCACAGACCTCCAGTGCTCTGGTACCTCGCCTGTATCCAGTGAGGAGTGAAAAATGATTTTTTTGTGCAAAACTGTACTTTCAGATATTTTATGAACATAGAAGATGACAAGACATTTCAAAATGGCCTTCACAAAAAGAGTAATAATATTCAGCTTTTCCTTGCAGATCATGTTGCACTCTGAGGTGCTTCAGTACAATTGTGATACATGTAATATTCACTGCATACATTCAATGTGAGTCACACAGCCTGAAGGGTCAATACGATTCCCAGCACCTCGGTGCACTACGGCTGAAAGGTCTTAGACAGCGACCTTTCCCCTGTGCAGCGGCTGCCCCAAGCTTTAGTGCGTCCCTCAGCACATAGTCCTGGGCGTTGGAATGTGCCAGTCTGCAACACTTGGTCAGGGACAACTCTTTGCGCTGGAAGACCAACAAGTTTCGGGCAGACCAAAGAGCGTCTTTCACTGAGTAGATGATCCTCCAGCTGCAGCTGATGTTTGTCTCGATGTGCGTCCCTGTCCCTGGGATCAGCCCGTAGAGCACAGAGTCCTGTGTCACAGAACTGCTCGGGATGAACCACGGCATAAACCACTGCATCTCTCTCCAGACCTTCTTTGCAAAGGCACAATCTACAAGGAGGTGAACAATGGTCTCTTCCCTACCACAGCCACCTCGAGGGCAACGTGCAGAGAGGGTGAGACTCCTGGTGTGTAGGAAGGAACTGACGGGGAGGACCTTTCTCACCACCCGTTAAGCTATGTCTTTGTGCTTGTTGGAAAGTTCTGGTGATGAGGTATTCTGCCAAATGACTTTGACAGTCTGCTCGGGGAACCATCCCACAGGATCCACCCTCTCCTTTTCCCTCAGGGCCTCTTGGACGTTACTGCCTGGTGGACTTGTGGTCAAAGTTGTTTCTCTGCATAAATCTTTCCACGAGGGACAGGTGGTACGGCACGGTCCAACTACCTGGAACGTTCTGCGGCAGCGTGGCCAGACCCATCCTTCGCAACACCGGGCACAGGTAGAACCTCAGCACATAGTGACACTTGGTGTTTGCGTACCGAGGGTCTACAGACAGCTTGATGCAGCCACACACAAAGGTGGCCATCAGGATGAGGGTGATGTTAAGCACATTTCTTCTAGAGGCTTGTACATCGCGTCCCTGCGAACACAATCCATTTTTGACCTCCAGATAAAGCGGAAGATGGCTCGAGTGATCGCCACCACGCAGGAGTGAGGAATGGGCCAGACCTGCGCCACGTACAGCAACAGCGAGAGTGCCTCACACCTGATGACCAGGTTCTTACCCGCAATGGAGAGGGAGCGTCGCTCCCACATGCCCAGTTTTCTTTCCACCATAGCCACTCGCTCCTTCCAGTTTCTAACGCATGCCCTGGTCCCTCCAAACCATATCCCCAACACCTTCAGGCAGTCTCACCTGGTGACGAACGGGACAAAGGATCGGTCAGCCTAGTTCCCAAAGAACATGGCCTCGCACTTGTCATGATTTACCTTGGCTCCCGAGGCCAGTTTGAACTGATCGCAGATGCTGATTAGTCTGCGCACCGACAGCGGATCCGAGCAGAAGATGGCGACATCGTCCATCTACAGGGAGGCTTTGACCTGAGTGCCTCCACTGCCTGGGATCGTCACTCCTCTTATGCCCTAATTCTTCCTGATGGACTCAGCAAAGGGTTCAGTGTAACATCCGAACAGGACAGGGGAGAGAGAGCAGCCCTGCCTGGCTCCAGATTTAATGGGAAAGCTATCTGATTCCCACCCATTGATTGAAACTGCGCTACTGATGTTAGTGTTGAGCAGTTGGATCCAATTGCAGATTCCCTCCCCAAACCCCATTTTGGAGATCACATCCACCATGTAGGTGTGCGATATTCTGTCAAAGGCCTTCTCCTGATCCAGGCTGATGAGGGAGGTGTCCACACCCCTGTCCTGCACATAGGCAATCGTATCCCTGAGCAGCGCGAGGCTGTCAGAGATCTTCCTGCCCGGCACAGTGCAGGTCTGGTCAGGGTGGATCACCAACGCTAGAGCAGACTTCACCCAATTGTCATTGACGTTGGACAGAATCTTATAATCCATATTCAACAGTGAGATGGGTCGCCAATTTCTAATTTCCTCCCCTTTCCACTTCCACTTGTAGATGAGGGTGTTGCCTTTCCTCATGGATTCTGACATGCTGCCGGCCAGGAGCATACTCTCGTACACTTCCAGCAGGTCTGGGCCCATCCAGTCCCACAGAGCCGAATACAACTCCAACGGCAAGGCGTCGCTTCCGGGAGTTTTACTCTTCTCGAAGGACTCAAGGGCCTTAGTCAGTTCGTCATGAGTTAGCGGTTTGTCCAGGCTCTCCCGTGTACTGTCGTCTAATACCTCTGTGATAGAGGACAGGAAGGACTGGGAGACCGTGCTGTCTGTGGGCTTCATCTCTTGGAGTTCCTCCTTGACATCAACCCCATCGACTGCAGCCGGAGCAGATTCTGCATGTTTCGCTGGAGTCAGGACATTTCCCTCTGTTCCTTTCTCGCTTTCTGGATGAGTACCTTCTTGATATCCTCCTTGATCGCTTCCCACCAGTGTGTCAGGGAATCAAAGAGTGTTTCACAGTTCCCCAGCCTTTGTAATCCTTCTTGAGTTCTCTGGGGTCAGCAGTTTCACGTTCAGCTTCCATGTCCCCCGGCCAAGCCTCTGGTCTTCCTGTAAGTGACATTTGACCGGTAGGAGGCAGTGGTCAGAGAAGAACACTGGCTTGATGTCCGTGGACCTGACTGTGAACGCTCGGGACACAAACAGGAAGTCTATCCTTGAGTGGGTGGACCACTCTGGCCGCGACCAGGTGTATCTCTGCTGCGCTTCATCTGCAGGGTTGCTGAAGACGTTGTGCAGCTTGCCATCCTTTACTATTTCCATCAGGGATCTGGACGTGGTGTCCAGTCTGCTGTCGGCCCTGCCAGATTGTCCAGCTCCATCGATGATGCGGCTGAAGTCACCGCCCAGAATGGCCAGCCTGGAAGTCGCCAGCAGAAGTGGGAGCTGCTGAAGGACAACCAGCCACTCGCTGTTTTGATCCGGGGCATACATGTTAATTAACTAGAGTGGCGCATTCTTGTACAATAATGTCCGCTACGAGGAGGGGCCCGCCCACCACCTCCTCAACCTCGGACATGGTGACATTGCCTCCCTGCAGCTGAATACCCAGGCCGGAGGAACGAGAGTCGTTTCCTCCCGACCAGAGTGATGCCCCTTGGGACCACCATCGTGCCCATTGCCTGTAGGAGCTGAGGTGCAGTATTGCACACTCCTGCAGAAACAACAGGTCAGCTTTGACCTTGGCAAGGTAATCCAAGGTTGCAACACATCGCGTAGCAGATTTAACGCTACACACGTTGATGGACTCAATCTTGATCCCCATTTTAATGCATTTTCTCACTTACCAGTCCTGTTGTTTTTGTCAGTTCCAGTCCTTTGGTTTGCTCCTACAAACCCATAGTGTTTGCAAATTGTCTCGCTTTTGACGGGCTGAGGAAACAGCCCAGAACCGCCCCGTTGGAAATGTTCCGCTCAGGTGACAACGGGGGGTTCGTGCAAGGAGCGAGGTTTGGATTGTTCTCTGCTGGAGAAATCTCTCTGATCCATTCCCCCTCAGGGGCGTTGCTGCTTCCCAGAGATGGGGTGCACTGACAGAACACTGACATCGGGAACACGGTAAATGATTTGCTGCAGGACCGATTAGTTTGTGGAGTTCAAGACGATGCCACAGAGCGCCTTTCACTCACCGAGGTAAACATCGTCTTTAAGCGTACCCAAGGAATCTCCCTCGCCATGGAAAGTGCAGTGAGAGACTGGCAGGCTTTGTACACATACAACATGGCGCTGTTCTTCATGTGGGGCAGGAACCTGCTGCTGAGTGTGGCGTGGAAACCAGACCCACAGCATCGAGGGGAGATGCAATGTCTGCTGTTAAAACCATGAAAAGTCCTTTATCAAAAGAAAGAATTCATCAGCGGCTCCAAGATTAAGTTGTTATAGATGTGGAGGTGACCATGTGCCAGACAGCTGTAAATTCAAGGAGGCAGAATGTCATTATTGCCATAAGAAGGGTCGAAACAGCCCACAAAGCATCAAAGCAAGAAGATTGAATTAAAGAATACAGCAGAACCTGAAGCTGCTGACACCGACATCTATTCACTGTGTAATGTAACAGCTGTAAAAACCGAGCCTGTGTAAAGTAACAGCTGTAAAAACCGAGCCTGTGTAATGTAACAGCTGTAAAAACCAAGCCTGTATAAAGTAACAGCTGTAAAAACCGAGCCTGTGTAATGTAACAGCTGTAAAAACCAAGCCTGTATAAAGTAACAGCTGTAAAAACCGAGCCTGTGTAATGTAACAGCTGTAAAAACCAAGCCTGTATAAAGTAACAGCTGTAAAAACCAAGCCTGTGTAATGTAACAGCTGTAAAAACCGAGCCTGTGTAATGTAACAGCTGTAAAAACCGAGCCTGTATAAAGTAACAGCTGTAAAAACCGAACCTGTATAAAGTAACAGCTGTAAAAACCGAACCTGTGTAATGTAACAGCTGTAAAAACCGAGCCTGTGTAATGTAACAGCTGTAAAAACCGAGCCTGTGTAATGTAACAGCTGTAAAAACCAAGCCTGTGTAATGTAACAGCTGTAAAAACCGAGCCTGTGTAATGTAACAGCTGTAAAAACCAAGCCTGTGTAATGTAACAGCTGTAAAAACCGATCCTGTATAATGTAACAGCTGTAAAAACCGAACCTGTATAAAGTAACAGCTGTAAAAACTGAGCCTGTGTAATGAAACAGCTGTAAAAACCGAGCCTGTGTAATGAAACAGCTGTAAAAACTGAGCCTGTGTAATGTAACAGCTGTAAAAACTGAGCCTGTGTAAAGTAACAGCTGTAAAAACCGAGCCTGTGTAATGAAACAGCTGTAAAAACTGAGCCTGTATAAAGTAACAGCTGTAAAAACCAAGCCTGTGTAATGAAACAGCTGTAAAAACCGAACCTGTATAATGTAACAGCTGTAAAAACTGAGCCTGTGTAAAGTAACAGCTGTAAAAACCAAGCCTGTGTAATGAAACAGCTGTAAAAACTGAGCCTGTATAAAGTAACAGCTGTAAAAACCGAACCTGTGTAATGAAACAGCTGTAAAAACTGAGCCTGTATAAAGTAACAGCTGTAAAAACTGAGCCTGTATAAAGTAACAGCTGTAAAAACCGAGACTGTGTAATGTAACAGCTGTAAAAACCGAGCCTGTGTAATGAAACAGCTGTAAAAACCGAATCCATCACTGTCACAATCCAAGTTAATGAGAAGCCATTAATAATGGAGGTGGATATGGAGGCCTCAACTACAGTGGTGGGAGAGCACACTTTCAGATCCCTGACTAAAGGTAGAAAGTTAGTAAACCTGGAGCAGAGAACCGCTAAATTAAAGATATTGCACTGGAGAATCTATTCAGGTAAAGGGGATCGCCACAGCACCAGTGTCTTACAGGCAACAGACAGCCCAGCTGCCTGTGATAATAGTGACTGGAGAAGGACCCAGTCTGTTAGGCCGAGACTGGTTACAGAAGATCAAGCTTGACTGGTCTGAGATATTTCACCTGAAAACAGGAGTTCCTGAACTGCTAAGGAAATACGCCATGGTATTTTGGGATTAATCAGGGAAGTTAAAAGCTCACGATATATGTGGATCCACAGGTGACACCACGTTTCTTTAAGACCGGACCTGTGCCTTATGCATTGAAGGAGAAGGCGGATGCAGAACTGTGCCAGTTAGAAAAACTGGGCATCGCCCAAGCTGTCCAATTCTCAGAGTGGGCAGCACTCATAGTTCCAGTGGTTAAGCCTGACCAAACCATAGGAATTGGTGGGAAGTATAAGTTGACAGTGAATAAGGCAGCAAAACCAGACAACTGCCCCATTCCAAGGATAGACCAATTGTATGCAAAGCTGGCTGGAGGCAAGTCCTATACAATAGTGGATATGAGCCAACCATCCAACAATTAGAACTGGATAAATCATCGAGAGAATACATGAGTATTAACACACACACAGGTCTTTATCAAAGAACAAAGAAAAGTACAGCACAGGAACAGGCCCTTTGGCCCTCCAAGCCTGTGCCAATCATATTGCCCGTCAGCTAAAACATTTTGCACTTCCGGGGTCCGTATCCCTCTATTCCCATCCTATTCATGTATTTGTCAAGCTGCCTCTTAAACACCACTATCGTACCTGCTTCCACCACCTCCTCTGGCAGCGAATTCCAGACACTCACTACCCTTTGCGTAGAAAACTTGCCCCACACATCTCCTCTATAGTTTCCTCCTCTCACCTTAAATCTATGTCCCCTAGTAATTGACTCTTTCACCCAGGGAAAAAGCTTCTGACTATCTCCTCTGTCCATGCCACTCATAATTTTGTAAACTTCGATCAAGTCGCCCCTCAATCTCCGTCGCTCTAGTGAGAACAATCCGAGTTTCTCCAACCTCTCCTCATAGCTAATAACCTCCAGACCAGGCAGCATCCTGGTAAACCTCCTCTGCACCCTCTCCAACGCCTCCATATCCTTCTGGTAATGTGGTGACCAGAATTGCACGCAATATTCCAAGTGTGGCCTAACCAAGGTTCTATACAGCTGCAGCATGACTTTCCAGCTTTTATACTCAATACCCCTGCCGATGAAGGCAAGCATGCCATATGCCTTCCTGACTACCTTATCCACCTGCGTTGCCACTTTCAGTGACCTGTACACCCAGATCCCTCTGCCCGTCGATGCACTAATGGTTCTGCCATTTACTGTGTAATTCCTGCCTGTATTAGACCTTCCAAAATGCATTACCTCGCATTTGTCCGGATTAAACTCCATCTGCCATTTCTCCGCCCAAGTCTCCAACCGATCTATGTCCCGTTGTATCCTTTGACAATCCTCTTCACTATCTGCAACTCCTCCAACCTTGGTCTCGTCTGCAAACTTACTAATTAGTCCAGTTACATTTTCCTCCAAATCATTTATGTATACTACAAACAGCAATGGTCCCAGCACTGATCCCTGTGGAACTCCACTAGTCACAGCTCTCCATTCAGAAAAGCACCCTTCCACTGCTACCCTCTGTCTTCTATGTATATCAGTACAGGTCTTTATCAGCCCTGACAATATTCCGGCAATGCTACTGAAGACTTGTGCTTTAGTAATTGCCACGCCCCTAGCCAAGCTGTTCCAGTACAGCTACAACACTGACATCTACCCGGCTATGTGGAAAATTGCCCGGATTTGTCCTGTACTACAAAAAGCAGGAAAAATCCCATCTGGCCAATTACCGCCCCATCAGCCTACTCTTGGTCATCAGTAAAGTGATGGAAGGGGTCATCAACAGTGTTGCCAAGCAGCACTTGCTTAGCAATAACCTGCTCACTGATGCCCAGTTTGGACTCCGCCAGGGTCACTCAGCTCCTGACCTCATTACAGCCTTGGTTCAAACACGGATAAAAGAGCTGAACTCCAGAGGTGAGGTGAGATTGACTGCCCTTGACATCAAGGCTGTTTTTGACTGAGTGTGGCATCAAGGAGCCCTAGCAAAACTGGAGTTAATGGGAATCGGGAGAAAACCTTCCACTGGTTGGAGGCGTACCTAGCACAAAGGAAAATGGTTGTGGTTGTTGGAGGTCAGTCATCTTGGTTCAGGACATCAGTGCAGGAGTTCCTCAGCGTCGTGTCCTCGGCACAACCATCTTCAGCTGCTTCATCAATGACCTTCCTTCCATCATAAGGTCAGAAGTGGGGATGTTTGCTGATGGTTGAAGATACTGAAGCAGTCCATGTCCAAATGCAGCAAGACCTGGACAATATCCAGGCTTGGGCTGACAAGTGGCAAGTAACATTGGTGCCAGACAAGTGTCAGGCAATGACCATCTCCAACAAGAGAGAATCCAACCATCGCCCCTTGACATTCAATGGCATTGCCATCACTGAATCCCCCACTATTAACATCCTGAGGGTGCCATTGACCAGAAACTGAACTGGACTAGCTGTATAAATACTGTGGCTACAAGAGCTGACCACAGGCTAGGAATCCTGTGGAGAGTAACTCACCACCTGACTCCCCGAAGCCTGTCCACCACCTACAAGGCACAAGTCAGGAATGTGATGGAATACTCCCCACTTGCCTGGATGAGTGCAGCTGCCACAACACTCAAAAAGCTCAACACCATCCAGGACAGAGCAGCGCGCTGATTGGCACCCCATCCACAAACATTCGCTCCCTCCACCACCAACGCTCAGTAACAGCAGTGTGTATCATTTACAAGATACACTGCGGGAACTCACCAAGGCTCCTTAGACAGCACCTTCCAAACCCATGACCACTACCATCTAGAAGGACAAGGGCAGCAGATACATGGGAACACCAGCGCCTGGAAGTCCCCCTCCAAATCACGCACCATCCTGATTTGGAAACATATCACCTTTCCTTCGCTGTCGCTGGGTCAAAATCCTGAAACTCCCACTCTAAAAACACTGTGGGTGTACCTACACTACATGGACTGCAGTGGTTCAAGAAGACCAGAGGCTTGGCCGAGGGGCATGGAAGCTGAACCTGCAACTGCTGACCCCAGAGAACATTGAGGAGCTCAAGAGGGATTACAAAGGTTGGAGAACCGTGAAACCCCTCTTTGAGTCCCTGATACACTGGTGGGAAGCGATCAAGGGAAACATCAAGAGGTTTTTCATCCTCAAAGGCACCCAGAAAGCTAGAAAGGAACAGAGGGAAATGTCCCGACTCCAGAAAAACATGCAGGATCTGCTCCGGCTGCAGTCGATGGGGGTCGATGTCAAGGAGGAACTCCAAGAGGTGAAGAGCCAGCAAGCCTCGCCCTTTGCCTCGGAGGCCTCCAAGATCATCTTCCGGTCCAGAGTCCGTTACATGGAGCAGGATGAGACGTGCTCACGTTTCTTCTTCCAAAAGGTACACTCTGTGATCAGCAGCCCGAAGGAAGAAGACGGCTCAGTAAAGTCATCGCCCTCCGACATTTTGAGGATCAGCAAATCCTTTTATTCCGGATTGTATGACGTGAAGCCCACGGACAGCACGGCCTCCCAGTCCTTCCTGTCCTCTATCACGGAGGTCTTAGACGACAGTACACGGGAGAGCCTGGACAAACCGCTAATTCCTGATGAACTGACTAAGGCCCTTGAGTCCTTGGAGAAGAGTAAAACTCCCGGAAGCGACGGCTAGCCGGCGGAGTAGTATTCGGCTCTGTGGGACTTGATCGGCCCAGACCTGCTAGGAGTGTACGAGAGTATGCTCCTGGCCGGTAGTATGTCAGAATCCATGAGGAAAGGCATCATCACCCTCATCTACAAGCACAAGGGGGGAAGGGGAGGAAATTAGAAATTGGCGACCCATTTCACTGTTGAATGTGGACTATAAGATTCTGTCCAAGGTCATCGCCAATCGGGTCAAATCCGCTCTGGAATTGGTGATCCACCCTGACCAGACCTGCACTGTGCCGGGCAGGAAGATCTCTGACTGCCTCGCGCTGCTCAGGGATACGATTGCCTATGTGCAGGACAGGGGTGTGGACACCTGCCTCATCAGCTTGGATCAGGAGAAGGCCTTTGACAGATTATCGCACACCTACATGGTGGATGTGCTCTCCAAAATGGGGTTTGGGGAGGGAATTTGCAATTGGATCCAACTGCTCTACACTAACATTACTAGCGCACTCTCAATCAATGGGTGGGAATCTGATAGCTTTCCGATTAAATCTGGAGTCAGGCAGGGCTGTCCTCTCTCCCCTGTCCTGTTCGTGTGTTGCATAGTACCCTTTTCTGAGTCCATCAGGAAGGATCCGGGCATAAGAGGAGTGACGATCCCAGGCAGTGGAGGCACTCAGGTCAAAGCCTCCCTGTACATGGACGACGTCGCCGTCTTCTGCTCGGATCCGCTGTCGGTGCGCAGACTGATCCACATCTGCGACCAGTTCGAACTGGCCTCGGGTACCAAGGTAAATCGTGGCAAGAGTGAGGCCATGTTCTTTGGGAACTGGGCTGACCGATCCTTTGTCCCCTTCACTGTCAGGGCTGACGGCCTGAAGGTGCTGGGGATATGGTTCGGAGGGACCAGGGCATGCGTTAGAATCTGGAAGGAGCGAGTGTCTATGGTGAAAAGGAAACTGGGCATGTGGGAGCGAAGCTCCCTCTCCAGTGCGGGTAAGAACCTGGTCATCAGGTGTGAGGCACTCTCGCTGTTGCTGTACGTGGCGCAGGTCTAGCCCATTCCACTCTCCTGCGTGGTGGCGATCACTCGAGCCATCTTCCGCTTTATCTGGAGGTCAAAAATGGATCGTGTCCGCATGGACGCGATGTACAAGCCTCTAGATAAAGGGGGAAAAAACGTGCCCAACATCGCCCTCATACCGATGGCCACCTTTGTGTGGCTGCATCAAGCGGTGTGTAGTCCCTCAGTATACAAACACCAAGTGTCACTATGTGCTGAGGTTCTACCTGTCCCCGGTGTTGCGAAGGATGGGTCTGGCCACGCTGCCGCTGAACGCTCCAAGTAGTTGGACCGTGCCCTACCACCTGTCCCTGGTGGAAAAATTTATGCAGAAAAACACCTTTGACCACAAGTCCATCAGGCAGTGGTCAGCACGTAACGTCTTAGAGGCCCTGAGGGAAAAGGAGAGGGTGGATCCTGTGGGATGGTTCCCCGAGCAGACTGTCAAAGTCATTTGGCAGAATGCCTCATCGCCAGAACTTTCCAACAAGCACCAAGACGTAGCTTGGCTGGTGGTGAGAAAGGCCCTCCCCGTCAGATCCTTCCTACACGTCAGGAGTCTCACCCCCTCTGCACGTTGCCCTCGAGGTGGCTGTGGTGGGGAAGAGACCGTTGTTCACCTCCTTGTGGATTGTGCCTTTGCAAAGAAGGTCTAGAGAGAGATGCAGTGGTTTCTGTCGAGGTTCATCCCGAGCAGTTCTGTGACACAGGACTCTGTGCTCTACGGGCTGTTCCCAGGGACACACACCGAGACAAACATCAACTGCAGCTGGAGGATCATCAACTCGGTGAAAGACGCGCTTTGGTCTGCCCGAAACTTGTTGGTCTTCCAGCGCAAAGAGTTGTCCCCGACCGAGTGTTGCGGACTGGCACAATCCAAAGTCCAGGACTACGTGCTGAGGGACGCACTAAAGCTTGGGGCAGTTGCCGCAAAGGCGCAATGGGGAAGGGCCGCTGTCTAAGACCTTTCTACCACAGCGCACCGAGGGGCTGGGAACTGTTTAAATCCCCTCGGCCTGTACAGCTCAAAATGAAAGGCTGTAAATGATTGTAATATTGTTTGTACTGATGCACCTGGTGATACATTTTGTAAAAGTTGAACCGGATTGTACCCTTGTAATGGTGTTTTTGAAATGGTTTGGAATGTGGTTGAAGATATTTTATGAATAAAGTTTATTTTTGCAAAAAAAAAAGTGTAGTAAAGGAACCACTTGAATATTGTATCTGGACTCCGAGTGTTGAAATTTTGTCCCAGAGTATTCCTCGGACCTTTCAATTGGTGCTGCGAGCAGGGCCCGAAGGATGCAGGACACCGACGGGGAAATGGGATGAGTCACAGTGTGAATTCATTTTTATTCATACTAAATCCGACTCCGTCCCGATCCAGGAAGTGTCAGGCACCCCGCGTATCAGAAACCTGGGCTCCAGGCAATAGTTCAAGGGGTGGTAAGGGTGGGGTAGTTTGCTTGTCTTATAGATTGTTATAATTACATCCGGTATTAGCCGCAAGTAACGAGTTCGGTCAGAAAGGATCCAGGGTAAGAACCGTACCGCTGACAACAACTATACCCCGACCGTCTTACCCAGAGATGGCCAGTGGTGACAAACTCGAGTGGGGACCAGAGGGATCCTTGACACAGCATTGAGCTGACAAAAATAAGAAATCGATAGGCAAAATGAGAAAGAACAATTGGAACCCATTTGACTCACCCGCTGATCAGAGAAAATGGTGGGATAATCAGAAAAAAGACAAAGATGATGAAGCCTGGATCCTAATGTTAAGACAACACATAGAGTTAAGTAAGAAAGTAAATCGAATGTTGGCCAACAAATCCCAAAATGAAGAGCTGGTCCAGGCAAAAAATCTCATGTCAGTTTCGGCAGCTTTACCACAGCCACCAGTAGCTGCACAATACGCAGATAATATAGATTGGAACGGGCTGGTGGAACAGGCGGCAGGATATGAGGAACAACGGGAAGCGGGTTGGGAATCACCACCACCATAACCCGTGGCCCCAATTAAGATAGAGCTTGTGCCCCCGGTGCCCGGACAACCAGGCAGACCAGGCACAGCAGCAAGCTGATTTCCGAGCCTTTAGAGCAGAAATGGCACAAGACTTAGGGCAAGCCCCATAAAACAAGAAAAGGGCGAGAGTGCCCATGAATATGGCAATCGGAAGTTTGAGGCATATTGTAACTACGGGGGTGTAGGTGCTGCGCTGAACCGAGACGATGTACAGTTTATGCAATTGTACAAGGATGGCCTTAGCCTGGCCCACCAGGCAATCCTAGACACCGGGCCCGGGCCCACCAGGCGATCCTAGACACCGGGCCCGGGCCCACCAGGCGATCCTAGACACCGGGCCCGGGCCCACCAGGCCATCCTAGACACTGGGCCCACCAGGCCATCCTAGACACCGGGCCCGGGCCCACCAGGCCATCCTAGACACCAGGCCCGGGCCCACCAGGCCATCCTAGACACCGGGCCCGGGCCCACCAGTCAATCCTAGACACCGGGCTAGTAGACAAGAACACATATGATCGAGGAAGATGGGCCACCGGGGTAGATAACCACATAGGGAAAACTAAGATAAAGGTGTCGGCAGTGAGGTTACAAACCCCACTGAAATGGTGGCCACTGCAGCAGCCGTTCCTAAACCCGAGGTGTGCTTTAATTGTAAAAACCCGAACATAAAATATTTACAGTGTTAGATGTAGCCAATGGATTTTGGTCGATACCACTGGACCAGGAATCCCAAGATAAATTCGCTTTCACAGTGGGAGGGAGACGGTGTACATGGGCGAGGCTCCCACAGGGATTCCACAACAGCCCCAACATCCTCCATCGGGTCACGAGTGAGAAGCTGAGTCCGTGCGACGTAGAGTCTAACAACAGTACAATCTTATAATATGCAGATGATATCCTAATAGCGTCAGAATCGGAAAGGGGCCACATCGGAGCTCTCCTGATAGCCATAAGGACACTGAAAAATGCTGGATTTAAGATAAACCCCTTTATGAGTGGATGACCGGGAGGGCGATGCGCTTGCCAGAGGGCAGAGCCACCGGAAGTGAGGATATGGGACCCATCAGAGATAAAATTAAAAATGATATTAAGCAATTGGATGGACAGCTAAAGGAATTACAACAGGAAGTGAAGGACCAACAGGCTATCAGGGATTTAGAAGAGAGGACAAAAGGGGGACCCCCGTCACCACCGGCTGAGGTCGGAGACATGGTGTTTGTTCAAATCACCCCTAGCCAACCAGGTTTTGCCCCAAAATGGACTGGACCGTACGGAATTATTCACGTGCCTGCGCCGATATGAAGGGAAAAGCTAGGTGGAAACACTGGTCACAACTGAAAAGGTATGATGTAAGTAAGAAAGACTAAATTACCAGGCAGTGGGAGGAAAACGGGCAACGAGCAGTCCGTACTGTGTTAGCCAAGTGGTTTAGGATTCATTCCCGATCTGGAGGACTGGCCATCTGAAAGAGAAAAGGGGGAATCCTCAACTACGGGGAGGGTCACCGTGGGCTGTGCACAAGGAGGGACGTAAAGGAGAAAGCTACAGTGTGTGAGAGATACAGTGTGTGAGAGATTTTTCGCAATTTACCTTCACACCCCAGGAGAACAACAACTGGGGTCACTGTCCCGGGGAGGAAGACTTGGGAATGACAGATACCTGGCATTGGATCTTGAGGGCCAAACACGGAGAGTTGACTGCAACGGCGGACCCCCGGACCGACACCACCCTGCTATCACAGGACACGACGACACCACAGAGACTATCTTGCCCAGACATGACCCCTGGGCCACAGAATGGACTGCTACTGTATACGGACGATGAACTCTTGTATGATAATGTTAAACATGAAATTGTACAGGTAATTGTGAACCTGGCAGGTATGCAACTGCCTGAGTATTGCAGTAACCAAGCGCCCCTACGAAAACTGTACAAATTACTGAGTAAGGCTGTGATTAATCAGCCGGCCGACGCCACGGGTGCCACTAGATTCAGGGGACATCCTGCTTTCCACCGCCAGAAGAGAGAGTTAGTTAACAATGTACTGACAGGGGTGAACACAGGGACTTCCCTGGTAAACTCTCTCGACATTCAAGGAATCAACTCCGAGGTCACGAATCTTAAAGGGATCATGAGGCAGCTTGCTCATAAGAGTAGCGAGGGGTGGTGAAACGGCAGCGGCCCTAGGGGGCAAGAGTGTGGCATCTGTATTGGAAAGCGTACACGTTATAGAGACCCATGCTAAAGCCACCAGCCAATTAATAGAAAGGGAGGAACGACAAGAGGGCAGCACCTAAAAAAGCCAGCTTACGGCCAGTGGCTGATCGGGCAATTAAGACAAAATCTGGGCCAGATCCAAAGTGGGGAGGTACCGGGCTGGATCAACAGTGCCCGGTTGTGGGGGATGGCCAAGAACCCAGGCGTCATCGACGCATGTACATTGAAAGGAGTGACCAGGGTGTATGCGGTGATTCAGAAGTGCACCTCAAACCAAATGAACGTGTTAGGTATGGGCAATCCCCTCAGTCACAGCAGACACGGGCCCACACCCTCAGTACCGAGTGGAGAACATTGGGTTAATCCGAGACAATGACTCCCTCCGGTACTACCCCATAGATATGCATGCCATACGCAAGAATGAGGGCATACACAGGGTATCACTGAGCGGCTGCAGATGGAAAGGTAGCCTCACAATTTGCTCCCATCCAGTTGGAACGGGGGGGGGTGCTGGACAAATGCGGGTACAACCGAACGGAGGGTTGTATATTAGAAATTACCCACAGAGAAAACCATCACACCCGCTCAGGATACAAGGGAACCCCGGCTCCCAGTTACTATCAGACACAGCGTGAATAATGTACGTCCAACAAAGGGGTCAGGTCTCAGTCAACGCCTCCGACACACTCCACCATGCCCTGGAACACTATGAGGAACCTAAGCAGGCCCCAATTCCCCACCTTCCCGAAAGTCTGACAAAGTTTAAAGGTGACTTACGAAAGGTGAGGAATCAGCATTACGTGTTACAGGCGGTGTTTAAAAGGCTAATCAATGATACGGAAGAGCACTTGAGAGATCCGACGGTGGGAGCAAGTGTGGGAATGGGGGCTGAATGTGGACATACACCCCTGGATAAGAATAAGCTCTCATATACTCGTCGCAGTGCAGCTAGTGTTAGCATTGTTTAACTCTAATTCTTTCAATGTCTTCTCCAGACAATCCAAAAAGTACCAGGGGACCATGAGTGGCGTACTGAGAGGCTGCAAGGAGACATTTGCGTTACATTATGGGACCAGCAACACTCACACACACACAGATTACACAATCCACACTGACATCACTAAAAATCACAGACGGAATCTCAGTAACAATCCACATGCTTTGCACAGTCTTGTGTTGGGGGTTTAGTGTTTGATATTTCGAACTGCAGTGACATTCCCGACAAGATGAGTTAAAGTTTTAACATTAACCAGAAAATGGCTGAAACATTGTTTTCCTGGGGTGAACACGTCAAAGGACAGGAAGAATCAGAAAGTTGTCCTGCCCTGGGATTAACATATCAATGGACAGGCCTCCTGGGGAGCAGATTGAGAGACATCCCAACATGCCAGGGGTGGAGTCTGCAAACTGCTCATTCAGGATATACCTGGCTAGGAACCCAATCCGAAAACCGCCTCCAGAGTGCGGAGCTAGTCCCCACTCTGGCTTAATGTGCGTGTGTGTTCCCTCTGTCTCAATCTGCTTTATAACTCTTTGACTTGTTTGTATTTGGATGTTGCTGAGTTGTAACTGAGAGTGATTCATTGGCTCTTGCGTTATTTTGTTTGAAAATGTTCTTTGCTCTCTGTTTTAATGGAATTAATTTTCTCCCCCACCCCTCAAAGAATTTTTATTTTGAAACCTGCAATCTGAAGATCCAGACTGGGACAAGGACTCTTCTTCTTCAGGAGTTTCCTGAGACCTTCTCCAAGGCCGTGCTCCATGGGCCCACGTGAGTTTGTGTCCGTTTCTTACCCCGAGATTTCAATTCCTCTCCGGGACCCTGGTTTTCGGTGGCTCCGGTTAACCAGTTCCTGTTGGACTGTGGGCCTGGAGTTTCAAAAAGAAAATCTTGGGGTTAAAGTAGCCCAGCCTTGCAATCTAAAACTTACATGTTAGCCTCCAGTGTGTGAGGAACAGGAGCCCCACAAGAGGAAATGAAAAGTCCTAAAGTGAAGCTGCCTAAAATCTTGTTATAATTCAGGGATAATGCGTGTAATTTGGGCTGCGCGATCATTCTGACGGTTAAACGGGATTCCCGGTGGTCATTTTACTGAGGGTTTAGGTTTCTATCTGCCTTTCTCCAGTTTTCTTCCTGTTTATTTCTTCGCTTTGCGCTATTTAAGCCTTCAAGGAATAATCACAGGTGAATTGATGGACCCACAGCAGGGGAAGTGAGCTGCAGAAGGGGCAGGGAAAGACTTTACACATGGGGAGAGGAGGCAGGAGTTTCAGAAGGTAGGAGTCACACAGGGGGCTGATTAAGGGGGAGATTATACAGAGGAGGTGGGAGGCTGCTGTTCGTTTCGGAGGGGGGTAATTTGAATGAACACGGGGACAGGGTGCTTGTTCATGTTTGAAATAGTGAGGGGTCGCTGCTACATGTTTAAAATGGTGAATGCATATGAGTTAATAGCTGACTGATATGAGTTTGTATTTATACAGACGTCCAGAGAGATAGGGGGTGGGGCGGTGCTGGGAGTGTGGGGACTGTTGTGATGGTGGGTTGGGTGTTAGATGGGGGTTGTTTGAGAGAGATTTTTGAGTGGGCAAACGCGGGGTTAAAAATGGCGCGAGTAATTTGGCGGCCACAAAACAAACGGTCTGGCGAAAATGATGCAGAGATGGAATAATTGCCGGCTGATAATGACAGGGAGGAAAAGAATGGGGGTTGGATAATATTTGCGAGGAGGAAAGAAAAAACTAAATAACCAGTCCAGTATAGATTTTGAAGAGCACACATTGGGGGTTATATATTTCTTTTTTCAGAAAAGGTTGCTGACAGGAAATAGAAGAGAAAATGAAAGATATGATGAAATCTATTTTTTGAATTGTGAATCAGGGGAGAGCGCGAACGCAGTCCCCCACTACCACAAATTTTGCAGTCGAGTATCCCGCATTTGGGGACATCGCAGGCGTTAGCACACCCGAAGTGCAATGGGCTAGCCTCGTCCTGGGAGAACCTTTTTTTTCTTTTTTTTGCAAAAATATACTTTATTCATAAAATATCTTCAATCACATTCCAAACCATTTCAATAACAACATTACAAGGGTACAATCCAGGTTAAACTTTTACAAAATGTATCACCAGGTGCATCAGTACAAACAATATTACAATCATTTACAGCCTTTCATTTTGAGCTGTACAGCCCGAGGGGATTTAAACAGTTCCCAGTCCCTCGGTGCGCTGTGGTAGAAAGGTCTTAGACAGCGACCCTTCCCCATTGCGCCTTTGCGGCAGCTGCTCCAAGATTTAGTGCATCCCACAACACGTAGTCCTGGACTTTGGATTGTGCCAGTCCGCAACAATCGGTCGGGGACAACTCTTTGTGCTGGAAGACCAACAAGTTTCGGGCAGACCAAAGCGCCTCTTTCATCGAGTTGATGATCCTCCAGCTGCAGTCGATGTTTGTCTCGGTGTGTGTCCCTGGGAACAGCCCGTAGAGCACAGAGTCCTGTGTCACAGAACTGCTCGGGATGAACCTCAACAGCAACCACTGCATCTCTCTCCAGACTTTCTTTGCAAAGGCACAATCCACAAGGAGGTGAACAACGGTCTCTTCCCCACCACAGCCACCTCGAGGGCAACGTGCAGAGGGGGTGAGACTCCTGACGTGTAGGAAGGATCTGACGGGGAGGGCCTTTCTCACCACCAGCCAAGCTACGTCTTGGTGCTTGTTGGAAAGTTCTGGCGATGAGGCATTCTGCCAAATGACTTTGACAGTCTGCTCGGGGAACCATCCCACAGGGTCCACCCTCTCCTTTTCCCTCAGGGCCTCTAGGACGTTACGTGCTGACCACTGCCTGATGGACTTGTGGTCAAAGGTGTTTTTCTGCATAAATTTTTCCACGAGGGACAGGTGGTAGGGCACGGTCCAACTACTTGGAGCGTTCAGCGGCAGCGTGGCCAGACCCATCCTTCGCAACACCGGGGACAGGTAGAACCTCAGCACGTAGTGACACTTGGTGTTTGCGTACTGAGAGTCTATGCACCGCTTGACGCAGCCACACACAAAGGTGGCCATCAGTATGAGGGCGATGTTGGGCACGGTTTTTCCCCCTTTATCTAGAGGCTTGTACATCGCGTCTCTGCGGACACGATCCATTTTTGACCTCCAGATAAAGCGGAAGATGGCTCGTGTGATCACCACCACGCAGGAGTGTGGAATGGGCCAGACCTGCGCCACGTACAGCAACAGCGAGAGTGCCTCACACCTGATGACCAGGTTCTTACCCGCAATGGAGAGGGAGCGTCGCTCCCACATGCCCAGTTTCCTTTTCACCATAGACACTCGCTCCTTCCAGTTTCTAACGCATGCCCCGGTCCCTCCGAACCATATCCCCAGCACCTTCAGGCCGTCAGCCCTGACAGTGAAGGGGACAAATGATCGGTCAGCCCACTTCCCAAAGAACATGGCCTCGCTCTTCCCACGATTTACCTTGGCTCCCGAGGCCAGTTCGAACTGGTCGCAGACGTGCATCAGTCTGCGCACCGACAGCAGATCCGAGCAGAAGACGGCAACGTCGTCCATGTACAGGGAGGCTTTTACCTGAGTGCCTCCACTGCCTGGGATCGTCACTCCTCTTATGCCCGGATCCTTCCTGATGGACTCGGCAAAGGGTTCTATGCAGCACACCAAAAGGACAGGCGAGAGAGGGCAGCCCTGCCTGACTCCAGATTTAATCGGAAAGCTATCTGTTTCCCACCCATTGATTGAGACTGCGCTACTGATGTTAGTGTAGAGCAGTTGGATCCAATTTCGAATTCCCTCCCCAAAGCCCATTTTGGAGAGCACATCCCCCATGTAGGTGTGCGATATTCTGTCAAAGGCCTTCTCCTGATCCAAGCTGATGAGGCAGGTATCCACACCCCTGTCCTGTACATAGGCAATCGTATCCCTGAGCAGCGCCAGGCTGTCAGAGATCTTCCTGCCTGGCACAGAGCAGGTCTGGTCAGGGTGAATCACCAATTCCAGAGCGGATTTGACCCGGTTGGCGATGACCTTGGACAGAATCTTATAGTCCACATTCAACAGTGAAATGGGTCGCCAATTTCTAATTTCCTCCCTTTCCCCCTTGTGCTTGTAGATGAGGGTGATGATGCCTTTCCTCATGGATTCTGACATGCTGCCGGCCAGGAGCATACTCTCGTACACTTCTAGCAGGTCTGGGCCGATCAAGTCCCACAGAGCCGAATACAACTCCGCCGGCAGGCCGTCGCTTCCGGGGGTTTTACTCTTCTCGAAGGACTCGAGGGCCTTAGTCAGTTCGTCAGGAGTTAGCGGTTTGTCTAGGCTCTCCCGCGTACTGTGGTCTAGGACCTCCGTGATAGAGGACAGGAAGGACTGGGAGGCCGTGCTGTCCGTGGGCTTCACGTCATACAGTCCGGCATAAAAGGATTTGCTGATCCTCAGAATGTCGGACCGTGATGACTTTACTGAGCCGTCTTCTTCCTTCAGGCTGCTGATCACAGAGCGCTCTCTGTGTACCTTTTGGAAGAAGAAACGTGAGCACGTCTCATCCTGCTCCACGGAGCGGACTCTGGAACGGAAGATGATCTTGGAGGCCTCCGAGGCAAAGTGCGAGGCTTGCTGGCCCTTCACCTCTTGGAGCTCCTCCTTGACATCCACCCCCATCGACTGCAGCCGGAGCAGATTCTGCATCTTTTCCTGGAGTCGGGACATTTCCCTCTGTTCCTTTCTAGCTTTCTGGGTGCCTTTGCGGATGAAAAACCTCTTGATGCTTCCCTTGATCACTTCCCACCAGTGTGTCAGGGACTCAAAGAGGGGTTTCACGGTTCTCCAACCTTTGTAATCCCTCTTGAGCTCCTCAATGTTCTCTGGGGTCAGCAGTTGCACATTTAGCTTCCATGCCCCCCTGCCCACCCTCAGGTCTTCCTCCAAGTGGCAGTCCGCCAGTAGGAGGCAGTGGTCAGAGAAGAACACCGGCTTGACGTCGGTGGATCTGACTGTGAATGCACGGGACACAAACAGGAAGTCTATCCTGGAACGAATGGACCCGTCTGGCCGCGACCAGGTGTATCTACGCTGCGCTCCGTCTGCAGGGTTGCTGAAGACGTCGTGCAGCTTGGCATCCTTAACTGTTTCCATCAGGGATCTGGACGTAGCGTCCAATCTGCTTCCGGCCCTGCCGGATCGTCCAGCCGCATCGATGATGCAGTTGAAGTCCCCGCCCAGAATGACCGGCCTGGAGGTCGCCAGCAGCAGTGGGAGCTGCTGAAAAACCTCCAGCCGCTCAGCCCCTTGTGCCGGGCCGTACACGTTAATTAACCGGAGTGGAGCGTTCTTGTACATTACGTCTGCTACCAGGAGTCGCCCGCCCACCACCTCCTTGACCTCGGAGACGGTGAAGTTGCCTCCCCGCAGCAGAATACCCAGGCCGGAGGAACGAGAGTCGTTTCCGCCCGACCAGATCGATGGCCCGTGGGACCACCATCGTGACCATTGCCTGTAGGAGCTGAGGTGCGGTATCGCACACTCCTGCAGAAACAACAGGTCAGCTTTGACCTTGGCTAGGTAGTCCAAGGTCGCAACACATCGCGTAGTAGATTTAATGCTACGCACATTTATGGATACAATCTTTAAACCCATATTAAAGCATTTATTCTCCTACCAAACCCACTGTCTCTGAGAGTCCCAGACCTTTAGTCTGCTCCTTCATACCCGTAGTGAGCTCAAATTCCTTCACTTTGGATGGGCTGAGGTAGATCTCCTTGGCCGTGTTCTGCTCCAGTGGCATCTGGAGGTTCACGTAGTGAGCGGGTTTTGAGATGACCTTTGCTGGAGAAGCTTCTCCAAAACTCACCCCCTCTGGGGGGTTGCTGTTCCCGGCTTCCTGGAGCTGGGGTGCGATGATTGCCTCACTGCTCCCAGATTCCAGGGGCTGTGGTGCACTGGCCTCCTCAGGTTGCAGGCTAGGTTGGGGTGCGCTGGGCTCCTTGTTGTCTCCAATTTTCTGGAGCTCGGGTGTCTCGTCCTCCAACGCCCTGGAGCTTTGCCGCCTCTTCTGTCGGTGCCGCTCTGGCACTTCATCATCCGAAGAGCTGCTGCCCTTGTCATCCGTGTCGGATGGGAGACGCCTCTTGCCGCTTCTCTGGGAAACGCCTTTGCTTCTTCTTCGCTCCCTCTTACTTTTCTTGTTCTTCACCGTCCGCCACTCCCCCTGCTGCTTTTCCACTGCTGCCTCCTCCTCCATTGATTCGCTGTCCTGAGGGCTGGAATGTTCAGGGGGTAGTGCTGTTGATTGGCTCTCTGTTGCCTCAATCTCTTTCTCCACCTTGTCTCTCTCTGTGTCCTCCTTTGTCCCGTTGAGCTCCCTGGGGGCCTTGGTGGTTGGAGTGACACGGAACATTTCTTCTGCTTCCCCGTGGTCGGCTTTGGCTGCCTGTGCGTAAGTACGGCAGCGTTTGGGGCAGGTCCTGTAGAGGTGACTTGCCTCGCCACACAGGTTGCAGCACTTGGCCTGTTTGCAGTCTTTTGTCTGGTGCCCTTCCTGTTTGCAGATCTTGCAGAGGGAGGCGCTGCAGTTGGCCGCCACATGACCAGCCTTGCCGCATGAGCGACAATGCTTGGGTTGCCCAGCGTAGACCAGGTAGCCACGGTTTCCCCCGATAGCGAAACTGGAAGGAGGGTGGAAAATGGCTCCCTTACCATCGGTCTTTAGCGTGACCTTAAACAGGCGTTTGCCTGTCCAGATCCCCAAGTCGTCTCGAATCTCGGTGCCGCTCCCCACCTTATCGAAGTACCTGGTGAGGAAGGTGACCACGTCGGCGACAGGGACGAAGGGGTTGTACACATGCACCATCACCTCACGTTCCCGTTGCAACGGCAGAGAAAAGTGCGGCTCCGCCGTCAGGATCTTCATCTCCGGCAGGTCTCTCTTCTCCTCGAACACCCTCAGGAGCCGGACGCAGTCTGCCACTCGCTTGAAAGTCACGTCGAAATAACCACCTTTGCGGGAGTCGTGCAGGGTGAAGATCTCCGTAGCTTGGAAGCCGCACGCCTTCAACAGGATCCTCCTGGTGAAGAAGCCCCGATCCATAGGTGATCCTCCTTCGTCGCTGTGGTTCACCGTGACTCGGACGGTGATAGGTAACCCACGGTATGGATTCGGATTGCGATTGGTTATCGCCCTTCCATCCCGACCTTGCCTTGGCAGGACCATGGTGTCGCCCCTGCAACACTACACTTGATCTTAGCCAAAAGGCCGAGAAGCGATGAGAAAGAAAGAAAGTTGTGTTTTGAAAGATGTGCATGTTGAAAAGTAAAGAAAGCAGATGTTTGTAAGAAATCTATTTTTAGCATTGAAAATCCCCTGGAAAGGGGTGGTGCACCATTCCCAGAGATACTGCAATACCGGGTCGATGCGTGGAGTGGGCGGAGCAAGCCCCTATTCCATCTCCCTGCTCCAAAAATCAATTTAATATATGGTCCCCAGATAAGGGACGTATCAGATATTAAACTGATAAGAACAGATTTTTTTTTTTTTTTGTAAAAATATACTTTATTCATAAAAAATCTTCAATCACATTCAAAACCATTTCAAAAACATTACAAGGGTACAATCCAGGTTAAACTTTTACAAAATGTATCACCAGGTGCATCAGTACAAACAATATTACAATCATTTACAGCCTTTCATTTTGATCTGTACAGCCCGAGGGGCTCTAAACAGTTCCCAGTCTCTCGGTGCGCTGTGGTAGAAAGGTCTTAGACAGCGACCCTTCCCCATTGCGCCTTTGCGGCAGCTGCCCCAAGCTTTAGTGCGTCCCTCAGCACGTAGTCCTGGACTTTGGATTGTGCCAGTCCGCAACAATCGGTCGGGGACAACTCTTTGTGCTGGAAGACCAACAAGTTTCGGGCAGACCAAAGCGCCTCTTTCACCGAGTTGATGATCCTCCAGCTGCAGTCGATGTTTGTCTCGGTGTGTGTCCCTGGGAACAGCCCGTAGAGCACAGAGTCCTGTGTCACAGAACTGCTCGGGATGAACCTCGACAGCAACCACTGCATCTCTCTCCAGACTTTCTTTGCAAAGGCACAATCCACAAGGAGGTGAACAACGGTCTCTTCCCCACCACAGCCACCTCGAGGGCAACGTGCAGAGGGGGTGAGACTCCTGGCGTGTAGGAAGGATCTGACGGGGAGGGCCTTTCTCACCACCAGCCAAGCTACGTCTTGGTGCTTGTTGGAAAGTTCTGGCGATGAGGCATTCTGCCAAATGACTTTGACAGTCTGCTCGGGGAACCATCCCACAGGGTCCACCCTCTCCTTTTCCCTCAGGGCCTCTAGGACGTTACGTGCTGACCACTGCCTGATGGACTTGTGGTCAAAGGTGTTTTTCTGCATAAATTTTTCCACCAGGGACAGGTGGTACGGCACGGTCCAACTACTTGGAGCGTTCCGCGGCAGCGTGGCCAGACCCATCCTTCGCAACACCGGGGACAGGTAGAACCTCAGCACGTAGTGACACTTGGTGTTTGCGTACTGAGGGTCTACGCACCGCTTGATGCAGCCGCACACAAAGGTGGCCATCAGTATGAGGGCGATGTTGGGCACGTTTTTTCCCCCTTTATCTAGAGGCTTGTACATCGCGTCCCTGCAGACACGATCCATTTTCGACCTCCAGATAAAGCGGAAGATGGCTCGAGTGATCGCCATCGCGCAGGAGTGTGGAATGGGCCAGACCTGCGCCACGTACAGCAACAGCGAGAGTACCTCACACCTGATGACCAGGTTCTTACCCGCAATGGAGAGGGAGCGTCGCTCCCACATGCCCAGTTTCCTTTTCACCATAGCCACTCGCTCCTTCCAGTTTCTAACGCATGCCCCGGTCCCTCCGAACCATATCCCCAGCACCTTCAGGCCGTCAGCCCTGACAGTGAAGGGGACAAAGGATCGGTCAGCCCAGTTCCCAAAGAACATGGCCTCGCTCTTCCCACGATTTACCTTGGCTCCCGAGGCCAGTTCGAACTGGTCGCAGACGTGCATCAGTCTGCGCACCGACAGCGGATCCGAGCAGAAGACGGCGACGTCGTCCATGTACAGGGAGGCTTTTACCTGAGTGCCTCCACTGCCTGGGATCGTCACTCCTCTTATGCCCGGATCCTTCCTGATGGACTCGGCAAAGGGTTCTATGCAGCACACGAAAAGGACAGGCGAGAGAGGACAGCCCTGCCTGACTCCAGATTTAATCGGAAAGCTATCTGTTTCCCACCCATTGATTGAGACTGCGCTACTGATGTTAGTGTAGAGCAGTTGGATCCAATTTCGAATTCCCTCCCCAAAGCCCATTTTGGAGAGCACATCCCCCATGTAGGTGTGCGATATTCTGTCAAAGGCCTTCTCCTGATCCAAGCTGATGAGGCAGGTATCCACACCCCTGTCCTGTACATAGGCAATCGTATCCCTGAGCAGCGCCAGGCTGTCAGAGATCTTCCTGCCTGGCACAGAGCAGGTCTGGTCAGGGTGAATCACCAATTCCAGAGCGGATTTGACCCGGTTGGCGATGACCTTGGACAGAATCTTATAGTCCACATTCAACAGTGAAATGGGTCGCCAATTTCTAATTTCCTCCCTTTCCCCCTTGTGCTTGTAGATGAGGGTGATGATGCCTTTCCTCATGGATTCTGACATGCTGCCGGCCAGGAGCATACTCTCGTACACTTCTAGCAGGTCTGGGCCGATCAAGTCCCACAGAGCCGAATACAACTCCGCCGGCAGGCCGTCGCTTCCGGGGGTTTTACTCTTCTCGAAGGACTCGAGGGCCTTAGTCAGTTCGTCAGGAGTTAGCGGTTTGTCTAGGCTCTCCCGCGTACTGTGGTCTAAGACCTCCGTGATAGAGGACAGGAAGGACTGGGAGGCCGTGCTGTCCGTGGGCTTCACGTCATACAGACCGGCATAAAAGGATTTGCTGATCCTCAGAATGTCGGACCGTGATGACTTTACTGAGCCGTCTTCTTCCTTCAGGCTGCTGATCACAGAGCGCTCTCTGTGTACCTTTTGGAAGAAGAAACGTGAGCACGTCTCATCCTGCTCCACGGAGCGGACTCTGGAACGGAAGATGATCTTGGAGGCCTCCGAGGCAAAGTGCGAGGCTTGCTGGCCCTTCACCTCTTGGAGCTCCTCCTTGACATCGACCCCCATCGACTGCAGCCGCAGCAGATTCTGCATCTTTTCCTGGAGTCGGGACATTTCCCTCTGTTCCTTTCTAGCTTTCTGGGTGCCTTTGCGGATGAAAAACCTCTTGATGCTTCCCTTGATCACTTCCCACCAGTGTGTCAGGGACTCAAAGAGGGGTTTCACGGTTCTCCAACCTTTGTAATCCCTCTTGAGCTCCTCAATGTTCTCTGGGGTCAGCAGTTGCACATTTAGCTTCCATGCCCCCCTGCCCACCCTCAGGTCTTCCTCCAAGTGGCAGTCCGCCAGTAGGAGGCAGTGGTCAGAGAAGAACACCGGCTTGACGTCGGTGGATCTGACTGTGAATGCACGGGACACAAACAGGAAGTCTATCCTGGAACGAATGGACCCGTCTGGCCGCGACCAGGTGTATCTACGCTGCGCTCCGTCTGCAGGGTTGCTGAAGACGTCGTGCAGCTTGGCATCCTTAACTGTTTCCATCAGGGATCTGGACGTAGCGTCCAATCTGCTTCCGGCCCTGCCGGATCGTCCAGCCGCATCGATGATGCAGTTGAAGTCCCCGCCCAGAATGACCGGCCTGGAGGTCGCCAGCAGCAGTGGGAGCTGCTGAAAAACCTCCAGCCGCTCAGCCCCTTGTGCCGGGCCGTACACGTTAATTAACCGGAGTGGAGCGTTCTTGTACATTACGTCTGCTACCAGGAGTCGCCCGCCCACCACCTCCTTGACCTCGGAGACGGTGAAGTTGCCTCCCCGCAGCAGAATACCCAGGCCGGAGGAACGAGAGTCGTTTCCGCCCGACCAGATCG
Organism: Cetorhinus maximus; assembly: GCF_964194155.1. Classification (NCBI taxonomy): domain Eukaryota; kingdom Metazoa; phylum Chordata; class Chondrichthyes; order Lamniformes; family Cetorhinidae; genus Cetorhinus; species Cetorhinus maximus. The sequence continues at coordinate 5,484,987 of NC_135907.1, read as the reverse complement.
ATGGCCCGTGGGACCACCATCGTGACCATTGCCTGTAGGAGCTGAGGTGCGGTATCGCACACTCCTGCAGAAACAACAGGTCAGCTTTGACCTTGGCTAGGTAGTCCAAGGTCGCAACACATCGCGTAGTAGATTTAATGCTACGCACATTTATGGATACAATCTTTAAACCCATATTAAAGCATTTATTCTCCTACCAAACCCACTGTCTCTGAGAGTCCCAGACCTTTAGTCTGCTCCTTCATACCCGTAGTGAGCTCAAATTCCTTCACTTTGGATGGGCTGAGGTAGATCTCCTTGGCCGTGTTCTGCTCCAGTGGCATCTGGAGGTTCACGTAGTGAGCGGATTTTGAGATGACCTTTGCTGGAGAAGCTTCTCCAAAACTCACCCCCTCCGGGGGGTTGCTGTTCCCGGCTTCCTGGAGCTGGGGTGCGATGATTGCCTCACTGCTCCCAGATTCCAGGGGCTGTGGTGCACTGGCCTCCTCAGGTTGCAGGCAAAGTTGGGGTGCGTTGGTCTCCTTGTTGTCTCCAATTTTCTGGAGCTCGGGTGTCTCGTCCTCCAACGCCCTGGAGCTTTGCCGCCTCTTCTGTCGGTGCCGCTCTGGCACTTCCTCATCCGAAGAGCTGCTGCCCTTGTCATCCGTGTCGGATGGGAGACGCCTCTTGCCGCTTCTCTGGGAAACGCCTTTGCTTCTTCTTCGCTCCCTCTTACTTTTCTTGTTCTTCACCGTCCGCCACTCCCCCTGCTGCTTTTCCACTGCTGCCTCCTCCTCCATTGATTCGCTGTCCTGAGGACTGGAAGGTTCAGGGGGTAGTGCTGTTGATTGGCTCTCTGTTGCCTCAATCTCTTTCTCCACCTTGTCTCTCTCTGTGTCCTCCTTTGTCCCGTTGAGCTCCCTGGGGGCCTTGGTGGTTGGAGTGACACGGAACATTTCTTCTGCTTCCCCGTGGTCGGCTTTGGCTGCCTGTGCGTAAGTACGGCAGCGTTTGGGGCAGGTCCTGTAGAGGTGACTTGCCTCGCCACACAGGTTGCAGCACTTGGCCTGTTTGCAGTCTTTTGTCTGGTGCCCTTCCTGTTTGCAGATCTTGCAGAGGGAGGCGCTGCAGTTGGCCGCCACATGACCAGCCTTGCCGCATGAGCGACAATGCTTGGGTTGCCCAGCGTAGACCAGGTAGCCACGGTTTCCCCCCATAGCGAAACTGGAAGGAGGGTGGAAAATGGCTCCCTTACCATCGGTCTTTAGCGTGACCTTAAACAGGCGTTTGCCTGTCCAGATCCCCAAGTCGTCTCGAATCTCAGTGCCGCTCCCCACCTTATCGAAGTACCTGGTGAGGAAGGTGACCACGTCGGCGACAGGGACGAAGGGGTTGTACACATGCACCATCACCTCACGTTCCCGTTGCAACGGCAGAGAAAAGTGCGGCTCCGCCGTCAGGATCTTCATCTCCGGCAGGTCTCTCTTCTCCTCGAACACCCTCAGGAGCCGGACGCAGTCTGCCACCCGCTTGAACGTCACGTCAAAATAACCGCCTTTGCGGGAGTCGTGCAGGGTGAAGATCTCCGTAGCTTGGAAGCCGCACGCCTTCAACAGGATCCTCCTGGTGAAGAAGCCCCGATCCATAGGTGATCCTCCTTCATCGCTGTGGTTCACCGTGACTCGGACGGTGATAGGTAACCCACGGTATGAATTCGGATTGCGATTGGTTATCGCCCTTCCATCCCGACCTTGCCATGGCAGGACCATGGTGTCGCTCCTGCAACACTACATTTGATCTTAGCCAAAAGGCCGAGAAGCGATGAGAAAGAAAGAAAGTTGTGTTTTGAAAGATGTGCATGTTGAAAAGTAAAGAAAGCAGATGTTTGTAAGAAATCTATTTTTAGCATTGAAAATCCCCTGGAAAGGGGTGGTGCACCATTCCCAGAGATACTGCAATACCGGGTCGATGCATGGAGTGGGCGGAGCAAGCCCCTATTCCATCTCCCTGCTCCAAAAATCAATTTAATATATGGTCCCCCGATAAGGGACGTATCAGATATTAAACTGATAAGAACAGATTTTTTTTTTTTTTTTTATTGTAAAAATATACTTTATTCATAAAAAATCTTCAATCACATTCAAAACCATTTCAAAAACAACATTACAAGGGTACAATCCAGGTTAAACTTTTACAAAATGTATCACCAGGTGCATCAGTACAAACAATATTACAATCATTTACAGCCTTTCATTTTGATCTGTACAGCCCGAGGGGCTCTAAACAGTTCCCAGTCTCTCGGTGCGCTGTGGTAGAAAGGTCTTAGACAGCGACCCTTCCCCATTGCGCCTTTGCGGCAGCTGCCCCAAGCTTTAGTGCGTCCCTCAGCACGTAGTCCTGGACTTTGGATTGTGCCAGTCCGCAACAATCGGTCGGGGACAACTCTTTGTGCTGGAAGACCAACAAGTTTCGGGCAGACCAAAGCGCGTCTTTCACCGAGTTGATGATCCTCCAGCTGCAGTCGATGTTTGTCTCGGTGTGTGTCCCTGGGAACAGCCCGTAGAGCACAGAGTCCTGTGTCACAGAACTGCTCGGGATGAACCTCGACAGCAACCACTGCATCTCTCTCCAGACTTTCTTTGCAAAGGCACAATCCACAAGGAGGTGAACAACGGTCTCTTCCCCACCACAGCCACCTCGAGGGCATCGTGCAGAGGGGGTGAGACTCCTGGCGTGTAGGAAGGATCTGACGGGGAGGGCCTTTCTCACCACCAGCCAAGCTACGTCTTGGTGCTTGTTGGAAAGTTCTGGCGATGAGGCATTCTGCCAAATGACTTTGACAGTCTGCTCGGGGAACCATCCCACAGGGTCCACCCTCTCCTTATCCCTCAGGGCCTCTAGGACGTTACGTGCTGACCACTGCCTGATGGACTTGTGGTCAAAGGTGTTTTTCTGCATAAATTTTTCCACCAGGGACAGGTGGTACGGCACGGTCCAACTACTTGGAGCGTTCCGCGGCAGCGTGGCCAGACCCATCCTTCGCAACACCGGGGACAGGTAGAACCTCAGCACGTAGTGACACTTGGTGTTTGCGTACTGAGGGTCTACGCACCGCTTGATGCAGCCACACACAAAGGTGGCCATCAGTATGAGGGCGATGTTGGGCACGTTTTTTCCCCCTTTATCTAGAGGCTTGTACATCGCGTCCCTGCAGACACGATCCATTTTCGACCTCCAGATAAAGCGGAAGATGGCTCGAGTGATCGCCATCGCGCAGGAGTGTGGAATGGGCCAGACCTGCGCCACGTACAGCAACAGCGAGAGTACCTCACACCTGATGACCAGGTTCTTACCCGCAATGGAGAGGGAGCGTCGCTCCCACATGCCCAGTTTCCTTTTCACCATAGCCACTCGCTCCTTCCAGTTTCTAACGCATGCCCCGGTCCCTCCGAACCATATCCCCAGCACCTTCAGGCCGTCAGCCCTGACAGTGAAGGGGACGAAGGATCGGTCAGCCCAGTTCCCAAAGAACATGGCCTCGCTCTTCCCACGATTTACCTTGGCTCCCGAGGCCAGTTCGAACTGGTCGCAGACGTGCATCAGTCTGCGCACCGACAGCGGATCCGAGCAGAAGACGGCGACGTCGTCCATGTACAGGGAGGCTTTTACCTGAGTGCCTCCACTGCCTGGGATCGTCACTCCTCTTATGCCCGGATCCTTCCTGATGGACTCGGCAAAGGGTTCTATGCAGCACACGAAAAGGACAGGCGAGAGAGGACAGCCCTGCCTGACTCCAGATTTAATCGGAAAGCTATCTGTTTCCCACCCATTGATTGAGACTGCGCTACTGATGTTAGTGTAGAGCAGTTGGATCCAATTTCGAATTCCCTCCCCAAAGCCCATTTTGGAGAGCACATCCCCCATGTAGGTGTGCGATATTCTGTCAAAGGCCTTCTCCTGATCCAAGCTGATGAGGCAGGTATCCACACCCCTGTCCTGTACATAGGCAATCGTATCCCTGAGCAGCGCCAGGCTGTCAGAGATCTTCCTGCCTGGCACAGAGCAGGTCTGGTCAGGGTGAATCACCAATTCCAGAGCGGATTTGACCCGGTTGGCGATGACCTTGGACAGAATCTTATAGTCCACATTCAACAGTGAAATGGGTCGCCAATTTCTAATTTCCTCCCTTTCCCCCTTGTGCTTGTAGATGAGGGTGATGATGCCTTTCCTCATGGATTCTGACATGCTGCCGGCCAGGGGCATACTCTCGTACACTTCTAGCAGGTCTGGGCCGATCAAGTCCCACAGAGCCGAATACAACTCCGCCGGCAGGCCGTCGCTTCCGGGGGTTTTACTCTTTTCGAAGGACTCGAGGGCCTTAGTCAGTTCGTCAGGAGTTAGCGGTTTGTCTAGGCTCTCCCGCGTACTGTGGTCTAAGACCTCCGTGATAGAGGACAGGAAGGACTGGGAGGCCGTGCTGTCCGTGGGCTTCACGTCATACAGACCGGCATAAAAGGATTTGCTGATCCTCAGAATGTCGGACCGTGATGACTTTACTGAGCCGTCTTCTTCCTTCAGGCTGCTGATCACAGAGCGCTCTCTGTGTACCTTTTGGAAGAAGAAACGTGAGCACGTCTCATCCTGCTCCACGGAGCGGACTCTGGAACGGAAGATGATCTTGGAGGCCTCCGAGGCAAAGTGCGAGGCTTGCTGGCCCTTCACCTCTTGGAGCTCCTCCTTGACATCCACCCCCATCGACTGCAGCCGGAGCAGATTCTGCATCTTTTCCTGGAGTCGGGACATTTCCCTCTGTTCCTTTCTAGCTTTCTGGGTGCCTTTGCGGATGAAAAACCTCTTGATGCTTCCCTTGATCACTTCCCACCAGTGTGTCAGGGACTCAAAGAGGGGTTTCACGGTTCTCCAACCTTTGTAATCCCTCTTGAGCTCCTCAATGTTCTCTGGGGTCAGCAGTTGCACATTTAGCTTCCATGCCCCCCTGCCCACCCTCAGGTCTTCCTCCAAGTGGCAGTCCGCCAGTAGGAGGCAGTGGTCAGAGAAGAACACCGGCTTGACGTCGGTGGATCTGACTGTGAATGCACGGGACACAAACAGGAAGTCTATCCTGGAACGAATGGACCCGTCTGGCCGCGACCAGGTGTATCTACGCTGCGCTCCGTCTGCAGGGTTGCTGAAGACGTCGTGCAGCTTGGCATCCTTAACTGTTTCCATCAGGGATCTGGACGTAGCGTCCAATCTGCTTCCGGCCCTGCCGGATCGTCCAGCCGCATCGATGATGCAGTTGAAGTCCCCGCCCAGAATGACCGGCCTGGAGGTCGCCAGCAGCAGTGGGAGCTGCTGAAAAACCTCCAGCCGCTCAGCCCCTTGTGCCGGGCCGTACACGTTAATTAACCGGAGTGGAGCGTTCTTGTACATTACGTCTGCTACCAGGAGTCGCCCGCCCACCACCTCCTTGACCTCGGAGACGGTGAAGTTGCCTCCCCGCAGCAGAATACCCAGGCCGGAGGAACGAGAGTCGTTTCCGCCCGACCAGATCGATGGCCCGTGGGACCACCATCGTGACCATTGCCTGTAGGAGCTGAGGTGCGGTATCGCACACTCCTGCAGAAACAACAGGTCAGCTTTGACCTTGGCTAGGTAGTCCAAGGTCGCAACACATCGCGTAGTAGATTTAATGCTACGCACATTTATGGATACAATCTTTAAACCCATATTAAAGCATTTATTCTCCTACCAAACCCACTGTCTCTGAGAGTCCCAGACCTTTAGTCTGCTCCTTCATACCCGTAGTGAGCTCAAATTCCTTCACTTTGGATGGGCTGAGGTAGATCTCCTTGGCCGTGTTCTGCTCCAGTGGCATCTGGAGGTTCACGTAGTGAGCGGATTTTGAGATGACCTTTGCTGGAGAAGCTTCTCCAAAACTCACCCCCTCTGGGGGGTTGCTGTTCCCGGCTTCCTGGAGCTGGGGTGCGATGATTGCCTCACCGCTCCCAGATTCCAGGGGCTGTGGTGCACTGGCCTCCTCAGGTTGCAGGCCAAGTTGGGGTGCGCTGGTCTCCTTGTTGTCTCCAATTTTCTGGAGCTCGGGTGTCTCGTCCTCCAACGCCCTGGAGCTTTGCCGCCTCTTCTGTCGGTGCCGCTCTGGCACTTCCTCATCCGAAGAGCTGCTGCCCTTGTCATCCGTGTCGGATGGGAGACGCCTCTTGCCGCTTCTCTGGGAAACGCCTTTGCTTCTTCTTCGCTCCCTCTTACTTTTCTTGTTCTTCACCGTCCGCCACTCCCCCTGCTGCTTTTCCACTGCTGCCTCCTCCTCCATTGATTCGCTGTCCTGAGGACTGGAAGGTTCAGGGGGTAGTGCTGTTGATTGGCTCTCTGTTGCCTCAATCTCTTTCTCCACCTTGTCTCTCTCTGTGTCCTCCTTTGTCCCGTTGAGCTCCCTGGGGGCCTTGGTGGTTGGAGTGACACGGAACATTTCTTCTGCTTCCCCGTGGTCGGCTTTGGCTGCCTGTGCGAAAGTACGGCAGCGTTTGGGGCAGGTCCTGTAGAGGTGACTTGCCTCGCCACACAGGTTGCAGCACTTGGCCTGTTTGCAGTCTTTTGTCTGGTGCCCTTCCTGTTTGCAGATCTTGCAGAGGGAGGCGCTGCAGTTGGCCGCCACATGGCCAGCCTTGCCGCATGAGCGACAATGCTTGGGTTGCCCAGCGTAGACCAGGTAGCCACGGTTTCCCCCGATTGCGAAACTGGAAGGAGGGTGGAAAATGGCTCCCTTACCATCGGTCTTTAGCGTGACCTTAAACAGGCGTTTGCCTGTCCAGATCCCCAAGTCGTCTCGAATCTCGGTGCCGCTCCCCACCTTATCGAAGTACCTGGTGAGGAAGGTGACCACGTCGGCGACAGGGACGAAGGGGTTGTACACATGCACCATCACCTCACGTTCCCGTTGCAACGGCAGAGAAAAGTGCGGCTCCGCCGTCAGGATCTTCATCTCCGGCAGGTCTCTCTTCTCCTCGAACACCCTCAGGAGCCGGACGCAGTCTGCCACTTGCTTGAACGTCACGTCGAAATAACCACCTTTGCGGGAGTCGTGCAGGGTGAAGATCTCTGTAGCTTGGAAGCCGCACGCCTTCAACAGGATCCTCCTGGTGAAGAAGCCCCGATCCATAGGTGATCCTCCTTCGTCGCTGTGGTTCACCGTGACTCGGACGGTGATAGGTAACCCACGGTATGGATTCGGATTGCGATTGGTTATCGCCCTTCCATCCCGACCTTGCCTTGGCAGGACCATGGTGTCGCCCCTGCAACACTACACTTGATCTTAGCCAAAAGGCCGAGAAGCGATGAGAAAGAAAGAAAGTTGTGTTTTGAAAGATGTGCATGTTGAAAAGTAAAGAAAGCAGATGTTTGTAAGAAATCTATTTTTAGCATTGAAAATCCCCTGGAAAGGGGTGGTGCACCATTCCCAGAGATACTGCAATACCGGGTCGATGCGTGGAGTGGGCGGAGCAAGCCCCTATTCCATCTCCCTGCTCCAAAAATCAATTTAATATATGGTCCCCAGATAAGGGACGTATCAGATATTAAACTGATAAGAACAGATTTTTTTTTTGTAAAAATATACTTTATTCATAAAAAATCTTCAATCACATTCAAAACCATTTCAAAAACAACATTACAAGGGTACAATCCAGGTTAAACTTTTACAAAATGTATCACCAGGTGCATCAGTACAAACAATATTACAATCATTTCCAGCCTTTCATTTTGATCTGTACAGCCCGAGGGGCTCTAAACAGTTCCCAGTCTCTCGGTGCGCTGTGGTAGAAAGGTCTTAGACAGCGACCCTTCCCCATTGCGCCTTTGCGGCAGCTGCCCCAAGCTTTAGTGCGTCCCTCAGCACGTAGTCCTGGACTTTGGATTGTGCCAGTCCGCAACAATCGGTCGGGGACAACTCTTTGTGCTGGAAGACCAACAAGTTTCGGGCAGACCAAAGCGCCTCTTTCACCGAGTTGATGATCCTCCAGCTGCAGTCGATGTTTGTCTCGGTGTGTGTCCCTGGGAACAGCCCGTAGAGCACAGAGTCCTGTGTCACAGAACTGCTCGGGATGAACCTCGACAGCAACCACTGCATCTCTCTCCAGACTTTCTTTGCAAAGGCACAATCCACAAGGAGGTGAACAACGGTCTCTTCCCCACCACAGCCACCTCGAGGGCAACGTGCAGAGGGGGTGAGACTCCTGGCGTGTAGGAAGGATCTGACGGGGAGGGCCTTTCTCACCACCAGCCAAGCTACGTCTTGGTGCTTGTTGGAAAGTTCTGGCGATGAGGCATTCTGCCAAATGACTTTGACAGTCTGCTCGGGGAACCATCCCACAGGGTCCACCCTCTCCTTTTCCCTCAGGGCCTCTAGGACGTTACGTGCTGACCACTGCCTGATGGACTTGTGGTCAAAGGTGTTTTTCTGCATAAATTTTTCCACCAGGGACAGGTGGTACGGCACGGTCCAACTACTTGGAGCGTTCCGCGGCAGCGTGGCCAGACCCATCCTTCGCAACACCGGGGACAGGTAGAACCTCAGCACGTAGTGACACTTGGTGTTTGCGTACTGAGGGTCTACGCACCGCTTGATGCAGCCGCACACAAAGGTGGCCATCAGTATGAGGGCGATGTTGGGCACGTTTTTTCCCCCTTTATCTAGAGGCTTGTACATCGCGTCCCTGCAGACACGATCCATTTTCGACCTCCAGATAAAGCGGAAGATGGCTCGAGTGATCGCCATCGCGCAGGAGTGTGGAATGGGCCAGACCTGCGCCACGTACAGCAACAGCGAGAGTACCTCACACCTGATGACCAGGTTCTTACCCGCAATGGAGAGGGAGCGTCGCTCCCACATGCCCAGTTTCCTTTTCACCATAGCCACTCGCTCCTTCCAGTTTCTAACGCATGCCCCGGTCCCTCCGAACCATATCCCCAGCACCTTCAGGCCGTCAGCCCTGACAGTGAAGGGGACAAAGGATCGGTCAGCCCAGTTCCCAAAGAACATGGCCTCGCTCTTCCCACGATTTACCTTGGCTCCCGAGGCCAGTTCGAACTGGTCGCAGACGTGCATCAGTCTGCGCACCGACAGCGGATCCGAGCAGAAGACGGCGACGTCGTCCATGTACAGGGAGGCTTTTACCTGAGTGCCTCCACTGCCTGGGATCGTCACTCCTCTTATGCCCGGATCCTTCCTGATGGACTCGGCAAAGGGTTCTATGCAGCACACGAAAAGGACAGGCGAGAGAGGACAGCCCTGCCTGACTCCAGATTTAATCGGAAAGCTATCTGTTTCCCACCCATTGATTGAGACTGCGCTACTGATGTTAGTGTAGAGCAGTTGGATCCAATTTCGAATTCCCTCCCCAAAGCCCATTTTGGAGAGCACATCCCCCATGTAGGTGTGCGATATTCTGTCAAAGGCCTTCTCCTGATCCAAGCTGATGAGGCAGGTATCCACACCCCTGTCCTGTACATAGGCAATCGTATCCCTGAGCAGCGCCAGGCTGTCAGAGATCTTCCTGCCTGGCACAGAGCAGGTCTGGTCAGGGTGAATCACCAATTCCAGAGCGGATTTGACCCGGTTGGCGATGACCTTGGACAGAATCTTATAGTCCACATTCAACAGTGAAATGGGTCGCCAATTTCTAATTTCCTCCCTTTCCCCCTTGTGCTTGTAGATGAGGGTGATGATGCCTTTCCTCATGGATTCTGACATGCTGCCGGCCAGGAGCATACTCTCGTACACTTCTAGCAGGTCTGGGCCGATCAAGTCCCACAGAGCCGAATACAACTCCGCCGGCAGGCCGTCGCTTCCGGGGGTTTTACTCTTCTCGAAGGACTCGAGGGCCTTAGTCAGTTCGTCAGGAGTTAGCGGTTTGTCTAGGCTCTCCCGCGTACTGTGGTCTAAGACCTCCGTGATAGAGGACAGGAAGGACTGGGAGGCCGTGCTGTCCGTGGGCTTCACGTCATACAGACCGGCATAAAAGGATTTGCTGATCCTCAGAATGTCGGACCGTGATGACTTTACTGAGCCGTCTTCTTCCTTCAGGCTGCTGATCACAGAGCGCTCTCTGTGTACCTTTTGGAAGAAGAAACGTGAGCACGTCTCATCCTGCTCCACGGAGCGGACTCTGGAACGGAAGATGATCTTGGAGGCCTCCGAGGCAAAGTGCGAGGCTTGCTGGCCCTTCACCTCTTGGAGCTCCTCCTTGACATCGACCCCCATCGACTGCAGCCGCAGCAGATTCTGCATCTTTTCCTGGAGTCGGGACATTTCCCTCTGTTCCTTTCTAGCTTTCTGGGTGCCTTTGCGGATGAAAAACCTCTTGATGCTTCCCTTGATCACTTCCCACCAGTGTGTCAGGGACTCAAAGAGGGGTTTCACGGTTCTCCAACCTTTGTAATCCCTCTTGAGCTCCTCAATGTTCTCTGGGGTCAGCAGTTGCACATTTAGCTTCCATGCCCCCCTGCCCACCCTCAGGTCTTCCTCCAAGTGGCAGTCCGCCAGTAGGAGGCAGTGGTCAGAGAAGAACACCGGCTTGACGTCGGTGGATCTGACTGTGAATGCACGGGACACAAACAGGAAGTCTATCCTGGAACGAATGGACCCGTCTGGCCGCGACCAGGTGTATCTACGCTGCGCTCCGTCTGCAGGGTTGCTGAAGACGTCGTGCAGCTTGGCATCCTTAACTGTTTCCATCAGGGATCTGGACGTAGCGTCCAATCTGCTTCCGGCCCTGCCGGATCGTCCAGCCGCATCGATGATGCAGTTGAAGTCCCCGCCCAGAATGACCGGCCTGGAGGTCGCCAGCAGCAGTGGGAGCTGCTGAAAAACCTCCAGCCGCTCAGCCCCTTGTGCCGGGCCGTACACGTTAATTAACCGGAGTGGAGCGTTCTTGTACATTACGTCTGCTACCAGGAGTCGCCCGCCCACCACCTCCTTGACCTCGGAGACGGTGAAGTTGCCTCCCCGCAGCAGAATACCCAGGCCGGAGGAACGAGAGTCGTTTCCGCCCGACCAGATCGATGGCCCGTGGGACCACCATCGTGACCATTGCCTGTAGGAGCTGAGGTGCGGTATCGCACACTCCTGCAGAAACAACAGGTCAGCTTTGACCTTGGCTAGGTAGTCCAAGGTCGCAACACATCGCGTAGTAGATTTAATGCTACGCACATTTATGGATACAATCTTTAAACCCATATTAAAGCATTTATTCTCCTACCAAACCCACTGTCTCTGAGAGTCCCAGACCTTTAGTCTGCTCCTTCATACCCGTAGTGAGCTCAAATTCCTTCACTTTGGATGGGCTGAGGTAGATCTCCTTGGCCGTGTTCTGCTCCAGTGGCATCTGGAGGTTCACGTAGTGAGCGGATTTTGAGATGACCTTTGCTGGAGAAGCTTCTCCAAAACTCACCCCCTCTGGGGGGTTGCTGTTCCCGGCTTCCTGGAGCTGGGGTGCGATGATTGCCTCACCGCTCCCAGATTCCAGGGGCTGTGGTGCACTGGCCTCCTCAGGTTGCAGGCCAAGTTGGGGTGCGCTGGTCTCCTTGTTGTCTCCAATTTTCTGGAGCTCGGGTGTCTCGTCCTCCAACGCCCTGGAGCTTTGCCGCCTCTTCTGTCGGTGCCGCTCTGGCACTTCCTCATCCGAAGAGCTGCTGCCCTTGTCATCCGTGTCGGATGGGAGACGCCTCTTGCCGCTTCTCTGGGAAACGCCTTTGCTTCTTCTTCGCTCCCTCTTACTTTTCTTGTTCTTCACCGTCCGCCACTCCCCCTGCTGCTTTTCCACTGCTGCCTCCTCCTCCATTGATTCGCTGTCCTGAGGACTGGAAGGTTCAGGGGGTAGTGCTGTTGATTGGCTCTCTGTTGCCTCAATCTCTTTCTCCACCTTGTCTCTCTCTGTGTCCTCCTTTGTCCCGTTGAGCTCCCTGGGGGCCTTGGTGGTTGGAGTGACACGGAACATTTCTTCTGCTTCCCCGTGGTCGGCTTTGGCTGCCTGTGCGAAAGTACGGCAGCGTTTGGGGCAGGTCCTGTAGAGGTGACTTGCCTCGCCACACAGGTTGCAGCACTTGGCCTGTTTGCAGTCTTTTGTCTGGTGCCCTTCCTGTTTGCAGATCTTGCAGAGGGAGGCGCTGCAGTTGGCCGCCACATGACCAGCCTTGCCGCATGAGCGACAATGCTTGGGTTGCCCAGCGTAGACCAGGTAGCCACGGTTTCCCCCGATAGCGAAACTGGAAGGAGGGTGGAAAATGGCTCCCTTACCATCGGTCTTTAGCGTGACCTTAAACAGGCGTTTGCCTGTCCAGATCCCCAAGTCGTCTCGAATCTCAGTGCCGCTCCCCACCTTATCGAAGTACCTGGTGAGGAAGGTGACCACGTCGGCGACAGGGACGAAGGGGTTGTACACATGCACCATCACCTCACGTTCCCGTTGCAACGGCAGAGAAAAGTGCGGCTCCGCCGTCAGGATCTTCATCTCCGGCAGGTCTCTCTTCTCCTCGAACACCCTCAGGAGCCGGACGCAGTCTGCCACTCGCTTGAACGTCACGTCAAAATAACCACCTTTGCGGGAGTCGTGCAGGGTGAAGATCTCCGTAGCTTGGAAGCCGCACGCCTTCAACAGGATCCTCCTGGTGAAGAAGCCCCGATCCATAGGTGATCCTCCTTCGCTGTGGTTCACCGTGACTCGGACAGTGATAGGTAACCCACGGTATAGATTTGGATTGCGATTGGTTATCGCCCTTCCATCCCGACCTTGCCATGGCAGGACCATGGTGTCGCCCCTGCAACACTACATTTGATCTTAGCCAAAAGGCCGAGAAGCGATGAGAAAGAAAGAAAGTTGTGTTTTGAAAGATGTGCATGTTGAAAAGTAAAGAAAGCAGATGTTTGTAAGAAATCTATTTTTAGCATTGAAAATCCCCTGGAAAGGGGTGGTGCACCATTCCCAGAGATACTGCAATACCGGGTCGATGCATGGAGTGGGCGGAGCAAGCCCCTATTCCATCTCCCTGCTCCAAAAATCAATTAAATATATGGTCCCCCGATAAGGGACGTATCAGATATTAAACTGATAAGAACAGATTTTTTTTTTTTTTGTAAAAATATACTTTATTCATAAAAATCTTCAATCACATTCAAAACCATTTCAAAAACAACATTACAAGGGTACAATCCAGGTTAAACTTTTACAAAATGTATCACCAGGTGCATCAGTACAAACAATATTACAGTCATTTACAGCCTTTCATTTTGATCTGTACAGCCCGAGGGGCTCTAAACAGTTCCCAGTCTCTCGGTGCGCTGTGGTAGAAAGGTCTTAGACAGCGACCCTTCCCCATTGCGCCTTTGCGGCAGCTGCCCCAAGCTTTAGTGCGTCCCTCAGCACGTAGTCCTGGACTTTGGATTGTGCCAGTCCGCAACAATCGGTCGGGGACAAATCTTTGTGCTGGAAGACCAACAAGTTTCGGGCAGACCAAAGCGCGTCTTTCACCGAGTTGATGATCCTCCAGCTGCAGTTGATGTTTGTCTCGGTGTGTGTCCCTGGGAACAGCCCGTAGAGCACAGAGTCCTGTGTCACAGAACTGCTCGGGATGAACCTCGACAGCAACCACTGCATCTCTCTCCAGACTTTCTTTGCAAAGGCACAATCCACAAGGAGGTGAACAACGGTCTCTTCCCCACCACAGCCAACTCGAGGGCATCGTGCAGAGGGGGTGAGACTCCTGGCGTGTAGGAAGGATCTGACGGGGAGGGCCTTTCTCACCACCAGCCAAGCTACGTCTTGGTGCTTGTTGGAAAGTTCTGGCGATGAGGCATTCTGCCAAATGACTTTGACAGTCTGCTCGGGGAACCATCCCACAGGGTCCACCCTCTCCTTATCCCTCAGGGCCTCTAGGACGTTACGTGCTGACCACTGCCTGATGGACTTGTGGTCAAAGGTGTTTTTCTGCATAAATTTTTCCACCAGGGACAGGTGGTACGGCACGGTCCAACTACTTGGAGCGTTCCGCGGCAGCGTGGCCAGACCCATCCTTCGCAACACCGGGGACAGGTAGAACCTCAGCACGTAGTGACACTTGGTGTTTGCGTACTGAGGGTCTACGCACCGCTTGATGCAGCCACACACAAAGGTGGCCATCAGTATGAGGGCGATGTTGGGCACGTTTTTTCCCCCTTTATCTAGAGGCTTGTACATCGCGTCCCTGCAGACACGATCCATTTTCGACCTCCAGATAAAGCGGAAGATGGCTCGAGTGATCGCCATCGCGCAGGAGTGTGGAATGGGCCAGACCTGCGCCACGTACAGCAACAGCGAGAGTACCTCACACCTGATGACCAGGTTCTTACCCGCAATGGAGAGGGAGCGTCGCTCCCACATGCCCAGTTTCCTTTTCACCATAGCCACTCGCTCCTTCCAGTTTCTAACGCATGCCCCGGTCCCTCCGAACCATATCCCCAGCACCTTCAGGCCGTCAGCCCTGACAGTGAAGGGGACAAAGGATCGGTCAGCCCAGTTCCCAAAGAACATGGCCTCGCTCTTCCCACGATTTACCTTGGCTCCCGAGGCCAGTTCGAACTGGTCGCAGACGTGCATCAGTCTGCGCACCGACAGCGGATCCGAGCAGAAGACGGCGACGTCGTCCATGTACAGGGAGGCTTTTACCTGAGTGCCTCCACTGCCTGGGATCGTCACTCCTCTTATGCCCGGATCCTTCCTGATGGACTCGGCAAAGGGTTCTATGCAGCACACGAAAAGGACAGGCGAGAGAGGACAGCCCTGCCTGACTCCAGATTTAATCGGAAAGCTATCTGTTTCCCACCCATTGATTGAGACTGCGCTACTGATGTTAGTGTAGAGCAGTTGGATCCAATTTCGAATTCCCTCCCCAAAGCCCATTTTGGAGAGCACATCCCCCATGTAGGTGTGCGATATTCTGTCAAAGGCCTTCTCCTGATCCAAGCTGATGAGGCAGGTATCCACACCCCTGTCCTGTACATAGGCAATCGTATCCCTGAGCAGCGCCAGGCTGTCAGAGATCTTCCTGCCTGGCACAGAGCAGGTCTGGTCAGGGTGAATCACCAATTCCAGGGCGGATTTGACCCGGTTGGCGATGACCTTGGACAGAATCTTATAGTCCACATTCAACAGTGAAATGGGTCGCCAATTTCTAATTTCCTCCCTTTCCCCCTTGTGCTTGTAGATGAGGGTGATGATGCCTTTCCTCATGGATTCTGACATGCTGCCGGCCAGGAGCATACTCTCGTACACTTCTAGCAGGTCTGGGCCGATCAAGTCCCACAGAGCCGAATACAACTCCGCCGGCAGGCCGTCGCTTCCGGGGGTTTTACTCTTCTCGAAGGACTCGAGGGCCTTAGTCAGTTCGTCAGGATTTAGCGGTTTGTCTAGGCTCTCCCGCGTACTGTGGTCTAGGACCTCCGTGATAGAGGACAGGAAGGACTGGGAGGCCGTGCTGTCCGTGGGCTTCACGTCATACAGTCCGGCATAAAAGGATTTGCTGATCCTCAGAATGTCGGACCGTGATGACTTTACTGAGCCGTCTTCTTCCTTCAGGCTGCTGATCACAGAGCGCTCTCTGTGTACCTTTTGGAAGAAGAAACGTGAGCACGTCTCATCCTGCTCCACGGAGCGGACTCTGGAACGGAAGATGATCTTGGAGGCCTCCGAGGCAAAGTGCGAGGCTTGCTGGCCCTTCACCTCTTGGAGCTCCTCCTTGACATCGACCCCCATCGACTGCAGCCGGAGCAGATTCTGCATCTTTTCCTGGAGTCGGGACATTTCCCTCTGTTCCTTTCTAGCTTTCTGGGTGCCTTTGAGGATGAAAAACCTCTTGATGCTTCCCTTGATCACTTCCCACCAGTGTGTCAGGGACTCAAAGAGGGGTTTCACGGTTCTCCAACCTTTGTAATCCCTCTTGAGCTCCTCAATGTTCTCTGGGGTCAGCAGTTGCACATTTAGCTTCCATGCCCCCCTGCCCACCCTCAGGTCTTCCTCCAAGTGGCAGTCCGCCAGTAGGAGGCAGTGGTCAGAGAAGAACACCGGCTTGACCTCGGTGGATCTGACTGTGAATGCACGGGACACAAACAGGAAGTCTATCCTGGAACGAATGGACCCGTCTGGCCGCGACCAGGTGTATCTACGCTGCGCTCCGTCTGCAGGGTTGCTGAAGACGTCGTGCAGCTTGGCATCCTTAACTGTTTCCATCAGGGATCTGGACGTAGCGTCCAATCTGCTTCCGGCCCTGCCGGATCGTCCAGCCGCATCGATGATGCAGTTGAAGTCCCCGCCCAGAATGACCGGCCTGGAGGTCGCCAGCAGCAGTGGGAGCTGCTGAAAAACCTCCAGCCGCTCAGCCCCTTGTGCCGGGCCGTACACGTTAATTAACCGGAGTGGAGCGTTCTTGTACATTACGTCTGCTACCAGGAGTCGCCCGCCCACCACCTCCTTGACCTCGGAGACGGTGAAGTTGCCTCCCCGCAGCAGAATACCCAGGCCGGAGGAACGAGAGTCGTTTCCGCCCGACCAGATCGATGGCCCGTGGGACCACCATCGTGACCATTGCCTGTAGGAGCTGAGGTGCGGTATCGCACACTCCTGCAGAAACAACAGGTCAGCTTTGACCTTGGCTAGGTAGTCCAAGGTCGCAACACATCGCGTAGTAGATTTAATGCTACGCACATTTATGGATACAATCTTTAAACCCATATTAAAGCATTTATTCTCCTACCAAACCCACTGTCTCTGAGAGTCCCAGACCTTTAGTCTGCTCCTTCATACCCGTAGTGAGCTCAAATTCCTTCACTTTGGATGGGCTGAGGTAGATCTCCTTGGCCGTGTTCTGCTCCAGTGGCATCTGGAGGTTCACGTAGTGAGCGGATTTTGAGATGACCTTTGCTGGAGAAGCTTCTCCAAAACTCACCCCCTCTGGGGGGTTGCTGTTCCCGGCTTCCTGGAGCTGGGGTGCGATGATTGCCTCACCGCTCCCAGATTCCAGGGGCTGTGGTGCACTGGCCTCCTCAGGTTGCAGGCCAAGTTGGGGTGCGCTGGTCTCCTTGTTGTCTCCAATTTTCTGGAGCTCGGGTGTCTCGTCCTCCAACGCCCTGGAGCTTTGCCGCCTCTTCTGTCGGTGCCGCTCTGGCACTTCCTCATCCGAAGAGCTGCTGCCCTTGTCATCCGTGTCGGATGGGAGACGCCTCTTGCCGCTTCTCTGGGAAACGCCTTTGCTTCTTCTTCGCTCCCTCTTACTTTTCTTGTTCTTCACCGTCCGCCACTCCCCCTGCTGCTTTTCCACTGCTGCCTCCTCCTCCATTGATTCGCTGTCCTGAGGACTGGAAGGTTCAGGGGGTAGTGCTGTTGATTGGCTCTCTGTTGCCTCAATCTCTTTCTCCACCTTGTCTCTCTCTGTGTCCTCCTTTGTCCCGTTGAGCTCCCTGGGGGCCTTGGTGGTTGGAGTGACACGGAACATTTCTTCTGCTTCCCCGTGGTCGGCTTTGGCTGCCTGTGCGTAAGTACGGCAGCGTTTGGGGCAGGTCCTGTAGAGGTGACTTGCCTCGCCACACAGGTTGCAGCACTTGGCCTGTTTGCAGTCTTTTGTCTGGTGCCCTTCCTGTTTGCAGATCTTGCAGAGGGAGGCGCTGCAGTTGGCCGCCACATGACCAGCCTTGCCGCATGAGCGACAATGCTTGGGTTGCCCAGCGTAGACCAGGTAGCCACGGTTTCCCCCGATAGCGAAACTGGAAGGAGGGTGGAAAATGGCTCCCTTACCATCGGTCTTTAGCGTGACCTTAAACAGGCGTTTGCCTGTCCAGATCCCCAAGTCGTCTCGAATCTCAGTGCCGCTCCCCACCTTATCGAAGTACCTGGTGAGGAAGGTGACCACGTCGGCGACAGGGACGAAGGGGTTGTACACATGCACCATCACCTCACGTTCCCGTTGCAACGGCAGAGAAAAGTGCGGCTCCGCCGTCAGGATCTTCATCTCCGGCAGGTCTCTCTTCTCCTCGAACACCCTCAGGAGCCGGACGCAGTCTGCCACTCGCTTGAACGTCACGTCAAAATAACCACCTTTGCGGGAGTCGTGCAGGGTGAAGATCTCCGTAGCTTGGAAGCCGCACGCCTTCAACAGGATCCTCCTGGTGAAGAAGCCCCGATCCATAGGTGATCCTCCTTCGCTGTGGTTCACCGTGACTCGGACAGTGATAGGTAACCCACGGTATAGATTTGGATTGCGATTGGTTATCGCCCTTCCATCCCGACCTTGCCATGGCAGGACCATGGTGTCGCCCCTGCAACACTACATTTGATCTTAGCCAAAAGGCCGAGAAGCGATGAGAAAGAAAGAAAGTTGTGTTTTGAAAGATGTGCATGTTGAAAAGTAAAGAAAGCAGATGTTTGTAAGAAATCTATTTTTAGCATTGAAAATCCCCTGGAAAGGGGTGGTGCACCATTCCCAGAGATACTGCAATACCGGGTCGATGCATGGAGTGGGCGGAGCAAGCCCCTATTCCATCTCCCTGCTCCAAAAATCAATTTAATATATGGTCCCCCGATAAGGGACGTATCAGATATTAAACTGATAAGAACAGATTTTTTTTTTTTTTTTTATTGTAAAAATATACTTTATTCATAAAAAATCTTCAATCACATTCAGAACCATTTCAAAAACAACATTACAAGGGTACAATCCAGGTTAAACTTTTACAAAATGTATCACCAGGTGCATCAGTACAAACAATATTACAATCATTTACAGCCTTTCATTTTGATCTGTACAGCCCGAGGGGCTCTAAACCGTTCCCAGTCTCTCGGTGCGCTGTGGTAGAAAGGTCTTAGACAGCGACCCTTCCCCATTGCGCCTTTGCGGCAGCTGCCCCAAGCTTTAGTGCGTCCCTCAGCACGTAGTCCTGGACTTTGGATTGTGCCAGTCCGCAACAATCGGTCGGGGACAACTCTTTGTGCTGGAAGACCAACAAGTTTCGGGCAGACCAAAGCGCCTCTTTCACCGAGTTGATGATCCTCCAGCTGCAGTTGATGTTTGTCTCGGTGTGTGTCCCTGGGAACAGCCCGTAGAGCACAGAGTCCTGTGTCACAGAACTGCTCGGGATGAACCTCGACAGCAACCACTGCATCTCTCTCCAGACTTTCTTTGCAAAGGCACAATCCACAAGGAGGTGAACAACGGTCTCTTCCCCACCACAGCCACCTCGAGGGCATCGTGCAGAGGGGGTGAGACTCCTGGCGTGTAGGAAGGATCTGACGGGGAGGGCCTTTCTCACCACCAGCCAAGCTACGTCTTGGTGCTTGTTGGAAAGTTCTGGCGATGAGGCATTCTGCCAAATGACTTTGACAGTCTGCTCGGGGAACCATCCCACAGGGTCCACCCTCTCCTTATCCCTCAGGGCCTCTAGGACGTTACGTGCTGACCACTGCCTGATGGACTTGTGGTCAAAGGTGTTTTTCTGCATAAATTTTTCCACCAGGGACAGGTGTTGCTGTACGTGGCGCAGGTCTGGCCCATTCCTCACTCCTGCGCTGTGGCGATCACGCCAGCCATCTTCCGCTTTATCTGGAGGTCAAAAGTGGATCCTGTTTGCAGGGACATGATGTAAAAAAACTCTGGATGAAGGGGGAAAAAACATGCCCAACATCACCCTCATCCTGATGGCCACCTTTGTGTATGGCAGTATCAAGCTGTGTGTAGACCCAAACACCAAGCGTCACTACGTGCTGAGGTTCTACCTGTCCCTGGTGTTGCGAAGGATGGGTCTGGCCACCCTGCCGCGGAACGCTCCAAGTGCCGTATCACCTGCCCCGTGTGGAAAAACTTATGCAGAGAAACACCTTTGTCCGCAAGTCCATCAGGCAGTGGTTAGCACGTATCACCCTAGAGGCCCTGCGGGAAAAGGAGATGGTGGATTCCGGCGGACGGTTCGCTGAACAGACCGTCAGGGTCATTTGGCAGAATGCCTCATCACCAGAACTCTGAAGAGAGTGGCCGTGGTTCTTGTCGAGGTGCATCCCGAGCAGTTCCGTGACACAGGTATGGACTCTGTGCTCCAGGGGCTGTTCCCAGGGACACACGCCGAGACAAACATCAACTACCGCCGGAGGATCCACTCGGTGAAAGACACTCTTTGGCTGTCCGAAACTTGTTGGTCTTCCATTGCAAAGAGTTGGCACATTCCAAGGTCC
This sequence comes from Cetorhinus maximus, assembly GCF_964194155.1. Lineage (NCBI taxonomy): Eukaryota > Metazoa > Chordata > Chondrichthyes > Lamniformes > Cetorhinidae > Cetorhinus > Cetorhinus maximus. Next base: position 5,464,744 of record NC_135907.1, on the reverse strand, counting down.
AGGACTACGTGCTGAGGGACGCACTAAAGTTTGGGGCAAAGGCGTAATGGAGAAAGGTCGCTGTCTACGGTTGCGCTAGATGTGTCGTGTAACTGGCAGGTAATGGAAAATTTCGAGAAACACTCAGTCACAAGGGAGAACACGTGACAGGCATGAGAGACAATCCATGAGTCTTTGTAGCTGAGTTTCCGTGTGAGCAACTAGCTCACAGCGCAGAGGAGTTCTTCGATCGAGGCCTGCTGTATTTTTGTCTTTGCTTTCAGCTTGAGCAGTCAAAGAACAAAGAAGAAAAAAAAGTACAGCACAGGAACAGGCCCTTCGGCCCTCCAAGCCTGCGCCGATCGGTCTGTGGAGCTTGCCAGCTGACCAGGTATGCAGCTAAAGTCCTTCCACATCTACAGGGAAGGCAAAGTCAGCAGCGTTTCTCCCAGAGTGTAGAGAGTCCTTGGAACTCTCTTCCTCGAAAGGTGGTGGAAACAGAGTCTTTGAATATTTTCAAGACAGAGCTGGATAGATTAACAAGGCGGGGTTGGAAGGTTATCGCTGGTAGGCAGGAATGTGGGGTTGAGGTTACAATCGGATCAGCCATGATCTTCTGAGTAGTGGAGCAGGCTCTTGGGGCCCAGTGGCCTACTCCTGCTCCTAAGTTGTATGTTCAGACATGTAGGGGCATTACTTTTTACTGATTCCAGTGCTTCTCCTGCACTGAACCTGGAGAGTACTACGTCAGTTGCTGTTGAGTTGTTTCCTGATGCCCTGCTTTCTTTTGTACGAGCTGTCTAGCATCCTCGTTTATGGGCTTCCTTTGCTTGGCATTGGGCCTTCTTTTGGGCTGACTGTTGGTCTATTTCCTTTACGGGATGTCAGCATGACATCACCAGAAGGGAAATGTGTCATGTTATGAAGTCACAGTAAATAAGTCCAATGCATTATATCATTATAATAACACAAGATGATGATCAGCAGTGAGAAGGCAGGTGGCAGCAAGGATAAGTACAGGTACGACACAGCGAACAGCCTTAGATCCTGTTAAAATGTTGAAAATGTTTCTCCCCTTCTCGAAGATTATTTCCTTCAAAATTTTAGAAATCTTTCAGCTTCAACCAGAAGTCACACACAAGCCAAACAACAAAACCACCTGCGTGCACAGCACAGCACACCATCTGCCAGCCTGCAATGATGTCGGCTCTCTTTTAATCACCTTTTCCCCTCCCATCAGTCCTATTCAGCAGGCAAGCAAAGGAGCGCAGAAAATACATCTGCACGGCTGTTTCTAACTTCTAGAAAGGGAACAGCCTTATCCTAGGAAAGTGAAAAATACCTATACTGTCACAAAGTGATGAACTTGAACTGCAAAACACCACGCTTACCTGAGCTTGTGTCACAGTTTTTGCTGTCTATCTCAGCCAGTATTCTCAGTCGTCCATCCTGGCTTCTTGCTCTCTCTGCAGCTTTCAGATGCCTCCCCTTGGCCGGCCTCAGTGCTCGGTGATAGATCAGCGCTCGGTATTATTTCTGTCCTCAGTGGTAACTGCTAGGGGAGAAAGGCTTGACTTTTTCAATCACCTTTTACCTCAGTAAAATCCAAGTAGAACCTAAAGTGGCAATGCTTCTCCCTCTCAGCACCCAACATGTCTTGCCTTTTCTTCAGGTTGGATTTGAGGAAGCACTGCAGTTGCTGCCTGGCTGCCATTTCAAGTACAGAGACAAGGGGCAGCCCCATGACCCCTCCCCCGACTCCTGCACAATATGCAAATGTAGCACATTGTCTGAGTGCAATTTGGGAGCTGAAGACGATTTCACAGTGGGATACAAGATATGAGGAGAGGTTTCCTCACAGACACACCGCCACATAAGCCCCTTTAAATTTGCGCGGCTGTGCAAAAAGTTTAATGGGCCCGCACACTTAAACAAATCGGTCACGCACTGTAATGACTCGCCTCATTCAGTTCAACAGAAATTAGGATCATGTTTTTAACCTGTGCCCTAGTTTTAAAATATTTTGTGTTCCATATTTACTTTCTCAATTTGTTATTAATTTACTTTACATTGCTTTATATTCTATTTTGTCTTGGACATGCATCACGGTTCGTTCAATCTCACTGGTTAAGAAAATTAAAATATTTAGTTTGATCAGGGTCTTACACTTGTCAAGAGGAGCCCTTTCAAATACTGGCCTGCTTTTGGAGGCCTGAAGTCACTGGAGCTGCACAAGTCAAGACGACTGAAGGCCTGATTCGCTGTGTAATATACTTTGCAGCATCTTGTTGCACTAGCAGGCAGGAAGGAGTTTTCAGCAATGCAGTTTAAAGGCTTGATACACTAAGTACACTTTCATTTCAGGTTTGTCATTTCAGGACGCTGCGTGTTTTTTTGCTCTGTTTTCTGACTCTGAAATTCTAATTCAGACTGTGGAGAAGAGCTGTTGTTGCTGCTGTTGGTTTTCTTTGTAACTGTTGTCGTTTTTTTGTGGAAAAATATACCTTATCCATAAAATATCTGAAAGAACATTACAAAACATTTCAAAATGGCCATCGCAAAAAGTGCAATCATATTCCAGTTTTTCAAATAGATCATGTCGCACCCTGCGACGCTTCAATACGATCAATGAACATTACAGACATTTCAACATGCTCATTACAGGCAGTCAGACAGTGCAATAGTATTCAAGTTATCTACATAGATCATGTTGCACTCTGAGGTGCTTCAATACAATTGTGATAAATGTAATATTCACTGCATACATTCAATGTGAGTCTTTCAGGCCGAGGGGTCCATACCTTTCCCAGTCCCTCGGTGCACTATGGCTGAAAGGTCTTAGACAGCGACCGTTCCCCACTGCGCATTTGTGGCGGCTGCCCCAAGCTTTAGTGCGTCCCTCAGCACGTAGTCCTCGGCCTTGGAATGTGCCAGCCAGTCTGCAACACTCTGCTGGGGACAACTCATCGCACTGGAAGACCAACAAGTTTCGGGCAGACCAAAGAGCGTCTTTCACCGAGTAGATGATCCTCCACCTGCTTGTCTCGATGTGCGTCCCTGTCCCTGGGATCAACACGTAGAGCACAGAGACCTGTGTCACAGAACTGCTTGGGATGAACCGCGACAAAAACCACGGCAACTCTCTGCAGACCTTCTTTGCAAACGCACATTCCACAAAGAGGTGAACAACGGTCTCGTCCCCACGACAGCCACCTCGAGGTCAACATGCAGAGAGGGTGAGACTTCAGGAAGGATCTGACGGGGAGGGCATTTCTCACCACCAGCCAAGCTACGTCTTGGTGCTTGTTGGAAAGTTCTGGAGACGAGGCATTCTGCCAAACGACTTTGACAGTCTGCTCGGGGAAACATCGCACAGGATCCACCATCTCCTTTCCCCGCAGGGCCTATAGGACGTTACGTGCCGACCACTGCCTGATGGACTTGGGGTCAAAGGTGTTTTTCTGCATAAAGTTTTCCACCAGGGACAGGTGGTACGGCACGGTCCAACTACTTGGAGCGTTCCGCGGCAGCGTGGCCACACCCATCCTTCGCTAAACCGGGGACAGGTAGAACCTCAGCACGTAGTGACACCTGGTGTTTGCGTACCGAGGGTCTACGCACAGCTTGATACAGCCGCACACAAAGGTGGCCATCAGTGTGAGGGCGATGTTGGGCACGTTTATTCCCCCTTTATCTAGAGGCTTATACAGCGCGTCCCTGCGGACACGATCCATTTTCGACCTCCAGATAAAGCGGAAGATGGCTCGGGTGATCGCCGTCGCGCAGCAGTCTGGAATGGGCCAGACCTGCGCCATGTACAGCAACAGCGAGAGTGCCTCACACCTGATGACCAGGTTCTTACCCGCAACGGAGAGGAAGCGTCGCTCCCAGATTCCCAGTTTCCTTTTCACCATAGACACTGGATCCTTCCAGTTTCTAACGCATACCCCGGTCCCTCTGAACCATATCCCCAGCACCTTCAGGCCGTCAGCACTGACGGTGAAGGGGACAAAGGATCGGTCAGCCCAGTTCCCAAAGAACACGGCCTCGCTCTTCCCACGATTTACCTTGGCTCCCGAGTCCAGTTCGAACTGGTCGCAGATGTGGATCAGTCTGCACACCGACAGCGGATCAGAACAGAAGACGGCGACATCGTCCATGTACAGGGAGGCTTTGATCTGAGTGCCTCCACTGCCTGGGATCGTAACTCCTCTAATGCCCGGATCCTTCCTGATGGACTCAGCAAAGAACAGGCGAGAGAGGACAGCCCTGCCTGACTCCAGATTTAATTGGAAAGCTATCTGATTCCCACCCATTGATTGAGACTGCGCTACTGATGTTAGTGTAGAGTAGGATCCAACTGGATCCAATTGCGAATTCCCTCCCCAAACCCCATTTTGAGAGCACATCCACCATGTAGGTGTGCGATATTCTGTCAAAGGCTTTCTCCTAATCCAGGCTGATGAGGCAGGTGTCCACACCCCTGTCCTGCACATAGGCAATCGTATCCCTGAGCAGCGCCAGGCTGTCAGAGATCTTCCTGCCCGGCACAGTGCAGGTCTGGTCAGGGTGTATCACCAATTCCAGAGCGGATTTGACCCGATTGGCGATGACCTTGGACAGAATCTTATAGTCCACATTCAACAGTGAAATGGGTCGCCAATTTCTAATTTCCTCCCTTTCTTCCTTGTGCTTGTACATGAGGGTGATGATGCCTTTCCTCATGGATTCTGACATACTGCCGGCCAGGAGCATACTCTCGTACACCCCTAGCAGGTCTGGGCCCATCCAGTCCCACAGAGCCCAATACAACTCCGCCGGCAAGCCGTCGCTTCTGGGGAGATTTACTCTTCTCGAAGGACTCAAGGGCCTAAGTCAGTTCGTCAGGAGTTCGCGGTTTGTCCAGCCTCTCCCGTGTACTGTCGCCTAAGACCTCCGTGATAGAGGACAAGGAGGACTGGGAGGCCGTGCTGTCCGTCGGCTTCACGTCATAAAATCCGGCATAAAAGGATTTGCTGATCCTCAAAATGTCGGACTGCGCTGACTTTACTGATCTGTCTTCTTCATTCAGGCTGCTGAACACAGAGCTCTCTCTCTGTTCCTTTTGGAAGAAGAAACGTGAGCACGTCTCATCCTGCTCCACGGAGCGGACTCTGGAACGGAAGATGTTCTTGGAGGCAAAGTGCGAGGCTTGCTGGCTCTTCACCTCTTGGAGTTCTTCCTTGACATCGACCCCCACCGACTGCAGCCGGAGCAGATTCTGCATGTTTTTCTGGAGTCGGGACATTTCCCTCTCTTCCTTTCTAGCTTTCTGGATGCTTTTGAGGATGAAAAACCTCTTGGTGTTTCCCTTGATCGCTTCCCACCAGTGTGTCAGGGACTCAAAGAGGGGTTTCATGGTTCTCCAACCTTCATAAGCCCTCTTGAGCTCCTCAATGTTCTCTGGGGTCAGCAGTTGCACGAATAGCTTCCATGCCCCCCTGCCCACCCTCAGGTCCTTCTCCAAGTGGCAGTCCGCCAGTAGGATGCAGTGGTCAGAGAAGAACACCGGCTTGACCTCGGTGGATCTGACTGTGAATGCACGGGACACAAAGAGGAAGTCTATCCTGGAACGAATGGACCCGTCTGGCCGCGACCAGGTGTATCTACGCTGCGCTCCGTCTGCAGGGTTGCTGAAGACGTCGTGCAGCTTGGCATCCTTAACTGTTTCCATCAGGGATCTGGACGTAGCGTCCAATCTGCTGCCGGCCCTGCCGGATCGTCCAGCCGCATCGATGATGCAGTTGAAGTCACCGCCCAGAATGACCGGCCTGGAGGTCGCCAGCAGCAGTGGGAGCTGCTGAAAAACCTCCAGCCGCTCAGCTCCTTGTGACGGGCCATACACGTTAATTAACCGGAGTGGAGCGTTCTTGTACATTACGTCTGCTACGAGGAGTCGCCCGCCCACCACCTCCTTGACCTCGGAGACGGTGAAGTTGCCTCCCCGCAGCAGAATACCCAGGCCGGAGGAACGAGAGTCGTTTCCGCCCGACCAGATCGATGGCCCGTGGGACCACCACCGTGACCATTGCCTGTAGGAGCTGAACTGGATAACCTCACTTATCCACGTTAAACTCCATCTGCCAAATTTTGGCCCATTCACCTAACCTGTCCATATCCATTTGTAAATTTCTCATTTCTTCACTGCAACTTACTTTCCCACCTATTTTGGTGTCATCTGCAAATTTAGCTATGGTACCTTCTACTCCTGAATCCAAGTAAATAGTTGGGGCCCAAGGACCGAACCCTGTGGCACCCCACTAGTTACAGCTTGCCATCCACAAAAGACCCATTTATCCTGACTCTCTGCTTTCTGTTGGTTAGCCAAAGCTCTATCCAAGCAAATATATTACCCTTAGCTGCGTGTGATCTTATCTTGTGTATTAATCTTTTGTGCGGCACCTTATCAAATGCCTTCTGGAAGTCCAGACATACTACATCTACAGGATCGCCATTATCCACTTTGCTTGTCACATCTTCAAAGAACTCTAGCAATTTAGTCAAACACGATTTAGTCTTCATAAAGCCATGCTGACTCTGATGGATTGCATTTTGACTTGCATTTTAGGAGGGTAGTGAAGGCATTGGAGAGAGTGCAGAAGAGGTTTACGAGTTTGGTTCCAGGGGCGAGGAAGTTGAGTTATGAAGTAAGATTGGAGAAGTTGGGACTGTATTCCTTGGGGAAAAGAAGTCTGAGAGGAGACTTGATAGAGGTATTGAAAATCATGAGGTATCTGGAGAGAGTAGATAGGGAGAAACTGCTTGCACCGATGAAAGGATCGAGAAGGAGCGGGCACAGGTTTAAAGTAACTAGCAGAAGAAGCAAAAGTGATAGGAGCAGCGAGTGGTCAGGGTCTGGAATGCACCGCCTGATAGCGTGGCGGAGGCAGGTTCAATTGAAGAGGGAATGAGATGATTATTTGAAAAGAAAGCATGTGCTGGGTTACGTGGAGAAGGCAGGAGAATGGCACGAAGTGAAATGTTCATTGGGAGAGCTGGTGCAGTCACGACGGGCGGAATGGGCTCCTTGTGCAGCGTAAGGATTGTGTGAACGTGGATGTAGACGTTTCCGAGTAGCTGTGTAAAGTGTGTGAGCTTTGAGGTGTGAGTTTTGACTGTTGCTGTATCAGCAGCAGCAGCAGCAGCGGGCGGGAGCGGCAGCAGAGAGCTGGTTGAAAGTGTTGTGAGGCGAAAGGTGCAGCTGAGAGAGTGTTTGAGAGGTGTATTTGCAAGTGAAAGATGTTTTTGTATGAGTGAGGTAGAGTGTTTGTGAGATGAGAGTGGTGTCTGTGAGCGTTGGGTGAGCGTGCGTGTTTTTTGTGTGTAGATGGTGCGGGTGAGTGAGAAAGAAAGAAAGTTGTGTTTTGAAAGATGTGCATGTTGAAAAGTAAAGAAAGCAGATGTTTGTAAGAAAACTATTTTTAGCATTGAAAATCCCCTGGAAAGGGGTGGTGCACCATTCCCAGAGATACTGCAATACCGGGTCGATGCGTGGAGTGGACGGAGCAAGCCCCTATTCCATCTCCCTGCTCCAAAAATCAATTTAATATATGGTCCCCAGATAAGGGACGTATCAGATATTAAACTGATAAGAACAGATTTTTTTTTTTTTGTAAAAATATACTTTATTCATAAAATATCTTCAATCACATTCCAAACCATTTCAAAAACAACATTACAAGGGTACAATCCAGGTTAAACTTTTACAAAATGTATCACCAGGTGCATCAGTACAAACAATAAGAACAGATTTTTTTTTTTTTTGTAAAAATATACTTTATTCATAAAATATCTTCAATCACATTCCAAACCATTTCAAAAACAACATTACAAGGGTACAATCCAGGTTAAACTTTTACAAAATGTATCACCAGGTGCATCAGTACAAACAATATTACAATCATTTACAGCCTTTCATTTTGATCTGTACAGCCCGAGGGGCTCTAAACAGTTCCCAGTCTCTCGGTGCGCTGTGGCAGAAAGGTCTTAGACAGCGACCCTTCCCCATTGCGCCTTTGCGGCAGCTGCCCCAAGCTTTAGTGCGTCCCTCAGCACGTAGTCCTGGACTTTGGATTGTGCCAGTCCGCAACAATCGGTCGGGGACAACTCTTTGTGCTGGAAGACCAACAAGTTTCGGGCAGACCAAAGCGCCTCTTTCACCGAGTTGATGATCCTCCAGCTGCAGTCGATGTTTGTCTCGGTGTGTGTCCCTGGGAACAGCCCGTAGAGCACAGAGTCCTGTGTCACAGAACTGCTCGGGATGAACCTCGACAGCAACCACTGCATCTCTCTCCAGACTTTCTTTGCAAAGGCACAATCCACAAGGAGGTGAACAACGGTCTCTTCCCCACCACAGCCACCTCGAGGGCAACGTGCAGAGGGGGTGAGACTCCTGGCGTGTAGGAAGGATCTGACGGGGAGGGCCTTTCTCACCACCAGCCAAGCTACGTCTTGGTGCTTGTTGGAAAGTTCTGGCGATGAGGCATTCTGCCAAATGACTTTGACAGTCTGCTCGGGGAACCATCCCACAGGGTCCACCCTCTCCTTTTCCCTCAGGGCCTCTAGGACATTACGTGCTGACCACTGCCTGATGGACTTGTGGTCAAAGGTGTTTTTCTGCATAAATTTTTCCACCAGGGACAGGTGTTGCTGTACGTGGCGCAGGTCTGGCCCATTCCTCACTCCTGCGCTGTGGCGATCACGCCAGCCATCTTCCGCTTTATCTGGAGGTCAAAAGTTGATCCTGTTTGCAGGGACATGATGTAAAAAAACTCTGGATGAAGGGGGAAAAAACATGCCCAACATCACCCTCATCCTGATGGCCACCTTTGTGTATGGCAGTATCAAGCTGTGTGTAGACCCAAACACCAAGCGTCACTACGTGCTGAGGTTCTACCTGTCCCTGGTGTTGCGAAGGATGGGTCTGGCCACCCTGCCGAGGAACGCTCCAAGTGCCGTATCACCTGCCCCGTGTGGAAAAACTTATGCAGAGAAACACCTTTGTCCGCAAGTCCATCAGGCAGTGGTTAGCACGTATCACCCTAGAGGCCCTGCGGGAAAAGGAGATGGTGGATTCCGGCGGACGGTTCGCCGAACAGACCGTCAGGGTCATTTGGCAGAATGCCTCATCACCAGAACTCTGAAGAGAGTGGCCGTGGTTCTTGTCGAGGTGCATCCCGAGCAGTTCCGTGACACAGGTATGGACTCTGTGCTCCAGGGGCTGTTCCCAGGGACACACGCCGAGACAAACATCAACTACCGCCGGAGGATCCACTCGGTGAAAGACACTCTTTGGCTGTCCGAAACTTGTTGGTCTTCCATTGCAAAGAGTTGGCACATTCCAAGGTCCAGGACTACGTGCTGAGGGACGCACTAAAGTTTGGGGCAAAGGCGTAATGGAGAAAGGTCGCTGTCTACGGTTGCGCTAGATGTGTCGTGTAACTGGCAGGTAATGGAAAATTTCGAGAAACACTCAGCCACAAGGGAGAACACGTGACAGGCATGAGAGACAATCCATGAGTCTTTGTAGCTGAGTTTCCGTGTGAGCAACTAGCTCACAGCGCAGAGGAGTTCTTCGATCGAGGCCTGCTGTATTTTTGTCTTTGCTTTCAGCTTGAGCAGTCAAAGAACAAAGAAGAAAAAAAAGTACAGCACAGGAACAGGCCCTTCGGCCCTCCAAGCCTGCGCCGATCGGTCTGTGGAGCTTGCCAGCTGACCAGGTATGCAGCTAAAGTCCTTCCACATCTACAGGGAAGGCAAAGTCAGCAGCGTTTCTCCCAGAGTGTAGAGAGTCCTTGGAACTCTCTTCCTCGAAAGGTGGTGGAAACAGAGTCTTTGAATATTTTCAAGACAGAGCTGGATAGATTAACAAGGCGGGGTTGGAAGGTTATCGCTGGTAGGCAGGAATGTGGGGTTGAGGTTACAATCGGATCAGCCATGATCTTCTGAGTAGTGGAGCAGGCTCTTGGGGCCCAGTGGCCTACTCCTGCTCCTAAGTTGTATGTTCAGACATGTAGGGGCATTACTTTTTACTGATTCCAGTGCTTCTCCTGCACTGAACCTGGAGAGTACTACGTCAGCTGCTGTTGAGTTGTTTCCTGATGCCCTGCTTTCTTTTGTACGAGCTGTCTAGCATCCTCGTTTATGGGCTTCCTTTGCTTGGCATTGGGCCTTCTTTTGGGCTGACTGTTGGTCTATTTCCTTTACGGGATGTCAGCATGACATCACCAGAAGGGAAATGTGTCATGTTATGAAGTCACAGTAAATAAGTCCAATGCATTATATCATTATAATAACACAAGATGATGATCAGCAGTGAGAAGGCAGGTGGCAGCAAGGATAAGTACAGGTACGACACAGCGAACAGCCTTAGATCCTGTTAAAATGTTGAAAATGTTTCTCCCCTTCTCGAAGATTATTTCCTTCAAAATTTTAGAAATCTTTCAGCTTCAACCAGAAGTCACACACAAGCCAAACAACAAAACCACCTGCGTGCACAGCACAGCACACCATCTGCCAGCCTGCAATGATGTCGGCTCTCTTTTAATCACCTTTTCCCCTCCCATCAGTCCTATTCAGCAGGCAAGCAAAGGAGCGCAGAAAATACATCTGCACGGCTGTTTCTAACTTCTAGAAAGGGAACAGCCTTATCCTAGGAAAGTGAAAAATACCTATACTGTCACAAAGTGATGAACTTGAACTGCAAAACACCACGCTTACCTGAGCTTGTGTCACAGTTTTTGCTGTCTATCTCAGCCAGTATTCTCAGTCGTCCATCCTGGCTTCTTGCTCTCTCTGCAGCTTTCAGATGCCTCCCCTTGGCCGGCCTCAGTGCTCGGTGATAGATCAGCGCTCGGTATTATTTCTGTCCTCAGTGGTAACTGCTAGGGGAGAAAGGCTTGACTTTTTCAATCACCTTTTACCTCAGTAAAATCCAAGTAGAACCTAAAGTGGCAATGCTTCTCCCTCTCAGCACCCAACATGTCTTGCCTTTTCTTCAGGATGGATTTGAGGAAGCACTACAGTTGCTGCCTGGCTGCCATTTCAAGTACAGAGACAAGGGGCAGCCCCATGACCCCTCCCCCGACTCCTGCACAATATGCAAATGTAGCACATTGTCTGAGTGCAATTTGGGAGCTGAAGACGGTTTCACAGTGGGATACAAGATATGAGGAGAGGTTTCCTCACAGACACACCGCCACATAAGCCCCTTTAAATTTGCGCGGCTGTGCAAAAAGTTTAATGGGCCCGCACACTTAAACAAATCGGTCACGCACTGTAATGACTCGCCTCATTCAGTTCAACAGAAATTAGGATCATGTTTTTAACCTGTGCCCTAGTTTTAAAATATTTTGTGTTCCATATTTACTTTCTCAATTTGTTATTAATTTACTTTACATTGCTTTATATTCTATTTTGTCTTGGACATGCATCACGGTTCGTTCAATCTCACTGGTTAAGAAAATTAAAATATTTAGTTTGATCAGGGTCTTACACTTGTCAAGAGGAGCCCTTTCAAATACTGGCCTGCTTTTGGAGGCCTGAAGTCACTGGAGCTGCACAAGTCAAGACGACTGAAGGCCTGATTCGCTGTGTAATATACTTTGCAGCATCTTGTTGCACTAGCAGGCAGGAAGGAGTTTTCAGCAATGCAGTTTAAAGGCTTGATACACTAAGTACACTTTCATTTCAGGTTTGTCATTTCAGGACGCTGCGTGTTTTTTTGCTCTGTTTTCTGACTCTGAAATTCTAATTCAGACTGTGGAGAAGAGCTGTTGTTGCTGCTGTTGGTTTTCTTTGTAACTGTTGTCGTTTTTTTGTGGAAAAATATACCTTATCCATAAAATATCTGAAAGAACATTACAAAACATTTCAAAATGGCCATCGCAAAAAGTGCAATCATATTCCAGTTTTTCAAATAGATCATGTCGCACCCTGCGACGCTTCAATACGATCAATGAACATTACAGACATTTCAACATGCTCATTACAGGCAGTCAGACAGTGCAATAGTATTCAAGTTATCTACATAGATCATGTTGCACTCTGAGGTGCTTCAATACAATTGTGATAAATGTAATATTCACTGCATACATTCAATGTGAGTCTTTCAGGCCGAGGGGTCCATACCTTTCCCAGTCCCTCGGTGCACTATGGCTGAAAGGTCTTAGACAGCGACCGTTCCCCACTGCGCATTTGTGGCGGCTGCCCCAAGCTTTAGTGCGTCCCTCAGCACGTAGTCCTCGGCCTTGGAATGTGCCAGCCAGTCTGCAACACTCTGCTGGGGACAACTCATCGCACTGGAAGACCAACAAGTTTCGGGCAGACCAAAGAGCGTCTTTCACCGAGTAGATGATCCTCCACCTGCTTGTCTCGATGTGCGTCCCTGTCCCTGGGATCAACACGTAGAGCACAGAGACCTGTGTCACAGAACTGCTTGGGATGAACCGCGACAAAAACCACGGCAACTCTCTGCAGACCTTCTTTGCAAACGCACATTCCACAAAGAGGTGAACAACGGTCTCGTCCCCACGACAGCCACCTCGAGGTCAACATGCAGAGAGGGTGAGACTTCAGGAAGGATCTGACGGGGAGGGCATTTCTCACCACCAGCCAAGCTACGTCTTGGTGCTTGTTGGAAAGTTCTGGAGACGAGGCATTCTGCCAAACGACTTTGACAGTCTGCTCGGGGAAACATCGCACAGGATCCACCATCTCCTTTCCCCGCAGGGCCTATAGGACGTTACGTGCCGACCACTGCCTGATGGACTTGGGGTCAAAGGTGTTTTTCTGCATAAAGTTTTCCACCAGGGACAGGTGGTACGGCACGGTCCAACTACTTGGAGCGTTCCGCGGCAGCGTGGCCACACCCATCCTTCGCTAAACCGGGGACAGGTAGAACCTCAGCACGTAGTGACACCTGGTGTTTGCGTACCGAGGGTCTACGCACAGCTTGATACAGCCGCACACAAAGGTGGCCATCAGTGTGAGGGCGATGTTGGGCACGTTTATTCCCCCTTTATCTAGAGGCTTATACAGCGCGTCCCTGCGGACACGATCCATTTTCGACCTCCAGATAAAGCGGAAGATGGCTCGGGTGATCGCCGTCGCGCAGCAGTCTGGAATGGGCCAGACCTGCGCCATGTACAGCAACAGCGAGAGTGCCTCACACCTGATGACCAGGTTCTTACCCGCAACGGAGAGGAAGCGTCGCTCCCAGATTCCCAGTTTCCTTTTCACCATAGACACTGGATCCTTCCAGTTTCTAACGCATACCCCGGTCCCTCCGAACCATATCCCCAGCACCTTCAGGCCGTCAGCACTGACGGTGAAGGGGACAAAGGATCGGTCAGCCCAGTTCCCAAAGAACACGGCCTCGCTCTTCCCACGATTTACCTTGGCTCCCGAGTCCAGTTCGAACTGGTCGCAGATGTGGATCAGTCTGCACACCGACAGCGGATCAGAACAGAAGACGGCGACATCGTCCATGTACAGGGAGGCTTTGATCTGAGTGCCTCCACTGCCTGGGATCGTAACTCCTCTAATGCCCGGATCCTTCCTGATGGACTCAGCAAAGAACAGGCGAGAGAGGACAGCCCTGCCTGACTCCAGATTTAATTGGAAAGCTATCTGATTCCCACCCATTGATTGAGACTGCGCTACTGATGTTAGTGTAGAGTAGGATCCAACTGGATCCAATTGCGAATTCCCTCCCCAAACCCCATTTTGAGAGCACATCCACCATGTAGGTGTGCGATATTCTGTCAAAGGCTTTCTCCTAATCCAGGCTGATGAGGCAGGTGTCCACACCCCTGTCCTGCACATAGGCAATCGTATCCCTGAGCAGCGCCAGGCTGTCAGAGATCTTCCTGCCCGGCACAGTGCAGGTCTGGTCAGGGTGTATCACCAATTCCAGAGCGGATTTGACCCGATTGGCGATGACCTTGGACAGAATCTTATAGTCCACATTCAACAGTGAAATGGGTCGCCAATTTCTAATTTCCTCCCTTTCTTCCTTGTGCTTGTACATGAGGGTGATGATGCCTTTCCTCATGGATTCTGACATACTGCCGGCCAGGAGCATACTCTCGTACACCCCTAGCAGGTCTGGGCCCATCCAGTCCCACAGAGCCCAATACAACTCCGCCGGCAAGCCGTCGCTTCTGGGGAGATTTACTCTTCTCGAAGGACTCAAGGGCCTAAGTCAGTTCGTCAGGAGTTCGCGGTTTGTCCAGCCTCTCCCGTGTACTGTCGCCTAAGACCTCCGTGATAGAGGACAAGGAGGACTGGGAGGCCGTGCTGTCCGTCGGCTTCACGTCATAAAATCCGGCATAAAAGGATTTGCTGATCCTCAAAATGTCGGACTGCGCTGACTTTACTGATCTGTCTTCTTCATTCAGGCTGCTGAACACAGAGCTCTCTCTCTGTTCCTTTTGGAAGAAGAAACGTGAGCACGTCTCATCCTGCTCCACGGAGCGGACTCTGGAACGGAAGATGTTCTTGGAGGCAAAGGATGCGAGGCTTGCTGGCTCTTCACCTCTTGGAGTTCTTCCTTGACATCGACCCCCACCGACTGCAGCCGGAGCAGATTCTGCATCTTTTTCTGGAGTCGGGACATTTCCCTCTCTTCCTTTCTAGCTTTCTGGATGCTTTTGAGGATGAAAAACCTCTTGGTGTTTCCCTTGATCGCTTCCCACCAGTGTGTCAGGGACTCAAAGAGGGGTTTCATGGTTCTCCAACCTTCATAAGCCCTCTTGAGCTCCTCAATGTTCTCTGGGGTCAGCAGTTGCACGAATAGCTTCCATGCCCCCCTGCCCACCCTCAGGTCCTTCTCCAAGTGGCAGTCCGCCAGTAGGATGCAGTGGTCAGAGAAGAACACCGGCTTGACCTCGGTGGATCTGACTGTGAATGCACGGGACACAAAGAGGAAGTCTATCCTGGAACGAATGGACCCGTCTGGCCGCGACCAGGTGTATCTACGCTGCGCTCCGTCTGCAGGGTTGCTGAAGACGTCGTGCAGCTTGGCATCCTTAACTGTTTCCATCAGGGATCTGGACGTAGCGTCCAATCTGCTTCCGGCCCTGCCGGATCGTCCAGCCGCATCGATGATGCAGTTGAAGTCCCCGCCCAGAATGACCGGCCTGGAGGTCGCCAGCAGCAGTGGGAGCTGCTGAAAAACCTCCAGCCGCTCAGCTCCTTGTGACGGGCCATACACGTTAATTAACCGGAGTGGAGCGTTCTTGTACATTACGTCTGCTACGAGGAGTCGCCCGCCCACCACCTCCTTGACCTCGGAGACGGTGAAGTTGCCTCCCCGCAGCAGAATACCCAGGCCGGAGGAACGAGAGTCGTTTCCGCCCGACCAGATCGATGGCCCGTGGGACCACCACCGTGACCATTGCCTGTAGGAGCTGAACTGGATAACCTCACTTATCCACGTTAAACTCCATCTGCCAAATTTTGGCCCATTCACCTAACCTGTCCATATCCATTTGTAAATTTCTCATTTCTTCACTGCAACTTACTTTCCCACCTATTTTGGTGTCATCTGCAAATTTAGCTATGGTACCTTCTACTCCTGAATCCAAGTAAATAGTTGGGGCCCAAGGACCGAACCCTGTGGCACCCCACTAGTTACAGCTTGCCATCCACAAAAGACCCATTTATCCTGACTCTCTGCTTTCTGTTGGTTAGCCAAAGCTCTATCCAAGCAAATATATTACCCTTAGCTGCGTGTGATCTTATCTTGTGTATTAATCTTTTGTGCGGCACCTTATCAAATGCCTTCTGGAAGTCCAGACATACTACATCTACAGGATCGCCATTATCCACTTTGCTTGTCACATCTTCAAAGAACTCTAGCAATTTAGTCAAACACGATTTAGTCTTCATAAAGCCATGCTGACTCTGATGGATTGCATTTTGACTTGCATTTTAGGAGGGTAGTGAAGGCATTGGAGAGAGTGCAGAAGAGGTTTACGAGTTTGGTTCCAGGGGCGAGGAAGTTGAGTTATGAAGTAAGATTGGAGAAGTTGGGACTGTATTCCTTGGGGAAAAGAAGTCTGAGAGGAGACTTGATAGAGGTATTGAAAATCATGAGGTATCTGGAGAGAGTAGATAGGGAGAAACTGCTTGCACCGATGAAAGGATCGAGAAGGAGCGGGCACAGGTTTAAAGTAACTAGCAGAAGAAGCAAAAGTGATAGGAGCAGCGAGTGGTCAGGGTCTGGAATGCACCGCCTGATAGCGTGGCGGAGGCAGGTTCAATTGAAGAGGGAATGAGATGATTATTTGAAAAGAAAGCATGTGCTGGGTTACGTGGAGAAGGCAGGAGAATGGCACGAAGTGAAATGTTCATTGGGAGAGCTGGTGCAGTCACGACGGGCGGAATGGGCTCCTTGTGCAGCGTAAGGATTGTGTGAACGTGGATGTAGACGTTTCCGAGTAGCTGTGTAAAGTGTGTGAGCTTTGAGGTGTGAGTTTTGACTGTTGCTGTATCAGCAGCAGCAGCAGCAGCGGGCGGGAGCGGCAGCAGAGAGCTGGTTGAAAGTGTTGTGAGGCGAAAGGTGCAGCTGAGAGAGTGTTTGAGAGGTGTATTTGCAAGTGAAAGATGTTTTTGTATGAGTGAGGTAGAGTGTTTGTGAGATGAGAGTGGTGTCTGTGAGCGTTGGGTGAGCGTGCGTGTTTTTTGTGTGTAGATGGTGAGGGTGAGTGAGAAAGAAAGAAAGTTGTGTTTTGAAAGATGTGCATGTTGAAAAGTAAAGAAAGCAGATGTTTGTAAGAAAACTATTTTTAGCATTGAAAATCCCCTGGAAAGGGGTGGTGCACCATTCCCAGAGATACTGCAATACCGGGTCGATGCGTGGAGTGGACGGAGCAAGCCCCTATTCCATCTCCCTGCTCCAAAAATCAATTTAATATATGGTCCCCAGATAAGGGACGTATCAGATATTAAACTGATAAGAACAGATTTTTTTTTTTTTTTTGTAAAAATATACTTTATTCATAAAATATCTTCAATCACATTCCAAAACATTTCAAAAACAACATTACAAGGGTACAATCCAGGTTAAACTTTTACAAAATGTATCACCAGGTGCATCAGTACAAACAATAAGAACAGATTTTTTTTTTTTTTTTTGTAAAAATATACTTTATTCATAAAATATCTTCAATCACATTCCAAACCATTTCAAAAACAACATTACAAGGGTACAATCCAGGTTAAACTTTTACAAAATGTATCACCAGGTGCATCAGTACAAACAATATTACAATCATTTACAGCCTTTCATTTTGATCTGTACAGCCCGAGGGGCTCTAAACAGTTCCCAGTCTCTCGGTGCGCTGTGGTAGAAAGGTCTTAGACAGCGACCCTTCCCCATTGCGCCTTTGCGGCAGCTGCCCCAAGCTTTAGTGCGTCCCTCAGCACGTAGTCCTGGACTTTGGATTGTGCCAGTACGCAACAATCGGTCGGGGACAACTCTTTGTGCTGGAAGACCAACAAGTTTCGGGCAGACCAAAGCGCCTCTTTCACCGAGTTGATGATCCTCCAGCTGCAGTCGATGTTTGTCTCGGTGTGTGTCCCTGGGAACAGCCCGTAGAGCACAGAGTCCTGTGTCACAGAACTGCTCGGGATGAACCTCGACAGCAACCACTGCATCTCTCTCCAGACTTTCTTTGCAAAGGCACAATCCACAAGGAGGTGAACAACGGTCTCTTCCCCACCACAGCCACCTCGAGGGCAACGTGCAGAGGGGGTGAGCCTCCTGGCGTGTAGGAAGGATCTGACGGGGAGGGCCTTTCTCACCACCAGCCAAGCTACGTCTTGGTGTTTGTTGGAAAGATCTGGCGATGAGGCATTCTGCCAAATGACTTTGACAGTCTGCTCGGGGAACCATCCCACAGGGTCCACCCTCTCCTTTTCCCTCAGGGCCTCTAGGACGTTACGTGCTGACCACTGCCTGATGGACTTGTGGTCAAAGGTGTTTTTCTGCATAAATTTTTCCACCAGGGACAGGTGTTGCTGTACGTGGCGCAGGTCTGGCCCATTCCTCACTCCTGCGCTGTGGCGATCACGCCAGCCATCTTCCGCTTTATCTGGAGGTCAAAAGTTGATCCTGTTTGCAGGGACATGATGTAAAAAAACTCTGGATGAAGGGGGAAAAAACATGCCCAACATCACCCTCATCCTGATGGCCACCTTTGTGTATGGCAGTATCAAGCTGTGTGTAGACCCAAACACCAAGCGTCACTACGTGCTGAGGTTCTACCTGTCCCTGGTGTTGCGAAGGATGGGTCTGGCCACCCTGCCGAGGAACGCTCCAAGTGCCGTATCACCTGCCCCGTGTGGAAAAACTTATGCAGAGAAACACCTTTGTCCGCAAGTCCATCAGGCAGTGGTTAGCACGTATCACCCTAGAGGCCCTGCGGGAAAAGGAGATGGTGGATTCCGGCGGACGGTTCGCCGAACAGACCGTCAGGGTCATTTGGCAGAATGCCTCATCACCAGAACTCTGAAGAGAGTGGCCGTGGTTCTTGTCGAGGTGCATCCCGAGCAGTTCCGTGACACAGGTATGGACTCTGTGCTCCAGGGGCTGTTCCCAGGGACACACGCCGAGACAAACATCAACTACCGCCGGAGGATCCACTCGGTGAAAGACACTCTTTGGCTGTCCGAAACTTGTTGGTCTTCCATTGCAAAGAGTTGGCACATTCCAAGGTCCAGGACTACGTGCTGAGGGACGCACTAAAGTTTGGGGCAAAGGCGTAATGGAGAAAGGTCGCTGTCTACGGTTGCGCTAGATGTGTCGTGTAACTGGCAGGTAATGGAAAATTTCGAGAAACACTCAGTCACAAGGGAGAACACGTGACAGGCATGAGAGACAATCCATGAGTCTTTGTAGCTGAGTTTCCGCGTGAGCAACTAGCTCACAGCGCAGAGGAGTTCTTCGATCGAGGCCTGCTGTATTTTTGTCTTTGCTTTCAGCTTGAGCAGTCAAAGAACAAAGAAGAAAAAAAAGTACAGCACAGGAACAGGCCCTTCGGCCCTCCAAGCCTGCGCCGATCGGTCTGTGGAGCTTGCCAGCTGACCAGGTATGCAGCTAAAGTCCTTCCACATCTACAGGGAAGGCAAAGTCAGCAGCGTTTCTCCCAGAGTGTAGAGAGTCCTTGGAACTCTCTTCCTCGAAAGGTGGTGGAAACAGAGTCTTTGAATATTTTCAAGACAGAGCTGGATAGATTAACAAGGCGGGGTTGGAAGGTTATCGCTGGTAGGCAGGAATGTGGGGTTGAGGTTACAATCGGATCAGCCATGATCTTCTGAGTAGTGGAGCAGGCTCTTGGGGCCCAGTGGCCTACTCCTGCTCCTAAGTTGTATGTTCAGACATGTAGGGGCATTACTTTTTACTGATTCCAGTGCTTCTCCTGCACTGAACCTGGAGAGTACTACGTCAGCTGCTGTTGAGTTGTTTCCTGATGCCCTGCTTTCTTTTGTACGAGCTGTCTAGCATCCTCGTTTATGGGCTTCCTTTGCTTGGCATTGGGCCTTCTTTTGGGCTGACTGTTGGTCTATTTCCTTTACGGGATGTCAGCATGACATCACCAGAAGGGAAATGTGTCATGTTATGAAGTCACAGTAAATAAGTCCAATGCATTATATCATTATAATAACACAAGATGATGATCAGCAGTGAGAAGGCAGGTGGCAGCAAGGATAAGTACAGGTACGACACAGCGAACAGCCTTAGATCCTGTTAAAATGTTGAAAATGTTTCTCCCCTTCTCGAAGATTATTTCCTTCAAAATTTTAGAAATCTTTCAGCTTCAACCAGAAGTCACACACAAGCCAAACAACAAAACCACCTGCGTGCACAGCACAGCACACCATCTGCCAGCCTGCAATGATGTCGGCTCTCTTTTAATCACCTTTTCCCCTCCCATCAGTCCTATTCAGCAGGCAAGCAAAGGAGCGCAGAAAATACATCTGCACGGCTGTTTCTAACTTCTAGAAAGGGAACAGCCTTATCCTAGGAAAGTGAAAAATACCTATACTGTCACAAAGTGATGAACTTGAACTGCAAAACACCACGCTTACCTGAGCTTGTGTCACAGTTTTTGCTGTCTATCTCAGCCAGTATTCTCAGTCGTCCATCCTGGCTTCTTGCTCTCTCTGCAGCTTTCAGATGCCTCCCCTTGGCCGGCCTCAGTGCTCGGTGATAGATCAGCGCTCGGTATTATTTCTGTCCTCAGTGGTAACTGCTAGGGGAGAAAGGCTTGACTTTTTCAATCACCTTTTACCTCAGTAAAATCCAAGTAGAACCTAAAGTGGCAATGCTTCTCCCTCTCAGCACCCAACATGTCTTGCCTTTTCTTCAGGTTGGATTTGAGGAAGCACTACAGTTGCTGCCTGGCTGCCATTTCAAGTACAGAGACAAGGGGCAGCCCCATGACCCCTCCCCCGACTCCTGCACAATATGCAAATGTAGCACATTGTCTGAGTGCAATTTGGGAGCTGAAGACGGTTTCACAGTGGGATACAAGATATGAGGAGAGGTTTCCTCACAGACACACCGCCACATAAGCCCCTTTAAATTTGCGCGGCTGTGCAAAAAGTTTAATGGGCCCGCACACTTAAACAAATCGGTCACGCACTGTAATGACTCGCCTCATTCAGTTCAACAGAAATTAGGATCATGTTTTTAACCTGTGCCCTAGTTTTAAAATATTTTGTGTTCCATATTTACTTTCTCAATTTGTTATTAATTTACTTTACATTGCTTTATATTCTATTTTGTCTTGGACATGCATCACGGTTCGTTCAATCTCACTGGTTAAGAAAATTAAAATATTTAGTTTGATCAGGGTCTTACACTTGTCAAGAGGAGCCCTTTCAAATACTGGCCTGCTTTTGGAGGCCTGAAGTCACTGGAGCTGCACAAGTCAAGACGACTGAAGGCCTGATTCGCTGTGTAATATACTTTGCAGCATCTTGTTGCACTAGCAGGCAGGAAGGAGTTTTCAGCAATGCAGTTTAAAGGCTTGATACACTAAGTACACTTTCATTTCAGGTTTGTCATTTCAGGACGCTGCGTGTTTTTTTGCTCTGTTTTCTGACTCTGAAATTCTAATTCAGACTGTGGAGAAGAGCTGTTGTTGCTGCTGTTGGTTTTCTTTGTAACTGTTGTCGTTTTTTTGTGGAAAAATATACCTTATCCATAAAATATCTGAAAGAACATTACAAAACATTTCAAAATGGCCATCGCAAAAAGTGCAATCATATTCCAGTTTTTCAAATAGATCATGTCGCACCCTGCGACGCTTCAATACGATCAATGAACATTACAGACATTTCAACATGCTCATTACAGGCAGTCAGACAGTGCAATAGTATTCAAGTTATCTACATAGATCATGTTGCACTCTGAGGTGCTTCAATACAATTGTGATAAATGTAATATTCACTGCATACATTCAATGTGAGTCTTTCAGGCCGAGGGGTCCATACCTTTCCCAGTCCCTCGGTGCACTATGGCTGAAAGGTCTTAGACAGCGACCGTTCCCCACTGCGCATTTGTGGCGGCTGCCCCAAGCTTTAGTGCGTCCCTCAGCACGTAGTCCTCGGCCTTGGAATGTGCCAGCCAGTCTGCAACACTCTGCTGGGGACAACTCATCGCACTGGAAGACCAACAAGTTTCGGGCAGACCAAAGAGCGTCTTTCACCGAGTAGATGATCCTCCACCTGCTTGTCTCGATGTGCGTCCCTGTCCCTGGGATCAACACGTAGAGCACAGAGACCTGTGTCACAGAACTGCTTGGGATGAACCGCGACAAAAACCACGGCAACTCTCTGCAGACCTTCTTTGCAAACGCACATTCCACAAAGAGGTGAACAACGGTCTCGTCCCCACGACAGCCACCTCGAGGTCAACATGCAGAGAGGGTGAGACTTCAGGAAGGATCTGACGGGGAGGGCATTTCTCACCACCAGCCAAGCTACGTCTTGGTGCTTGTTGGAAAGTTCTGGAGACGAGGCATTCTGCCAAACGACTTTGACAGTCTGCTCGGGGAAACATCGCACAGGATCCACCATCTCCTTTCCCCGCAGGGCCTATAGGACGTTACGTGCCGACCACTGCCTGATGGACTTGGGGTCAAAGGTGTTTTTCTGCATAAAGTTTTCCACCAGGGACAGGTGGTACGGCACGGTCCAACTACTTGGAGCGTTCCGCGGCAGCGTGGCCACACCCATCCTTCGCTAAACCGGGGACAGGTAGAACCTCAGCACGTAGTGACACCTGGTGTTTGCGTACCGAGGGTCTACGCACAGCTTGATACAGCCGCACACAAAGGTGGCCATCAGTGTGAGGGCGATGTTGGGCACGTTTATTCCCCCTTTATCTAGAGGCTTATACAGCGCGTCCCTGCGGACACGATCCATTTTCGACCTCCAGATAAAGCGGAAGATGGCTCGGGTGATTGCCGTCGCGCAGCAGTCTGGAATGGGCCAGACCTGCGCCATGTACAGCAACAGCGAGAGTGCCTCACACCTGATGACCAGGTTCTTACCCGCAATGGAGAGGGAGCGTCGATCCCACATGCCCAGTTTCCTCTTCACCATAGCCACTCGCTCCTTCCAGTTTCTAACGCATGCCCCGGTCCCTCCGAACCATATCCCCAGCACCTTCAGGCCGTCAGCCCTGACAGTGAAGGGGACAAAGGATCGGTCAGCCCAGTTCCCAAAGAACATGGCCTCGCTCTTCCCACGATTTACCTTGGCTCCCGAGGCCAGTTCGAACTGGTCGCAGATGTGCATCAGTCTGCGCACCGACAGCGGATCCGAGCAGAAGACGGCGACGTCGTCCATGTACAGGGAGGCTTTTACCTGAGTGCCTCCACTGCCTGGGATCGTCACTCCTCTTATGCCCGGATCCTTCCTGATGGACTCGGCAAAGGGTTCTATGCAACACACGAAAAGGACAGGCGAGAGAGGGCAGCCCTGCCTGACTCCAGATTTAATCGGAAAGCTATCTGTTTCCCACCCATTGATTGAGACTGCGCTACTGATGTTAGTGTAGAGCAGTTGGATCCAATTTCGAATTCACTCCCCAAAGCCCATTTTGGAGAGCACATCCCCCATGTAGGTGTGCGATATTCTGTCAAAGGCCTTCTCCTGATCCAAGCTGATGAGGCAGGTATCCACACCCCTGTCCTGTACATAGGCAATCGTATCCCTGAGCAGCGCCAGGCTGTCAGAGATCTTCCTGCCCGGCACAGAGCAGGTCTGGTCAGGGTGAATCACCAATTCCAGAGCGGATTTGACCCGATTGGCGATGACCTTGGACAGAATCTTATAGTCCACATTCAACAGTGAAATGGGTCGCCAATTTCTAATTTCCTCCCTTTCCCCCTTGTGCTTGTAGATGAGGGTGATGATGCCTTTCCTCATGGATTCTGACATGCTGCCGGCCAGGAGCATACTCTCGTACACTTCTAGCAGGTCTGGGCCGATCAAGTCCCACAGAGCCGAATACAACTCCGCCGGCAAGCCGTCGCTTCCGGGGGTTTTACTCTTCTCGAAGGACTCGAGGGCCTTAGTCAGTTCGTCAGGAGTTAGCGGTTTGTCTAGGCTCTCCCGCGTACTGTGGTCTAAGACCTCCGTGATAGAGGACAGGAAGGACTGGGAGGCCGTGCTGTCCGTGGGCTTCACGTCATACAATCCGGCATAAAAGGATTTGCTGATCCTCAGAATGACGGACCGTGATGACTTTACTGAGCCGTCTTCTTCCTTCAGGCTGCTGATCACAGAGCGCTCTCTGTGTACCTTTTGGAAGAAGAAACGTGAGCACGTCTCATCCTGCTCCACGGAGCGGACCCTGGAACGGAAGATGATCTTGGAGGCCTCCGAGGCAAAGTGCGAGGCTTGCTGGCCCTTCACCTCTTGGAGCTCCTCCTTGACATCGACCCCCATCGACTGCAGCCGGAGCAGATTCTGCATCTTTTTCTGGAGTCGGGACATTTCCCTCTGTTCCTTTCTAGCTTTCTGGGTGCCTTTGAGGATGAAAAACCTCTTGATGCTTCCCTTGATCACTTCCCACCAGTGTGTCAGGGACTCAAAGAGGGGTTTCACGGTTCTCCAACCTTTGTAATCCCTCTTGAGCTCCTCAATGTTCTCTGGGGTCAGCAGTTGCACATTTAGCTTCCATGCCCCCCTGCCCAGCCTCAGGTCCTTCTCCAAGTGGCAGTCCGCCAGTAGGAGGCAGTGGTCAGAGAAGAACACCGGCTTGACCTCGGTGGATCTGACTGTGAATGCACGGGACACAAACAGGAAGTCTATCCTGGAACGAATGGACCCGTCTGGCCGCGACCAGGTGTATCTACGCTGCGCTCCGTCTGCAGGGTTGCTGAAGACGTCGTGCAGCTTGGCATCCTTAACTGTTTCCATCAGGGATCTGGACGTAGCGTCCAATCTGCTGCCGGCCCTGCCGGATCGTCCAGCCGCATCGATGATGCAGTTGAACTCCCCGCCCAGTATGACCGGCCTGGAGGTCGCCAGCAGCAGTGGGAGCTGCTGAAAAACCTCCAGCCGCTCAGCCCCTTGTGCCGGGCCATACACGTTAATTAACCGGAGTGGAGCGTTCTTGTACATTACGTCTGCTACCAGGAGTCGCCCGCCCACCACCTCCTTGACCTCGGAGACGGTGAAGTTGCCTCCCCGCAGCAGAATACCCAGGCCGGAGGAACGAGAGTCCTTTCCGCCCGACCAGATCGATGGCCCGTGGGACCACCATCGTGACCATTGCCTGTAGGAGCTGAGGTGCGGTATCGCACACTCCTGCAGAAACAACAGGTCAGCTTTGACCTTGGCTAGGTAGTCCAAGGTCGCAACACATCGCGTAGTAGATTTAATGCTACGCACATTTATGGATACAATCTTTAAACCCATTTTCAAGCATTTATTCTCCTACCAAACCCACTGTCTCTGAGAGTCCCAGACCTTTAGTCTGCTCCTTCATACCCGTAGTGAGCTCAAATTCCTTCACTTTGGATGGGCTGAGGTAGATCTCCTTGGCCGTATTCTGCTCCGGTGGCATCTGGAGGTTCACGTAGAGAGCGGGTTTTGAGATGACCTTTGCTGGAGAAGCTTCTCCAAAACTCACCCCCTCTGGGGTGTTGCTGTTCCCGGCTTCCTGGAGCTGGGGTGCGATGATTGCCTCACTGCTCCCAGATTCCAGGGGCTGTGGTGCACTGGCCTCCTCAGGTTGCAGGCAAAGTTGGGGTGCGCTGGTCTCCTTGTTGTCTCCAATTTTCTGGAGCTCGGGTGTCTCGTCCTCCAACGCCCTGGAGCTTTGCCGCCTCTTCTGTCGGTGCCGCTCTGGCACTTCATCATCCGAAGAGCTGCTGCCCTTGTCATCCGTGTCGGATGGGAGACGCCTCTTGCCGCTTCTCTGGGAAACGCCTTTGCTTCTTCTTCGCTCCCTCTTACTTTTCTTGTTCCTGTTCTTCACCGTCTGCCACTCCCCCTGCTGCTTTTCCACTGCTGCCTCCTCCTCCATTGATTCGCTGTCCTGAGGACTGGGAGGTTCAGGGGGTAGTGCTGTTGATTGGCTCTCTGTTGCCTCAATCTCTTTCTCCACCTTGTCTCTCTCTGTGTCCTCCTTTGTCCCGTTGAGCTCCCTGGGGGCCTTGGTGGTTGGAGTGACACGGAACATTTCTTCTGCTTCCCCCTGGTCGGCTTTGGCTGCCTGTGCGTAAGTACGGCAGCGTTTGGGGCAGGTCCTGTAGAGGTGACTTGCCTCGCCACACAGGTTGCAGCACTTGGCCTGTTTGCAGTCTTTTGTCTGGTGCCCTTCCTGTTTGCAGATCTTGCAGAGGGAGGCGCTGCAGTTGGACGCCACATGACCAGCCTTGCCGCATGAGCGACAATGCTTGGGTTGCCCAGCGTAGACCAGGTAGCCCCGGTTTCCCCCGATGGTGAAACTGGAGGGAGGGTGGAAAATGGCTCCCTTACCGTCGGTCTTTAGCGTGACCTTAAACAGGCGTTTGCCTGTCCAGATCCCCAAGTCGTCTCGAATCTCGGTGCCGCTCCCCACCTTATCGAAGTACCTGGTGAGGAAGGTGACCACGTCGGCGACAGGGACGAAGTGGTTGTACACATGCACCATCACCTCACGTTCCCGTTGCAACGGCAGAGAAAAGTGCGGCTCCGCCGTCAGGATCTTCATCTCCGGCAGGTCTCTCTTCTCCTCGAACACCCTCAGGAGCCGGACGCAGTCTGCCACCCGCTTGAACGTCACGTCAAAATAACCGCCTTTGCGGGAGTCGTGCAGGGTGAAGATCTCCGTAGCTTGGAAGCCGCACGCCTTCAACAGGATCCTCCTGGTGAAGAAGCCCCGATCCATAGGTGATCCTCCTTCGCTGTGGTTCACCGTGACTCGGACGGTGATAGGTAGCCCACGGTATGGATTTGGATTGCGATTGGTTATCGGCCTTCCATCCCGACCTTGCCTTGGCAGGACCATGGTGTCGCCCCTGCAACACTTGATGTTAGCCAAAAGGCCGAGAAGCGATGAGAAAGAAAGAAAGTTGTGTTTTGAAAGATGTGCATGTTGAAAAGTAAAGAAAGCAGATGTTTGTAAGAAAACTATTTTTAGCATTGAAAATCCCCTGGAAAGGGGTGGTGCACCATTCCCAGAGATACTGCAATACCGGGTCGATGCATGGGGTGGACGGAGCAAGCCCCTATTCCATCTCCCTGCTCCAAAAATCAATTTAATATATGGTCCCCAGATAAGGGACATATCAGATATTAAACTGATAAGAACAGATTTTTTTTTTTTTTGTAAAAATATACTTTATTCATAAAAAATCTTCAATCACATTCAAAACCATTTCAAAAACAACATTACAAGGGTACAATCCAGGTTAAACTTTTACAAAATGTATCACCAGGTGCATCAGTACAAACAATATTACAATCATTTACAGCCTTTCATTTTGATCTGCACAGCCCGAGGGGCTCTAAACAGTTCCCAGTCTCTCGGTGCGCTGTGGCAGAAAGGTCTTAGACAGCGACCCTTCCCCATTGCGCCTTTGCGGCAGCTGCCCCAAGCTTTAGTGCGTCCCTCAGCACGTAGTCCTGGACTTTGGATTGTGCCAGTCCGCAACAATCGGTCGGGGACAACTCTTTGTGCTGGAAGACCAACAAGTTTCGGGCAGACCAAAGCGCCTCTTTCACCGAGTTGATGATCCTCCAGCTGCAGTCGATGTTTGTCTCGGTGTGTGTCCCTGGGAACAGCCCGTAGAGCACAGAGTCCTGTGTCACAGAACTGCTCGGGATGAACCTCGACAGCAACCACTGCATCTCTCTCCAGACTTTCTTTGCAAAGGCACAATCCACAAGGAGGTGAACAACGGTCTCTTCCCCACCACAGCCACCTCGAGGGCAACGTGCAGAGGGGGTGAGACTCCTGGCGTGTAGGAAGGATCTGACGGGGAGGGCCTTTCTCACCACCAGCCAAGCTACGTCTTGGTGCTTGTTGGAAAGTTCTGGCGATGAGGCATTCTGCCAAATGACTTTGACAGTCTGCTCGGGGAACCATCCCACAGGGTCCACCCTCTCCTTTTCCCTCAGGGCCTCTAGGACGTTACGTGCTGACCACTGCCTGATGGACTTGTGGTCAAAGGTGTTTTTCTGCATAAATTTTTCCACCAGGGACAGGTGGTACGGCACGGTCCAACTACTTGGAGCGTTCCGCGGCAGCGTGGCCAGACCCATCCTTCGCAACACCGGGGACAGGTGGAACCTCAGCACGTAGTGACACTTGGTGTTTGCGTACTGAGGGTCTACGCACCGCTTGATGCAGCCACACACAAAGGTGGCCATCAGTATGAGGGCGATGTTGGGCACGTTTTTTCCCCCTTTATCTAGAGGCTTGTACATCGCGTCCCTGCAGACACGATCCATTTTCGACCTCCAGATAAAGCGGAAGATGGCTCGAGTGATCGCCGTCGCGCAGGAGTGTGGAATGGGCCAGACCTGCGCCACGTACAGCAACAGCGAGAGTACCTCACACCTGATGACCAGGTTCTTACCCGCAATGGAGAGGGAGCGTCGCTCCCACATGCCCAGTTTCCTTTTCACCATAGCCACTCGCTCCTTCCAGTTTCTAACGCATGCCCCGGTCCCTCCGAACCATATCCCCAGCACCTTCAGGCCGTCAGCCCTGACAGTGAAGGGGACAAAGGATCGGTCAGCCCAGTTCCCAAAGAACATGGCCTCGCTCTTCCCACGATTTACCTTGGCTCCCGAGGCCAGTTCGAACTGGTCGCAGACGTGCATCAGTCTGCGCACCGACAGCGGATCCGAGCAGAAAACGGCGACGTCGTCCATGTACAGGGAGGCTTTTACCTGAGTGCCTCCACTGCCTGGGATCGTCACTCCTCTTATGCCCGGATCCTTCCTGATGGACTCGGCAAAGGGTTCTATGCAGCACACGAAAAGGACAGGCGAGAGAGGACAGCCCTGCCTGACTCCAGATTTGATCGGAAAGCTATCTGTTTCCCACCCATTGATTGAGACTGCGCTACTGATGTTAGTGTAGAGCAGTTGGATCCAATTTCGAATTCCCTCCCCAAAGCCCATTTTGGAGAGCACATCCCCCATGTAGGTGTGCGATATTCTGTCAAAGGCCTTCTCCTGATCCAAGCTGATGAGGCAGGTATCCACACCCCTGTCCTGTACATAGGCAATCGTATCCCTGAGCAGCGCCAGGCTGTCAGAGATCTTCCTGCCTGGCACAGAGCAGGTCTGGTCAGGGTGAATCACCAATTCCAGAGCGGATTTGACCCGGTTGGCGATGACCTTGGACAGAATCTTATAGTCCACATTCAACAGTGAAATGGGTCGCCAATTTCTAATTTCCTCCCTTTCCCCCTTGTGCTTGTAGATGAGGGTGATGATGCCTTTCCTCATGGATTCTGACATGCTGCCGGCCAGGAGCATACTCTCGTACACTTCTAGCAGGTCTGGGCCGATCAAGTCCCACAGAGCCGAATACAACTCCGCCGGCAGGCCGTCGCTTCCGGGGGTTTTACTCTTCTCGAAGGACTCGAGGGCCTTAGTCAGTTCGTCAGGAGTTAGCGGTTTGTCTAGGCTCTCCCGCGTACTGTGGTCTAAGACCTCCGTGATAGAGGACAGGAAGGACTGGGAGGCCGTGCTGTCCGTGGGCTTCACGTCATACAGTCCGGCATAAAAGGATTTGCTGATCCTCAGAATGTCGGACCGTGATGACTTTACTGAGCCGTCTTCTTCCGTCAGGCTGCTGATCACAGAGCGCTCTCTGTGTACCTTTTGGAAGAAGAAACGTGAGCACGTCTCATCCTGCTCCACGGAGCGGACTCTGGAACGGAAGATGATCTTGGAGGCCTCCGAGGCAAAGTGCGAGGCTTGCTGGCCCTTCACCTCTTGGAGCTCCTCCTTGACATCGACCCCCATCGACTGCAGCCGGAGCAGATTCTGCATCTTTTCCTGGAGTCGGGACATTTCCCTCTGTTCCTTTCTAGCTTTCTGGGTGCCTTTGCGGATGAAAAACCTCTTGATGCTTCCCTTGATCACTTCCCACCAGTGTGTCAGGGACTCAAAGAGGGGTTTCACGGTTCTCCAACCTTTGTAATCCCTCTTGAGCTCCTCAATGTTCTCTGGGGTCAGCAGTTGCACATTTAGCTTCCATGCCCCCCTGCCCACCCTCAGGTCTTCCTCCAAGTGGCAGTCCGCCAGTAGGAGGCAGTGGTCAGAGAAGAACACCGGCTTGACCTCGGTGGATCTGACTGTGAATGCACGGGACACAAACAGGAAGTCTATCCTGGAACGAATGGACCCGTCTGGCCGCGACCAGGTGTATCTACGCTGCGCTCCGTCTGCAGGGTTGCTGAAGACGTCGTGCAGCTTGGCATCCTTAACTGTTTCCATCAGGGATCTGGACGTAGCGTCCAATCTGCTTCCGGCCCTGCCGGATCGTCCAGCCGCATCGATGATGCAGTTGAAGTCCCCGCCCAGAATGACCGGCCTGGAGGTCGCCAGCAGCAGTGGGAGCTGCTGAAAAACCTCCAGCCGCTCAGCCCCTTGTGCC
This sequence comes from Cetorhinus maximus, assembly GCF_964194155.1. NCBI lineage: Eukaryota > Metazoa > Chordata > Chondrichthyes > Lamniformes > Cetorhinidae > Cetorhinus > Cetorhinus maximus. The sequence continues at coordinate 5,434,599 of NC_135907.1, read as the reverse complement.
GGGCCATACACGTTAATTAACCGGAGTGGAGCGTTCTTGTACATTACGTCTGCTACCAGGAGTCGCCCGCCCACCACCTCCTTGACCTCGGAGACGGTGAAGTTGCCTCCCCGCAGCAGAATACCCAGGCCGGAGGAACGAGAGTCGTTTCCGCCCGACCAGATCGATGGCCCGTGGGACCACCATCGTGACCATTGCCTGTAGGAGCTGAGGTGCGGTATCGCACACTCCTGCAGAAACAACAGGTCAGCTTTGACCTTGGCTAGGTAGTCCAAGGTCGCAACACATCGCGTAGTAGATTTAATGCTACGCACATTTATGGATACAATCTTTAAACCCATATTAAAGCATTTATTCTCCTACCAAACCCACTGTCTCTGAGAGTCCCAGACCTTTAGTCTGCTCCTTCATACCCGTAGTGAGCTCAAATTCCTTCACTTTGGATGGGCTGAGGTAGATCTCCTTGGCCGTGTTCTGCTCCGGTGGCATCTGGAGGTTCACGTAGAGAGCGGGTTTTGAGATGACCTTTGCTGGGGAAGCTTCTCCAAAACTCACCCCCTCTGGGGTGTTGCTGTTCCCGGCTTCCTGGAGCTGGGGTGCGATGATTGCCTCACTGCTCCCAGATTCCAGGGGCTGTGGTGCACTGGCCTCCTCAGGTTGCAGGCCAAGTTGGGGTGCGCTGGGCTCCTTGTTGTCTCCAATTTTCTGGAGCTCGGGTGTCTCGTCCTCCAACGCCCTGGAGCTTTGCCGCCTCTTCTGTCGGTGCCGCTCTGGCACTTCATCATCCGAAGAGCTGCTGCCCTTGTCATCCGTGTCGGATGGGAGACGCCTCTTGCCGCTTCTCTGGGAAACGCCTTTGCTTCTTCTTTGCTCCCTCTTACTTTTCTTCTTCTTCACCGTCCGCCACTCCCCCTGCTGCTTTTCCACTGCTGCCTCCTCCTCCATTGATTCGCTGTCCTGAGGACTGGGGTGTTCAGGGGGTAGTGCTGCTGATTGGCTCTCTGTTGCCTCAATCTCTTTCTCCACCTTGTCTCTCTCTGTGTCCTCCTTTGTCCCGTTGAGCTCCCTGGGGGCCTTGGTGGTTGGAGTGACACGGAACATTTCTTCTGCTTCCCCCTGGTCGGCTTTGGCTGCCTGTGCGTAAGTACGGCAGCGTTTGGGGCAGGTCCTGTAGAGGTGACTTGCCTCGCCACACAGGTTGCAGCACTTGGCCTGTTTGCAGTCTTTTGTCTGGTGCCCTTCCTGTTTGCAGATCTTGCAGAGGGAGGCGCTGCAGTTGGCCGCCACATGACCAGCCTTGCCGCATGAGCGACAATGCTTGGGTTGCCCAGCGTAGACCAGGTAGCCCCGGTTTCCCCCGATAGCGAAACTGGAGGGAGGGTGGAAAATGGCTCCCTTACCATCGGTCTTTAGCGTGACCTTGAACAGGCGTTTGCCTGTCCAGATCCCCAAGTCGTCTCGAATCTCGGTGCCGCTCCCCACCTTATCGAAGTACCTGGTGAGGAAGGTGACCACGTCGGCGACAGGGACGAAGGGGTTGTACACATGCACCATCACCTCGCGTTCCCGTTGCAACGGCAGAGAAAAGTGCGGCTCCGCCGTCAGGATCTTCATCTCCGGCAGGTCTCTCTTCTCCTCGAACACCCTCAGGAGCCGGACGCAGTCTGCCACCCGCTTGAACGTCACATCGAAATAACCACCTTTGCGGGAGTCGTGCAGGGTGAAGATCTCCGTAGCTTGGAAGCCGCACGCCTTCAACAGGATCCTCCTGGTGAAGAAGCCCCGATCCATAGGTGATCCTCCTTCGTCGCTGTGGTTCACCGTGACTCGGACGGTGATAGGTAACCCACGGTATGGATTCGGATTGCGATTGGTTATCGCCCTTCCATCCCGACCTTGCCTTGGCAGGACCATGGTGTCGCCCCTGCAACACTTGATCTTAGCCAAAAGGCCGAGAAGCGATGAGAAAGAAAGAAAGTTGTGTTTTGAAAGATGTGCATGTTGAAAAGTAAAGAAAGCAGATGTTTGTAAGAAAACTATTTTTAGCATTGAAAATCCCCTGGAAAGGGGTGGTGCACCATTCCCAGAGATACTGCAATACCGGGTCGATGCGTGGAGTGGGCGGAGCAAGCCCCTATTCCATCTCCCTGCTCCAAAAATCAATTTAATATATGGTCCCCAGATAAGGGACGTATCAGATATTAAACTGATAAGAACAGATTTTTTTTTTTTATTGTAAAAATATACTTTATTCATAAAAAATCTTCAATCACATTCAAAACCATTTCAAAAACAACATTACAAGGGTACAATCCAGGTTAAACTTTTACAAAATGTATCACCAGGTGCATCAGTACAAACAATATTACAATCATTTACAGCCTTTCATTTTGATCTGTACAGCCCGAGGGGCTCTAAACAGTTCCCAGTCTCTCGGTGCGCTGTGGTAGAAAGGTCTTAGACAGCGACCCTTCCCCATTGCGCCTTTGCGGCAGCTGCCCCAAGCTTTAGTGCGTCCCTCAGCACGTAGTCCTGGACTTTGGATTGTGCCAGTCCGCAACAATCGGTCGGGGACAACTCTTTGTGCTGGAAGACCAACAAGTTTCGGGCAGACCAAAGCGCCTCTTTCACCGAGTTGATGATCCTCCAGCTGCAGTCGATGTTTGTCTCGGTGTGTGTCCCTGGGAACAGCCCGTAGAGCACAGAGTCCTGTGTCACAGAACTGCTCGGGATGAACCTCGACAGCAACCACTGCATCTCTCTCCAGACTTTCTTTGCAAAGGCACAATCCACAAGGAGGTGAACAACGGTCTCTTCCCCACCACAGCCACCTCGAGGGCATCGTGCAGAGGGGGTGAGACTCCTGGCGTGTAGGAAGGATCTGACGGGGAGGGCCTTTCTCACCACCAGCCAAGCTACGTCTTGGTGCTTGTTGGAAAGTTCTGGCGATGAGGCATTCTGCCAAATGACTTTGACAGTCTGCTCGGGGAACCATCCCACAGGGTCCACTCTCTCCTTATCCCTCAGGGCCTCTAGGACGTTACGTGCTGACCACTGCCTGATGGACTTGTGGTCAAAGGTGTTTTTCTGCATAAATTTTTCCACCAGGGACAGGTGGTACGGCACGGTCCAACTACTTGGAGCGTTCCGCGGCAGCGTGGCCAGACCCATCCTTCGCAACACCGGGGACAGGTAGAACCTCAGCACGTAGTGACACTTGGTGTTTGCGCACTGAGGGTCTACGCACCGCTTGATGCAGCCACACACAAAGGTGGCCATCAGTATGAGGGCGATGTTGGGCACGTTTTTTCCCCCTTTATCTAGAGGCTTGTACATCGCGTCCCTGCAGACACGATCCATTTTCGACCTCCAGATAAAGCGGAAGATGGCTCGAGTGATCGCCATCGCGCAGGAGCGTGGAATGGGCCAGACCTGCGCCACGTACAGCAACAGCGAGAGTACCTCACACCTGATGACCAGGTTCTTACCCGCAATGGAGAGGGAGCGTCGCTCCCACATGCCCAGTTTCCTTTTCACCATAGCCACTCGCTCCTTCCAGTTTCTAACGCATGCCCCGGTCCCTCCGAACCATATCCCCAGCACCTTCAGGCCGTCAGCCCTGACAGTGAAGGGGACAAAGGATCGGTCAGCCCAGTTCCCAAAGAACATGGCCTCGCTCTTCCCACGATTTACCTTGGCTCCCGAGGCCAGTTCGAACTGGTCGCAGACGTGCATCAGTCTGCGCACCGACAGCGGATCCGAGCAGAAGACGGCGACGTCGTCCATGTACAGGGAGGCTTTTACCTGAGTGCCTCCACTGCCTGGGATCGTCACTCCTCTTATGCCCGCATCCTTCCTGATGGACTCGGCAAAGGGTTCTATGCAGCACACGAAAAGGACAGGCGAGAGAGGACAGCCCTGCCTGACTCCAGATTTAATCGGAAAGCTATCTGTTTCCCATCCATTGATTGAGACTGCGCTACTGATGTTAGTGTAGAGCAGTTGGATCCAATTTCGAATTCCCTCCCCAAAGCCCATTTTGGAGAGCACATCCCCCATGTAGGTGTGCGATATTCTGTCAAAGGCCTTCTCCTGATCCAAGCTGATGAGGCAGGTATCCACACCCCTGTCCTGTACATAGGCAATCGTATCCCTGAGCAGCGCCAGGCTGTCAGAGATCTTCCTGCCTGGCACAGAGCAGGTCTGGTCAGGGTGAATCACCAATTCCAGAGCGGATTTGACCCGGTTGGCGATGACCTTGGACAGAATCTTATAGTCCACATTCAACAGTGAAATGGGTCGCCAATTTCTAATTTCCTCCCTTTCCCCCTTGTGCTTGTAGATGAGGGTGATGATGCCTTTCCTCATGGATTCTGACATGCTGCCGGCCAGGAGCATACTCTCGTACACTTCTAGCAGGTCTGGGCCGATCAAGTCCCACAGAGCCGAATACAACTCCGCCGGCAGGCCGTCGCTTCCGGGGGTTTTACTCTTCTCGAAGGACTCGAGGGCCTTAGTCAGTTCGTCAGGAGTTAGCGGTTTGTCTAGGCTCTCCCGCGTACTGTGGTCTAAGACCTCCGTGATAGAGGACAGGAAGGACTGGGAGGCCGTGCTGTCCGTGGGCTTCACGTCATACAGACCGGCATAAAAGGATTTGCTGATCCTCAGAATGTCGGACCGTGATGACTTTACTGAGCCGTCTTCTTCCTTCAGGCTGCTGATCACAGAGCGCTCTCTGTGTACCTTTTGGAAGAAGAAACGTGAGCACGTCTCATCCTGCTCCACGGAGCGGACTCTGGAACGGAAGATGATCTTGGAGGCCTCCGAGGCAAAGTGCGAGGCTTGCTGGCCCTTCACCTCTTGGAGCTCCTCCTTGACATCGACCCCCATCGACTGCAGCCGGAGCAGATTCTGCATCTTTTCCTGGAGTCGGGACATTTCCCTCTGTTCCTTTCTAGCTTTCTGGGTGCCTTTGCGGATGAAAAACCTCTTGATGATTCCCTTGATCGCTTCCCACCAGTGTGTCAGGGACTCAAAGAGGGGTTTCACGGTTCTCCAACCTTTGTAATCCCTCTTGAGCTCCTCAATGTTCTCTGGGGTCAGCAGTTGCACATTTAGCTTCCATGCCCCCCTGCCCACCCTCAGGTCTTCCTCCAAGTGGCAGTCCGCCAGTAGGATGCAGTGGTCAGAGAAGAACACCGGCTTGACCTCGGTGGATCTGACTGTGAATGCACGGGACACAAACAGGAAGTCTATCCTGGAACGAATGGACCCGTCTGGCCGCGACCAGGTGTATCTACGCTGCGCTCCGTCTGCAGGGTTGCTGAAGACGTCGTGCAGCTTGGCATCCTTAACTGTTTCCATCAGGGATCTGGACGTAGCGTCCAATCTGCTTCCGGCCCTGCCGGATCGTCCAGTCGCATCGATGATGCAGTTGAAGTCCCCGCCCAGAATGACCGGCCTGGAGGTCGCCAGCAGCTGTGGGAGCTGGTGAAAAACCTCCAGCCGCTCAGCCCCTTGTGCCGGGCCGTACACGTTAATTAACCGGAGTGGAGCGTTCTTGTACATTACGTCTGCTACCAGGAGTCGCCCGCCCACCACCTCCTTGACCTCGGAGACGGTGAAGTTGCCTCCCCGCAGCAGAATACCCAGGCCGGAGGAACGAGAGTCGTTTCCGCCCGACCAGATCGATGGCCCGTGGGACCACCATCGTGACCATTGCCTGTAGGAGCTGAGGTGCGGTATCGCACACTCCTGCAGAAACAACAGGTCAGCTTTGACCTTGGCTAGGTAGTCCAAGGTCGCAACACATCGCGTAGTAGATTTAATGCTACGCACATTTATGGATACAATCTTTAAACCCATATTAAAGCATTTATTCTCCTACCAAACCCACTGTCTCTGAGAGTCCCAGACCTTTAGTCTGCTCCTTCATACCCGTAGTGAGCTCAAATTCCTTCACTTTGGATGGGCTGAGGTAGATCTCCTTGGCCGTGTTCTGCTCCAGTGGCATCTGGAGGTTCACGTAGTGAGCGGGTTTTGAGATGACCTTTGCTGGAGAAGCTTCTCCAAAACTCACCCCCTCTGGGGGGTTGCTGTTCCCGGCTTCCTGGAGCTGGGGTGCGATGATTGCCTCACTGCTCCCAGATTCCAGGGGCTGTGGTGCACTGGCCTCCTCAGGTTGCAGGCCAAGTTGGGGTGCGCTGGGCTCCTTGTTGTCTCCAATTTTCTGGAGCTCGGGTGTCTCGTCCTCCAACGCCCTGGAGCTTTGCCGCCTCTTCTGTCGGTGCCGCTCTGGCACTTCATCATCCGAAGAGCTGCTGCCCTTGTCATCCGTGTCGGATGGGAGACGCCTCTTGCCGCTTCTCTGGGAAACGCCTTTGCTTCTTCTTCGCTCCCTCTTACTTTTCTTCTTCTTCACCGTCTGCCACTCCCCCTGCTGCTTTTCCACTGCTGCCTCCTCCTCCATTGATTCGCTGTCCTGAGGGCTGGAAGGTTCAGGGGGTAGTGCTGTTGATTGGCTCTCTGTTGCCTCAATCTCTTTCTCCACCTTGTCTCTCTCTGTGTCCTCCTTTGTCCCGTTGAGCTCCCTGGGGGCCTTGGTGGTTGGAGTGACACGGAACCTTTCTTCTGCTTCCCCCTGGTCGGCTTTGGCTGCCTGTGCGTAAGTACGGCAGCGTTTGGGGCAGGTCCTGTAGAGGTGACTTGCCTCGCCACACAGGTTGCAGCACTTGGCCTGTTTGCAGTCTTTTGTCTGGTGCCCTTCCTGTTTGCAGATCTTGCAGAGGGAGGCGCTGCAGTTGGCCGCCACATGGCCAGCCTTGCCGCATGAGCGACAATGCTTGGGTTGCCCAGCGTAGACCAGGTAGCCACGGTTTCCCCCGATTGCGAAACTGGAAGGAGGGTGGAAAATGGCTCCCTTACCATCGGTCTTTAGCGTGACCTTAAACAGGCGTTTGCCTGTCCAGATCCCCAAGTCGTCTCGAATCTCGGTGCCGCTCCCCACCTTATCGAAGTACCTGGTGAGGAAGGTGACCACGTCGGCGACAGGGACGAAGGGGTTGTACACATGCACCATCACCTCACGTTCCCGTTGCAACGGCAGAGAAAAGTGCGGCTCCGCCGTCAGGATCTTCATCTCCGGCAGGTCTCTCTTCTCCTCGAACACCCTCAGGAGCCGGACGCAGTCTGCCACTCGCTTGAACGTCACGTCAAAATAACCACCTTTGCGGGAGTCGTGCAGGGTGAAGATCTCCGTAGCATGGAAGCCGCACGCCTTCAACAGGATCCTCCTGGTGAAGAAGCCCCGATCCATAGGTGATCCTCCTTCGTCGCTGTGGTTCACCGTGACTCGGACGGTGATAGGTAACCCACGGTATGGATTCGGATTGCGATTGGTTATCGCCCTTCCATCCCGACCTTGCCTTGGCAGGACCATGGAGTCGCCCCTGCAACACTACACTTGATCTTAGCCAAAAGGCCGAGAAGCGATGAGAAAGAAAGAAAGTTGTGTTTTGAAAGATGTGCATGTTGAAAAGTAAAGAAAGCAGATGTTTGTAAGAAATCTATTTTTAGCATTGAAAATCCCCTGGAAAGGGGTGGTGCACCATTCCCAGAGATACTGCAATACCGGGTCGATGCGTGGAGTGGGCGGAGCAAGCCCCTATTCCATCTCCCTGCTCCAAAAATCAATTTAATATATGGTCCCCAGATAAGGGACGTATCAGATATTAAACTGATAAGAACAGATTTTTTTTTTTTTTTTTTATTGTAAAAATATACTTTATTCATAAAAAATCTTCAATCACATTCAAAACCATTTCAAAAACAACATTACAAGGGTACAATCCAGGTTAAACTTTTACAAAATGTATCACCAGGTGCATCAGTACAAACAATATTACAATCATTTACAGCCTTTCATTTTGATCTGTACAGCCCGAGGGGCTCTAAACAGTTCCCAGTCTCTCGGTGCGCTGTGGTAGAAAGGTCTTAGACAGCGACCCTTCCCCATTGCGCCTTTGCGGCAGCTGCCCCAAGCTTTAGTGCGTCCCTCAGCACGTAGTCCTGGACTTTGGATTGTGCCAGTCCGCAACAATCGGTCGGGGACAACTCTTTGTGCTGGAAGACCAACAAGTTTCGGGCAGACCAAAGCGCCTCTTTCACCGAGTTGATGATCCTCCAGCTGCAGTCGATGTTTGTCTCGGTGTGTGTCCCTGGGAACAGCCCGTAGAGCACAGAGTCCTGTGTCACAGAACTGCTCGGGATGAACCTCGACAGCAACCACTGCATCTCTCTCCAGACTTTCTTTGCAAAGGCACAATCCACAAGGAGGCGAACAACGGTCTCTTCCCCACCACAGCCACCTCGAGGGCAACGTGCAGAGGGGGTGAGACTCCTGGCGTGTAGGAAGGATCTGACGGGGAGGGCCTTTCTCACCACCAGCCAAGCTACGTCTTGGTGCTTGTTGGAAAGTTCTGGCGATGAGGCATTCTGCCAAATGACTTTGACAGTCTGCTCGGGGAACCATCCCACAGGGTCCACCCTCTCCTTTTCCCTCAGGGTCTCTAGGACGTTACGTGCTGACCACTGCCTGATGGACTTGTGGTCAAAGGTGTTTTTCTGCATAAATTTTTCCACCAGGGACAGGTGTTGCTGTACGTGGCGCAGGTCTGGCCCATTCCTCACTCCTGCGCTGTGGCGATCACGCCAGCCATCTTCCGCTTTATCTGGAGGTCAAAAGTGGATCCTGTTTGCAGGGACATGATGTAAAAAAACTCTGGATGAAGGGGGAAAAAACATGCCCAACATCACCCTCATCCTGATGGCCACCTTTGTGTATGGCAGTATCAAGCTGTGTGTAGACCCAAACACCAAGCGTCACTACGTGCTGAGGTTCTACCTGTCCCTGGTGTTGCGAAGGATGGGTCTGGCCACCCTGCCGCGGAACGCTCCAAGTGCCGTATCACCTGCCCCGTGTGGAAAAACTTATGCAGAGAAACACCTTTGTCCGCAAGTCCATCAGGCAGTGGTTAGCACGTATCACCCTAGAGGCCCTGCGGGAAAAGGAGATGGTGGATTCCGGCGGACGGTTCGCCGAACAGACCGTCAGGGTCATTTGGCAGAATGCCTCATCACCAGAACTCTGAAGAGAGTGGCCGTGGTTCTTGTCGAGGTGCATCCCGAGCAGTTCCGTGACACAGGTATGGACTCTGTGCTCCAGGGGCTGTTCCCAGGGACACACGCCGAGACAAACATCAACTACCGCCGGAGGATCCACTCGGTGAAAGACACTCTTTGGCTGTCCGAAACTTGTTGGTCTTCCATTGCAAAGAGTTGGCACATTCCAAGGTCCAGGACTACGTGCTGAGGGACGCACTAAAGTTTGGGGCAAAGGCGTAATGGAGAAAGGTCGCTGTCTACGGTTGCGCTAGATGTGTCGTGTAACTGGCAGGTAATGGAAAATTTCGAGAAACACTCAGTCACAAGGGAGAACACGTGACAGGCATGAGAGACAATCCATGAGTCTTTGTAGCTGAGTTTCCGTGTGAGCAACTAGCTCACAGCGCAGAGGAGTTCTTCGATCGAGGCCTGCTGTATTTTTGTCTTTGCTTTCAGCTTGAGCAGTCAAAGAACAAAGAAGAAAAAAAAGTACAGCACAGGAACAGGCCCTTCGGCCCTCCAAGCCTGCGCCGATCGGTCTGTGGAGCTTGCCAGCTGACCAGGTATGCAGCTAAAGTCCTTCCACATCTACAGGGAAGGCAAAGTCAGCAGCGTTTCTCCCAGAGTGTAGAGAGTCCTTGGAACTCTCTTCCTCGAAAGGTGGTGGAAACAGAGTCTTTGAATATTTTCAAGACAGAGCTGGATAGATTAACAAGGCGGGGTTGGAAGGTTATCGCTGGTAGGCAGGAATGTGGGGTTGAGGTTACAATCGGATCAGCCATGATCTTCTGAGTAGTGGAGCAGGCTCTTGGGGCCCAGTGGCCTACTCCTGCTCCTAAGTTGTATGTTCAGACATGTAGGGGCATTACTTTTTACTGATTCCAGTGCTTCTCCTGCACTGAACCTGGAGAGTACTACGTCAGCTGCTGTTGAGTTGTTTCCTGATGCCCTGCTTTCTTTTGTACGAGCTGTCTAGCATCCTCGTTTATGGGCTTCCTTTGCTTGGCATTGGGCCTTCTTTTGGGCTGACTGTTGGTCTATTTCCTTTACGGGATGTCAGCATGACATCACCAGAAGGGAAATGTGTCATGTTATGAAGTCACAGTAAATAAGTCCAATGCATTATATCATTATAATAACACAAGATGATGATCAGCAGTGAGAAGGCAGGTGGCAGCAAGGATAAGTACAGGTACGACACAGCGAACAGCCTTAGATCCTGTTAAAATGTTGAAAATGTTTCTCCCCTTCTCGAAGATTATTTCCTTCAAAATTTTAGAAATCTTTCAGCTTCAACCAGAAGTCACACACAAGCCAAACAACAAAACCACCTGCGTGCACAGCACAGCACACCATCTGCCAGCCTGCAATGATGTCGGCTCTCTTTTAATCACCTTTTCCCCTCCCATCAGTCCTATTCAGCAGGCAAGCAAAGGAGCGCAGAAAATACATCTGCACGGCTGTTTCTAACTTCTAGAAAGGGAACAGCCTTATCCTAGGAAAGTGAAAAATACCTATACTGTCACAAAGTGATGAACTTGAACTGCAAAACACCACGCTTACCTGAGCTTGTGTCACAGTTTTTGCTGTCTATCTCAGCCAGTATTCTCAGTCGTCCATCCTGGCTTCTTGCTCTCTCTGCAGCTTTCAGATGCCTCCCCTTGGCCGGCCTCAGTGCTCGGTGATAGATCAGCGCTCGGTATTATTTCTGTCCTCAGTGGTAACTGCTAGGGGAGAAAGGCTTGACTTTTTCAATCACCTTTTACCTCAGTAAAATCCAAGTAGAACCTAAAGTGGCAATGCTTCTCCCTCTCAGCACCCAACATGTCTTGCCTTTTCTTCAGGTTGGATTTGAGGAAGCACTACAGTTGCTGCCTGGCTGCCATTTCAAGTACAGAGACAAGGGGCAGCCCCATGACCCCTCCCCCGACTCCTGCACAATATGCAAATGTAGCACATTGTCTGAGTGCAATTTGGGAGCTGAAGACGGTTTCACAGTGGGATACAAGATATGAGGAGAGGTTTCCTCACAGACACACCGCCACATAAGCCCCTTTAAATTTGCGCGGCTGTGCAAAAAGTTTAATGGGCCCGCACACTTAAACAAATCGGTCACGCACTGTAATGACTCGCCTCATTCAGTTCAACAGAAATTAGGATCATGTTTTTAACCTGTGCCCTAGTTTTAAAATATTTTGTGTTCCATATTTACTTTCTCAATTTGTTATTAATTTACTTTACATTGCTTTATATTCTATTTTGTCTTGGACATGCATCACGGTTCGTTCAATCTCACTGGTTAAGAAAATTAAAATATTTAGTTTGATCAGGGTCTTACACTTGTCAAGAGGAGCCCTTTCAAATACTGGCCTGCTTTTGGAGGCCTGAAGTCACTGGAGCTGCACAAGTCAAGACGACTGAAGGCCTGATTCGCTGTGTAATATACTTTGCAGCATCTTGTTGCACTAGCAGGCAGGAAGGAGTTTTCAGCAATGCAGTTTAAAGGCTTGATACACTAAGTACACTTTCATTTCAGGTTTGTCATTTCAGGACGCTGCGTGTTTTTTTGCTCTGTTTTCTGACTCTGAAATTCTAATTCAGACTGTGGAGAAGAGCTGTTGTTGCTGCTGTTGGTTTTCTTTGTAACTGTTGTCGTTTTTTTGTGGAAAAATATACCTTATCCATAAAATATCTGAAAGAACATTACAAAACATTTCAAAATGGCCATCGCAAAAAGTGCAATCATATTCCAGTTTTTCAAATAGATCATGTCGCACCCTGCGACGCTTCAATACGATCAATGAACATTACAGACATTTCAACATGCTCATTACAGGCAGTCAGACAGTGCAATAGTATTCAAGTTATCTACATAGATCATGTTGCACTCTGAGGTGCTTCAATACAATTGTGATAAATGTAATATTCACCGCATACATTCAATGTGAGTCTTTCAGGCCGAGGGGTCTATACCTTTCCCAGTCCCTCGGTGCACTATGGCTGAAAGGTCTTAGACAGCGACCGTTCCCCACTGCGCATTTGTGGCGGCTGCCCCAAGCTTTAGTGCGTCCCTCAGCACGTAGTCCTCGGCCTTGGAATGTGCCAGCCAGTCTGCAACACTCTGCTGGGGACAACTCATTGCACTGGAAGACCAACAAGTTTCGGGCAGACCAAAGAGCGTCTTTCACCGAGTAGATGATCCTCCACCTGCTTGTCTCGATGTGCGTCCCTGTCCCTGGGATCAACACGTAGAGCACAGAGACCTGTGTCACAGAACTGCTTGGGATGAACCGCGACAAAAACCACGGCAACTCTCTGCAGACCTTCTTTGCAAACGCACATTCCACAAAGAGGTGAACAACGGTCTCGTCCCCACGACAGCCACCTCGAGGTCAACATGCAGAGAGGGTGAGACTTCAGGAAGGATCTGACGGGGAGGGCATTTCTCACCACCAGCCAAGCTACGTCTTGGTGCTTGTTGGAAAGTTCTGGAGACGAGGCATTCTGCCAAACGACTTTGACAGTCTGCTCGGGGAAACATCGCACAGGATCCACCATCTCCTTTCCCCGCAGGGCCTATAGGACGTTACGTGCCGACCACTGCCTGATGGACTTGGGGTCAAAGGTGTTTTTCTGCATAAAGTTTTCCACCAGGGACAGGTGGTACGGCACGGTCCAACTACTTGGAGCGTTCCGCGGCAGCGTGGCCACACCCATCCTTCGCTAAACCGGGGACAGGTAGAACCTCAGCACGTAGTGACACCTGGTGTTTGCGTACCGAGGGTCTACGCACAGCTTGATACAGCCGCACACAAAGGTGGCCATCAGTGTGAGGGCGATGTTGGGCACGTTTATTCCCCCTTTATCTAGAGGCTTATACAGCGCGTCCCTGCGGACACGATCCATTTTCGACCTCCAGATAAAGCGGAAGATGGCTCGGGTGATCGCCGTCGCGCAGCAGTCTGGAATGGGCCAGACCTGCGCCATGTACAGCAACAGCGAGAGTGCCTCACACCTGATGACCAGGTTCTTACCCGCAACGGAGAGGAAGCGTCGCTCCCAGATTCCCAGTTTCCTTTTCACCATAGACACTGGATCCTTCCAGTTTCTAACGCATACCCCGGTCCCTCTGAACCATATCCCCAGCACCTTCAGGCCGTCAGCACTGACGGTGAAGGGGACAAAGGATCGGTCAGCCCAGTTCCCAAAGAACACGGCCTCGCTCTTCCCACGATTTACCTTGGCTCCCGAGTCCAGTTCGAACTGGTCGCAGATGTGGATCAGTCTGCACACCGACAGCGGATCAGAACAGAAGACGGCGACATCGTCCATGTACAGGGAGGCTTTGATCTGAGTGCCTCCACTGCCTGGGATCGTAACTCCTCTAATGCCCGGATCCTTCCTGATGGACTCAGCAAAGAACAGGCGAGAGAGGACAGCCCTGCCTGACTCCAGATTTAATTGGAAAGCTATCTGATTCCCACCCATTGATTGAGACTGCGCTACTGATGTTAGTGTAGAGTAGGATCCAACTGGATCCAATTGCGAATTCCCTCCCCAAACCCCATTTTGAGAGCACATCCACCATGTAGGTGTGCGATATTCTGTCAAAGGCTTTCTCCTAATCCAGGCTGATGAGGCAGGTGTCCACACCCCTGTCCTGCACATAGGCAATCGTATCCCTGAGCAGCGCCAGGCTGTCAGAGATCTTCCTGCCCGGCACAGTGCAGGTCTGGTCAGGGTGTATCACCAATTCCAGAGCGGATTTGACCCGATTGGCGATGACCTTGGACAGAATCTTATAGTCCACATTCAACAGTGAAATGGGTCGCCAATTTCTAATTTCCTCCCTTTCTTCCTTGTGCTTGTACATGAGGGTGATGATGCCTTTCCTCATGGATTCTGACATACTGCCGGCCAGGAGCATACTCTCGTACACCCCTAGCAGGTCTGGGCCCATCCAGTCCCACAGAGCCCAATACAACTCCGCCGGCAAGCCGTCGCTTCTGGGGAGATTTACTCTTCTCGAAGGACTCAAGGGCCTAAGTCAGTTCGTCAGGAGTTCGCGGTTTGTCCAGCCTCTCCCGTGTACTGTCGCCTAAGACCTCCGTGATAGAGGACAAGGAGGACTGGGAGGCCGTGCTGTCCGTCGGCTTCACGTCATAAAATCCGGCATAAAAGGATTTGCTGATCCTCAAAATGTCGGACTGCGCTGACTTTACTGATCTGTCTTCTTCATTCAGGCTGCTGAACACAGAGCTCTCTCTCTGTTCCTTTTGGAAGAAGAAACGTGAGCACGTCTCATCCTGCTCCACGGAGCGGACTCTGGAACGGAAGATGTTCTTGGAGGCAAAGGATGCGAGGCTTGCTGGCTCTTCACCTCTTGGAGTTCTTCCTTGACATCGACCCCCACCGACTGCAGCCGGAGCAGATTCTGCATGTTTTTCTGGAGTCGGGACATTTCCCTCTCTTCCTTTCTAGCTTTCTGGATGCTTTTGAGGATGAAAAACCTCTTGGTGTTTCCCTTGATCGCTTCCCACCAGTGTGTCAGGGACTCAAAGAGGGGTTTCATGGTTCTCCAACCTTCGTAAGCCCTCTTGAGCTCCTCAATGTTCTCTGGGGTCAGCAGTTGCACGAATAGCTTCCATGCCCCCCTGCCCACCCTCAGGTCCTTCTCCAAGTGGCAGTCCGCCAGTAGGATGCAGTGGTCAGAGAAGAACACCGGCTTGACCTCGGTGGATCTGACTGTGAATGCACGGGACACAAAGAGGAAGTCTATCCTGGAACGAATGGACCCGTCTGGCCGCGACCAGGTGTATCTACGCTGCGCTCCGTCTGCAGGGTTGCTGAAGACGTCGTGCAGCTTGGCATCCTTAACTGTTTCCATCAGGGATCTGGACGTAGCGTCCAATCTGCTTCCGGCCCTGCCGGATCGTCCAGCCGCATCGATGATGCAGTTGAAGTCCCCGCCCAGAATGACCGGCCTGGAGGTCGCCAGCAGCAGTGGGAGCTGCTGAAAAACCTCCAGCCGCTCAGCTCCTTGTGACGGGCCATACACGTTAATTAACCGGAGTGGAGCGTTCTTGTACATTACGTCTGCTACGAGGAGTCGCCCGCCCACCACCTCCTTGACCTCGGAGACGGTGAAGTTGCCTCCCCGCAGCAGAATACCCAGGCCGGAGGAACGAGAGTCGTTTCCGCCCGACCAGATCGATGGCCCGTGGGACCACCATCGTGACCATTGCCTGTAGGAGCTGAACTGGATAACCTCACTTATCCACGTTAAACTCCATCTGCCAAATTTTGGCCCATTCACCTAACCTGTCCATATCCATTTGTAAATTTCTCATTTCTTCACTGCAACTTACTTTCCCACCTATTTTGGTGTCATCTGCAAATTTAGCTATGGTACCTTCTACTCCTGAATCCAAGTAAATAGTTGGGGCCCAAGGACCGAACCCTGTGGCACCCCACTAGTTACAGCTTGCCATCCACAAAAGACCCATTTATCCTGACTCTCTGCTTTCTGTTGGTTAGCCAAAGCTCTATCCAAGCAAATATATTACCCTTAGCTGCGTGTGATCTTATCTTGTGTATTAATCTTTTGTGCGGCACCTTATCAAATGCCTTCTGGAAGTCCAGACATACTACATCTACAGGATCGCCATTATCCACTTTGCTTGTCACATCTTCAAAGAACTCTAGCAATTTAGTCAAACACGATTTAGTCTTCATAAAGCCATGCTGACTCTGATGGATTGCATTTTGACTTGCATTTTAGGAGGGTAGTGAAGGCATTGGAGAGAGTGCAGAAGAGGTTTACGAGTTTGGTTCCAGGGGCGAGGAAGTTGAGTTATGAAGTAAGATTGGAGAAGTTGGGACTGTATTCCTTGGGGAAAAGAAGTCTGAGAGGAGACTTGATAGAGGTATTGAAAATCATGAGGTATCTGGAGAGAGTAGATAGGGAGAAACTGCTTGCACCGATGAAAGGATCGAGAAGGAGCGGGCACAGGTTTAAAGTAACTAGCAGAAGAAGCAAAAGTGATAGGAGCAGCGAGTGGTCAGTGTCTGGAATGCACCGCCTGATAGCGTGGCGGAGGCAGGTTCAATTGAAGAGGGAATGAGATGATTATTTGAAAAGAAAGCATGTGCTGGGTTACGTGGAGAAGGCAGGAGAATGGCACGAAGTGAAATGTTCATTGGGAGAGCTGGTGCAGTCACGACGGGCGGAATGGGCTCCTTGTGCAGTGTAAGGATTGTGTGAACGTGGATGTAGACGTTTCCGAGTAGCTGTGTAAAGTGTGTGAGCTTTGAGGTGTGAGTTTTGACTGTTGCTGTATCAGCAGCAGCAGCAGCAGCGGGCGGGAGCGGCAGCAGAGAGCTGGTTGAAAATGTTGTGAGGCGAAAGGTGCAGCTGAGAGAGTGTTTGAGAGGTGTATTTGCAAGTGAAAGATGTTTTTGTATGAGTGAGGTAGAGTGTTTGTGAGATGAGAGTGGTGTCTGTGAGCGTTGGGTGAGCGTGCGTGTTTTTTGTGTGTAGATGGTGCGGGTGAGTGAGAAAGAAAGAAAGTTGTGTTTTGAAAGATGTGCATGTTGAAAAGTAAAGAAAGCAGATGTTTGTAAGAAAACTATTTTTAGCATTGAAAATCCCCTGGAAAGGGGTGGTGCACCATTCCCAGAGATACTGCAATACCGGGTCGATGCGTGGAGTGGACGGAGCAAGCCCCTATTCCATCTCCCTGTTCCAAAAATCAATTTAATATATGGTCCCCAGATAAGGGACGTATCAGATATTAAACTGATAAGAACAGATTTTTTTTTTTTTGTAAAAATATACTTTATTCATAAAATATCTTCAATCACATTCAAAACCATTTCAAAAACAACATTACAAGGGTACAATCCAGGTTAAACTTTTACAAAATGTATCACCAGGTGCATCAGTACAAACAATATTACAATCATTTACAGCCTTTCATTTTGAGCTGTACAGCCCGAGGGGCTCTAAACAGTTCCCAGTCTCTCGGTGCGCTGTGGCAGAAAGGTCTTAGACAGCGACCCTTCCCCATTGCGCCTTTGCGGCAGCTGCCCCAAGCTTTAGTGCGTCCCTCAGCACGTAGTCCTGGACTTTGGATTGTGCCAGTCCGCAACAATCGGTCGGGGACAACTCTTTGTGCTGGAAGACCAACAAGTTTCGGGCAGACCAAAGCGCCTCTTTCACCGAGTTGATGATCCTCCAGCTGCAGTCGATGTTTGTCTCGGTGTGTGTCCCTGGGAACAGCCCGTAGAGCACAGAGTCCTGTGTCACAGAACTGCTCGGGATGAACCTCGACAGCAACCACTGCATCTCTCTCCAGACTTTCTTTGCAAAGGCACAATCCACAAGGAGGTGAACAACGGTCTCTTCCCCACCACAGCCACCTCGAGGGCAACGTGCAGAGGGGGTGAGCCTCCTGGCGTGTAGGAAGGATCTGACGGGGAGGGCCTTTCTCACCACCAGCCAAGCTACGTCTTGGTGCTTGTTGGAAAGTTCTGGCGATGAGGCATTCTGCCAAATGACTTTGACAGTCTGCTCGGGGAACCATCCCACAGGGTCCACCCTCTCCTTTTCCCTCAGGGCCTCTAGGACGTTACGTGCTGACCACTGCCTGATGGACTTGTGGTCAAAGGTGTTTTTCTGCATAAATTTTTCCACCAGGGACAGGTGTTGCTGTACGTGGCGCAGGTCTGGCCCATTCCTCACTCCTGCGCTGTGGCGATCACGCCAGCCATCTTCCGCTTTATCTGGAGGTCAAAAGTTGATCCTGTTTGCAGGGACATGATGTAAAAAAACTCTGGATGAAGGGGGAAAAAACATGCCCAACATCACCCTCATCCTGATGGCCACCTTTGTGTATGGCAGTATCAAGCTGTGTGTAGACCCAAACACCAAGCGTCACTACGTGCTGAGGTTCTACCTGTCCCTGGTGTTGCGAAGGATGGGTCTGGCCACCCTGCCGCGGAACGCTCCAAGTGCCGTATCACCTGCCCCGTGTGGAAAAACTTATGCAGAGAAACACCTTTGTCCGCAAGTCCATCAGGCAGTGGTTAGCACGTATCACCCTAGAGGCCCTGCGGGAAAAGGAGATGGTGGATTCCGGCGGACGGTTCGCCGAACAGACCGTCAGGGTCATTTGGCAGAATGCCTCATCACCAGAACTCTGAAGAGAGTGGCCGTGGTTCTTGTCGAGGTGCATCCCGAGCAGTTCCGTGACACAGGTATGGACTCTGTGCTCCAGGGGCTGTTCCCAGGGACACACGCCGAGACAAACATCAACTACCGCCGGAGGATCCACTCGGTGAAAGACACTCTTTGGCTGTCCGAAACTTGTTGGTCTTCCATTGCAAAGAGTTGGCACATTCCAAGGTCCAGGACTACGTGCTGAGGGACGCACTAAAGTTTGGGGCAAAGGCGTAATGGAGAAAGGTCGCTGTCTACGGTTGCGCTAGATGTGTCGTGTAACTGGCAGGTAATGGAAAATTTCGAGAAACACTCAGTCACAAGGGAGAACACGTGACAGGCATGAGAGACAATCCATGAGTCTTTGTAGCTGAGTTTCCGTGTGAGCAACTAGCTCACAGCGCAGAGGAGTTCTTCGATCGAGGCCTGCTGTATTTTTGTCTTTGCTTTCAGCTTGAGCAGTCAAAGAACAAAGAAGAAAAAAAAGTACAGCACAGGAACAGGCCCTTCGGCCCTCCAAGCCTGCGCCGATCGGTCTGTGGAGCTTGCCAGCTGACCAGGTATGCAGCTAAAGTCCTTCCACATCTACAGGGAAGGCAAAGTCAGCAGCGTTTCTCCCAGAGTGTAGAGAGTCCTTGGAACTCTCTTCCTCGAAAGGTGGTGGAAACAGAGTCTTTGAATATTTTCAAGACAGAGCTGGATAGATTAACAAGGCGGGGTTGGAAGGTTATCGCTGGTAGGCAGGAATGTGGGGTTGAGGTTACAATCGGATCAGCCATGATCTTCTGAGTAGTGGAGCAGGCTCTTGGGGCCCAGTGGCCTACTCCTGCTCCTAAGTTGTATGTTCAGACATGTAGGGGCATTACTTTTTACTGATTCCAGTGCTTCTCCTGCACTGAACCTGGAGAGTACTACGTCAGCTGCTGTTGAGTTGTTTCCTGATGCCCTGCTTTCTTTTGTACGAGCTGTCTAGCATCCTCGTTTATGGGCTTCCTTTGCTTGGCATTGGGCCTTCTTTTGGGCTGACTGTTGGTCTATTTCCTTTACGGGATGTCAGCATGACATCACCAGAAGGGAAATGTGTCATGTTATGAAGTCACAGTAAATAAGTCCAATGCATTATATCATTATAATAACACAAGATGATGATCAGCAGTGAGAAGGCAGGTGGCAGCAAGGATAAGTACAGGTACGACACAGCGAACAGCCTTAGATCCTGTTAAAATGTTGAAAATGTTTCTCCCCTTCTCGAAGATTATTTCCTTCAAAATTTTAGAAATCTTTCAGCTTCAACCAGAAGTCACACACAAGCCAAACAACAAAACCACCTGCGTGCACAGCACAGCACACCATCTGCCAGCCTGCAATGATGTCGGCTCTCTTTTAATCACCTTTTCCCCTCCCATCAGTCCTATTCAGCAGGCAAGCAAAGGAGCGCAGAAAATACATCTGCACGGCTGTTTCTAACTTCTAGAAAGGGAACAGCCTTATCCTAGGAAAGTGAAAAATACCTATACTGTCACAAAGTGATGAACTTGAACTGCAAAACACCACGCTTACCTGAGCTTGTGTCACAGTTTTTGCTGTCTATCTCAGCCAGTATTCTCAGTCGTCCATCCTGGCTTCTTGCTCTCTCTGCAGCTTTCAGATGCCTCCCCTTGGCCGGCCTCAGTGCTCGGTGATAGATCAGCGCTCGGTATTATTTCTGTCCTCAGTGGTAACTGCTAGGGGAGAAAGGCTTGACTTTTTCAATCACCTTTTACCTCAGTAAAATCCAAGTAGAACCTAAAGTGGCAATGCTTCTCCCTCTCAGCACCCAACATGTCTTGCCTTTTCTTCAGGATGGATTTGAGGAAGCACTACAGTTGCTGCCTGGCTGCCATTTCAAGTACAGAGACAAGGGGCAGCCCCATGACCCCTCCCCCGACTCCTGCACAATATGCAAATGTAGCACATTGTCTGAGTGCAATTTGGGAGCTGAAGACGGTTTCACAGTGGGATACAAGATATGAGGAGAGGTTTCCTCACAGACACACCGCCACATAAGCCCCTTTAAATTTGCGCGGCTGTGCAAAAAGTTTAATGGGCCCGCACACTTAAACAAATCGGTCACGCACTGTAATGACTCGCCTCATTCAGTTCAACAGAAATTAGGATCATGTTTTTAACCTGTGCCCTAGTTTTAAAATATTTTGTGTTCCATATTTACTTTCTCAATTTGTTATTAATTTACTTTACATTGCTTTATATTCTATTTTGTCTTGGACATGCATCACGGTTCGTTCAATCTCACTGGTTAAGAAAATTAAAATATTTAGTTTGATCAGGGTCTTACACTTGTCAAGAGGAGCCCTTTCAAATACTGGCCTGCTTTTGGAGGCCTGAAGTCACTGGAGCTGCACAAGTCAAGACGACTGAAGGCCTGATTCGCTGTGTAATATACTTTGCAGCATCTTGTTGCACTAGCAGGCAGGAAGGAGTTTTCAGCAATGCAGTTTAAAGGCTTGATACACTAAGTACACTTTCATTTCAGGTTTGTCATTTCAGGACGCTGCGTGTTTTTTTGCTCTGTTTTCTGACTCTGAAATTCTAATTCAGACTGTGGAGAAGAGCTGTTGTTGCTGCTGTTGGTTTTCTTTGTAACTGTTGTCGTTTTTTTGTGGAAAAATATACCTTATCCATAAAATATCTGAAAGAACATTACAAAACATTTCAAAATGGCCATCGCAAAAAGTGCAATCATATTCCAGTTTTTCAAATAGATCATGTCGCACCCTGCGACGCTTCAATACGATCAATGAACATTACAGACATTTCAACATGCTCATTACAGGCAGTCAGACAGTGCAATAGTATTCAAGTTATCTACATAGATCATGTTGCACTCTGAGGTGCTTCAATACAATTGTGATAAATGTAATATTCACTGCATACATTCAATGTGAGTCTTTCAGGCCGAGGGGTCCATACCTTTCCCAGTCCCTCGGTGCACTATGGCTGAAAGGTCTTAGACAGCGACCGTTCCCCACTGCGCATTTGTGGCGGCTGCCCCAAGCTTTAGTGCGTCCCTCAGCACGTAGTCCTCGGCCTTGGAATGTGCCAGCCAGTCTGCAACACTCTGCTGGGGACAACTCATTGCACTGGAAGACCAACAAGTTTCGGGCAGACCAAAGAGCGTCTTTCACCGAGTAGATGATCCTCCACCTGCTTGTCTCGATGTGCGTCCCTGTCCCTGGGATCAACACGTAGAGCACAGAGACCTGTGTCACAGAACTGCTTGGGATGAACCGCGACAAAAACCACGGCAACTCTCTGCAGACCTTCTTTGCAAACGCACATTCCACAAAGAGGTGAACAACGGTCTCGTCCCCACGACAGCCACCTCGAGGTCAACATGCAGAGAGGGTGAGACTTCAGGAAGGATCTGACGGGGAGGGCATTTCTCACCACCAGCCAAGCTACGTCTTGGTGCTTGTTGGAAAGTTCTGGAGACGAGGCATTCTGCCAAACGACTTTGACAGTCTGCTCGGGGAAACATCGCACAGGATCCACCATCTCCTTTCCCCGCAGGGCCTATAGGACGTTACGTGCCGACCACTGCCTGATGGACTTGGGGTCAAAGGTGTTTTTCTGCATAAAGTTTTCCACCAGGGACAGGTGGTACGGCACGGTCCAACTACTTGGAGCGTTCCGCGGCAGCGTGGCCACACCCATCCTTCGCTAAACCGGGGACAGGTAGAACCTCAGCACGTAGTGACACCTGGTGTTTGCGTACCGAGGGTCTACGCACAGCTTGATACAGCCGCACACAAAGGTGGCCATCAGTGTGAGGGCGATGTTGGGCACGTTTATTCCCCCTTTATCTAGAGGCTTATACAGCGCGTCCCTGCGGACACGATCCATTTTCGACCTCCAGATAAAGCGGAAGATGGCTCGGGTGATTGCCGTCGCGCAGCAGTCTGGAATGGGCCAGACCTGCGCCATGTACAGCAACAGCGAGAGTGCCTCACACCTGATGACCAGGTTCTTACCCGCAATGGAGAGGGAGCGTCGATCCCACATGCCCAGTTTCCTCTTCACCATAGCCACTCGCTCCTTCCAGTTTCTAACGCATGCCCCGGTCCCTCCGAACCATATCCCCAGCACCTTCAGGCCGTCAGCCCTGACAGTGAAGGGGACAAAGGATCGGTCAGCCCAGTTCCCAAAGAACATGGCCTCGCTCTTCCCACGATTTACCTTGGCTCCCGAGGCCAGTTCGAACTGGTCGCAGATGTGCATCAGTCTGCGCACCGACAGCGGATCCGAGCAGAAGACGGCGACGTCGTCCATGTACAGGGAGGCTTTTACCTGAGTGCCTCCACTGCCTGGGATCGTCACTCCTCTTATGCCCGGATCCTTCCTGATGGACTCGGCAAAGGGTTCTATGCAACACACGAAAAGGACAGGCGAGAGAGGGCAGCCCTGCCTGACTCCAGATTTAATCGGAAAGCTATCTGTTTCCCACCCATTGATTGAGACTGCGCTACTGATGTTAGTGTAGAGCAGTTGGATCCAATTTCGAATTCCCTCCCCAAAGCCCATTTTGGAGAGCACATCCCCCATGTAGGTGTGCGATATTCTGTCAAAGGCCTTCTCCTGATCCAAGCTGATGAGGCAGGTATCCACACCCCTGTCCTGTACATAGGCAATCGTATCCCTGAGCAGCGCCAGGCTGTCAGAGATCTTCCTGCCCGGCACAGAGCAGGTCTGGTCAGGGTGAATCACCAATTCCAGAGCGGATTTGACCCGATTGGCGATGACCTTGGACAGAATCTTATAGTCCACATTCAACAGTGAAATGGGTCGCCAATTTCTAATTTCCTCCCTTTCCCCCTTGTGCTTGTAGATGAGGGTGATGATGCCTTTCCTCATGGATTCTGACATGCTGCCGGCCAGGAGCATACTCTCGTACACTTCTAGCAGGTCTGGGCCGATCAAGTCCCACAGAGCCGAATACAACTCCGCCGGCAAGCCGTCGCTTCCGGGGGTTTTACTCTTCTCGAAGGACTCGAGGGCCTTAGTCAGTTCGTCAGGAGTTAGCGGTTTCTCTAGGCTCTCCCGCGTACTGTGGTCTAAGACCTCCGTGATAGAGGACAGGAAGGACTGGGAGGCCGTGCTGTCCGTGGGCTTCACGTCATACAATCCGGCATAAAAGGATTTGCTGATCCTCAGAATGACGGACCGTGATGACTTTACTGAGCCGTCTTCTTCCTTCAGGCTGCTGATCACAGAGCGCTCTCTGTGTACCTTTTGGAAGAAGAAACGTGAGCACGTCTCATCCTGCTCCACGGAGCGGACCCTGGAACGGAAGATGATCTTGGAGGCCTCCGAGGCAAAGTGCGAGGCTTGCTGGCCCTTCACCTCTTGGAGCTCCTCCTTGACATCGACCCCCATCGACTGCAGCCGGAGCAGATTCTGCATCTTTTTCTGGAGTCGGGACATTTCCCTCTGTTCCTTTCTAGCTTTCTGGGTGCCTTTGAGGATGAAAAACCTCTTGATGCTTCCCTTGATCACTTCCCACCAGTGTGTCAGGGACTCAAAGAGGGGTTTCACGGTTCTCCAACCTTTGTAATCCCTCTTGAGCTCCTCAATGTTCTCTGGGGTCAGCAGTTGCACATTTAGCTTCCATGCCCCCCTGCCCAGCCTCAGGTCCTTCTCCAAGTGGCAGTCCGCCAGTAGGAGGCAGTGGTCAGAGAAGAACACCGGCTTGACCTCGGTGGATCTGACTGTGAATGCACGGGACACAAACAGGAAGTCTATCCTGGAACGAATGGACCCGTCTGGCCGCGACCAGGTGTATCTACGCTGCGCTCCGTCTGCAGGGTTGCTGAAGACGTCGTGCAGCTTGGCATCCTTAACTGTTTCCATCAGGGATCTGGACGTAGCGTCCAATCTGCTGCCGGCCCTGCCGGATCGTCCAGCCGCATCGATGATGCAGTTGAACTCCCCGCCCAGTATGACCGGCCTGGAGGTCGCCAGCAGCAGTGGGAGCTGCTGAAAAACCTCCAGCCGCTCAGCCCCTTGTGCCGGGCCATACACGTTAATTAACCGGAGTGGAGCGTTCTTGTACATTACGTCTGCTACCAGGAGTCGCCCGCCCACCACCTCCTTGACCTCGGAGACGGTGAAGTTGCCTCCCCGCAGCAGAATACCCAGGCCGGAGGAACGAGAGTCCTTTCCGCCCGACCAGATCGATGGCCCGTGGGACCACCATCGTGACCATTGCCTGTAGGAGCTGAGGTGCGGTATCGCACACTCCTGCAGAAACAACAGGTCAGCTTTGACCTTGGCTAGGTAGTCCAAGGTCGCAACACATCGCGTAGTAGATTTAATGCTACGCACATTTATGGATACAATCTTTAAACCCATTTTCAAGCATTTATTCTCCTACCAAACCCACTGTCTCTGAGAGTCCCAGACCTTTAGTCTGCTCCTTCATACCCGTAGTGAGCTCAAATTCCTTCACTTTGGATGGGCTGAGGTAGATCTCCTTGGCCGTATTCTGCTCCGGTGGCATCTGGAGGTTCACGTAGAGAGCGGGTTTTGAGATGACCTTTGCTGGAGAAGCTTCTCCAAAACTCACCCCCTCTGGGGTGTTGCTGTTCCCGGCTTCCTGGAGCTGGGGTGCGATGATTGCCTCACTGCTCCCAGATTCCAGGGGCTGTGGTGCACTGGCCTCCTCAGGTTGCAGGCAAAGTTGGGGTGCGCTGGTCTCCTTGTTGTCTCCAATTTTCTGGAGCTCGGGTGTCTCGTCCTCCAACGCCCTGGAGCTTTGCCGCCTCTTCTGTCGGTGCCGCTCTGGCACTTCATCATCCGAAGAGCTGCTGCCCTTGTCATCCGTGTCGGATGGGAGACGCCTCTTGCCGCTTCTCTGGGAAACGCCTTTGCTTCTTCTTCGCTCCCTCTTACTTTTCTTGTTCCTGTTCTTCACCGTCTGCCACTCCCCCTGCTGCTTTTCCACTGCTGCCTCCTCCTCCATTGATTCGCTGTCCTGAGGACTGGGAGGTTCAGGGGGTAGTGCTGTTGATTGGCTCTCTGTTGCCTCAATCTCTTTCTCCACCTTGTCTCTCTCTGTGTCCTCCTTTGTCCCGTTGAGCTCCCTGGGGGCCTTGGTGGTTGGAGTGACACGGAACATTTCTTCTGCTTCCCCCTGGTCGGCTTTGGCTGCCTGTGCGTAAGTACGGCAGCGTTTGGGGCAGGTCCTGTAGAGGTGACTTGCCTCGCCACACAGGTTGCAGCACTTGGCCTGTTTGCAGTCTTTTGTCTGGTGCCCTTCCTGTTTGCAGATCTTGCAGAGGGAGGCGCTGCAGTTGGACGCCACATGACCAGCCTTGCCGCATGAGCGACAATGCTTGGGTTGCCCAGCGTAGACCAGGTAGCCCCGGTTTCCCCCGATGGTGAAACTGGAGGGAGGGTGGAAAATGGCTCCCTTACCGTCGGTCTTTAGCGTGACCTTAAACAGGCGTTTGCCTGTCCAGATCCCCAAGTCGTCTCGAATCTCGGTGCCGCTCCCCACCTTATCGAAGTACCTGGTGAGGAAGGTGACCACGTCGGCGACAGGGACGAAGTGGTTGTACACATGCACCATCACCTCACGTTCCCGTTGCAACGGCAGAGAAAAGTGCGGCTCCGCCGTCAGGATCTTCATCTCCGGCAGGTCTCTCTTCTCCTCGAACACCCTCAGGAGCCGGACGCAGTCTGCCACCCGCTTGAACGTCACGTCAAAATAACCGCCTTTGCGGGAGTCGTGCAGGGTGAAGATCTCCGTAGCTTGGAAGCCGCACGCCTTCAACAGGATCCTCCTGGTGAAGAAGCCCCGATCCATAGGTGATCCTCCTTCGCTGTGGTTCACCGTGACTCGGACGGTGATAGGTAGCCCACGGTATGGATTTGGATTGCGATTGGTTATCGGCCTTCCATCCCGACCTTGCCTTGGCAGGACCATGGTGTCGCCCCTGCAACACTTGATGTTAGCCAAAAGGCCGAGAAGCGATGAGAAAGAAAGAAAGTTGTGTTTTGAAAGATGTGCATGTTGAAAAGTAAAGAAAGCAGATGTTTGTAAGAAAACTATTTTTAGCATTGAAAATCCCCTGGAAAGGGGTGGTGCACCATTCCCAGAGATACTGCAATACCGGGTCGATGCATGGGGTGGACGGAGCAAGCCCCTATTCCATCTCCCTGCTCCAAAAATCAATTTAATATATGGTCCCCAGATAAGGGACATATCAGATATTAAACTGATAAGAACAGATTTTTTTTTTTTTTGTAAAAATATACTTTATTCATAAAAAATCTTCAATCACATTCAAAACCATTTCAAAAACAACATTACAAGGGTACAATCCAGGTTAAACTTTTACAAAATGTATCACCAGGTGCATCAGTACAAACAATATTACAATCATTTACAGCCTTTCATTTTGATCTGCACAGCCCGAGGGGCTCTAAACAGTTCCCAGTCTCTCGGTGCGCTGTGGCAGAAAGGTCTTAGACAGCGACCCTTCCCCATTGCGCCTTTGCGGCAGCTGCCCCAAGCTTTAGTGCGTCCCTCAGCACGTAGTCCTGGACTTTGGATTGTGCCAGTCCGCAACAATCGGTCGGGGACAACTCTTTGTGCTGGAAGACCAACAAGTTTCGGGCAGACCAAAGCGCCTCTTTCACCGAGTTGATGATCCTCCAGCTGCAGTCGATGTTTGTCTCGGTGTGTGTCCCTGGGAACAGCCCGTAGAGCACAGAGTCCTGTGTCACAGAACTGCTCGGGATGAACCTCGACAGCAACCACTGCATCTCTCTCCAGACTTTCTTTGCAAAGGCACAATCCACAAGGAGGTGAACAACGGTCTCTTCCCCACCACAGCCACCTCGAGGGCAACGTGCAGAGGGGGTGAGACTCCTGGCGTGTAGGAAGGATCTGACGGGGAGGGCCTTTCTCACCACCAGCCAAGCTACGTCTTGGTGCTTGTTGGAAAGTTCTGGCGATGAGGCATTCTGCCAAATGACTTTGACAGTCTGCTCGGGGAACCATCCCACAGGGTCCACCCTCTCCTTTTCCCTCAGGGCCTCTAGGACGTTACGTGCTGACCACTGCCTGATGGACTTGTGGTCAAAGGTGTTTTTCTGCATAAATTTTTCCACCAGGGACAGGTGGTACGGCACGGTCCAACTACTTGGAGCGTTCCGCGGCAGCGTGGCCAGACCCATCCTTCGCAACACCGGGGACAGGTGGAACCTCAGCACGTAGTGACACTTGGTGTTTGCGTACTGAGGGTCTACGCACCGCTTGATGCAGCCACACACAAAGGTGGCCATCAGTATGAGGGCGATGTTGGGCACGTTTTTTCCCTCTTTATCTAGAGGCTTGTACATCGCGTCCCTGCAGACACGATCCATTTTCGACCTCCAGATAAAGCGGAAGATGGCTCGAGTGATCGCCGTCGCGCAGGAGTGTGGAATGGGCCAGACCTGCGCCACGTACAGCAACAGCGAGAGTACCTCACACCTGATGACCAGGTTCTTACCCGCAATGGAGAGGGAGCGTCGCTCCCACATGCCCAGTTTCCTTTTCACCATAGCCACTCGCTCCTTCCAGTTTCTAACGCATGCCCCGGTCCCTCCGAACCATATCCCCAGCACCTTCAGGCCGTCAGCCCTGACAGTGAAGGGGACAAAGGATCGGTCAGCCCAGTTCCCAAAGAACATGGCCTCGCTCTTCCCACGATTTACCTTGGCTCCCGAGGCCAGTTCGAACTGGTCGCAGACGTGCATCAGTCTGCGCACCGACAGCGGATCCGAGCAGAAAACGGCGACGTCGTCCATGTACAGGGAGGCTTTTACCTGAGTGCCTCCACTGCCTGGGATCGTCACTCCTCTTATGCCCGGATCCTTCCTGATGGACTCGGCAAAGGGTTCTATGCAGCACACGAAAAGGACAGGCGAGAGAGGACAGCCCTGCCTGACTCCAGATTTGATCGGAAAGCTATCTGTTTCCCACCCATTGATTGAGACTGCGCTACTGATGTTAGTGTAGAGCAGTTGGATCCAATTTCGAATTCCCTCCCCAAAGCCCATTTTGGAGAGCACATCCCCCATGTAGGTGTGCGATATTCTGTCAAAGGCCTTCTCCTGATCCAAGCTGATGAGGCAGGTATCCACACCCCTGTCCTGTACATAGGCAATCGTATCCCTGAGCAGCGCCAGGCTGTCAGAGATCTTCCTGCCTGGCACAGAGCAGGTCTGGTCAGGGTGAATCACCAATTCCAGAGCGGATTTGACCCGGTTGGCGATGACCTTGGACAGAATCTTATAGTCCACATTCAACAGTGAAATGGGTCGCCAATTTCTAATTTCCTCCCTTTCCCCCTTGTGCTTGTAGATGAGGGTGATGATGCCTTTCCTCATGGATTCTGACATGCTGCCGGCCAGGAGCATACTCTCGTACACTTCTAGCAGGTCTGGGCCGATCAAGTCCCACAGAGCCGAATACAACTCCGCCGGCAGGCCGTCGCTTCCGGGGGTTTTACTCTTCTCGAAGGACTCGAGGGCCTTAGTCAGTTCGTCAGGAGTTAGCGGTTTGTCTAGGCTCTCCCGCGTACTGTGGTCTAAGACCTCCGTGATAGAGGACAGGAAGGACTGGGAGGCCGTGCTGTCCGTGGGCTTCACGTCATACAATCCGGCATAAAAGGATTTGCTGATCCTCAGAATGTCGGACCGTGATGACTTTACTGAGCCGTCTTCTTCCGTCAGGCTGCTGATCACAGAGCGCTCTCTGTGTACCTTTTGGAAGAAGAAACGTGAGCACGTCTCATCCTGCTCCACGGAGCGGACTCTGGAACGGAAGATGATCTTGGAGGCCTCCGAGGCAAAGTGCGAGGCTTGCTGGCCCTTCACCTCTTGGAGCTCCTCCTTGACATCGACCCCCATCGACTGCAGCCGGAGCAGATTCTGCATCTTTTCCTGGAGTCGGGACATTTCCCTCTGTTCCTTTCTAGCTTTCTGGGTGCCTTTGCGGATGAAAAACCTCTTGATGCTTCCCTTGATCACTTCCCACCAGTGTGTCAGGGACTCAAAGAGGGGTTTCACGGTTCTCCAACCTTTGTAATCCCTCTTGAGCTCCTCAATGTTCTCTGGGGTCAGCAGTTGCACATTTAGCTTCCATGCCCCCCTGCCCACCCTCAGGTCTTCCTCCAAGTGGCAGTCCGCCAGTAGGAGGCAGTGGTCAGAGAAGAACACCGGCTTGACCTCGGTGGATCTGACTGTGAATGCACGGGACACAAACAGGAAGTCTATCCTGGAACGAATGGACCCGTCTGGCCGCGACCAGGTGTATCTACGCTGCGCTCCGTCTGCAGGGTTGCTGAAGACGTCGTGCAGCTTGGCATCCTTAACTGTTTCCATCAGGGATCTGGACGTAGCGTCCAATCTGCTTCCGGCCCTGCCGGATCGTCCAGCCGCATCGATGATGCAGTTGAAGTCCCCGCCCAGAATGACCGGCCTGGAGGTCGCCAGCAGCAGTGGGAGCTGCTGAAAAACCTCCAGCCGCTCAGCCCCTTGTGCCGGGCCATACACGTTAATTAACCGGAGTGGAGCGTTCTTGTACATTACGTCTGCTACCAGGAGTCGCCCGCCCACCACCTCCTTGACCTCGGAGACGGTGAAGTTGCCTCCCCGCAGCAGAATACCCAGGCCGGAGGAACGAGAGTCGTTTCCGCCCGACCAGATCGATGGCCCGTGGGACCACCATCGTGACCATTGCCTGTAGGAGCTGAGGTGCGGTATCGCACACTCCTGCAGAAACAACAGGTCAGCTTTGACCTTGGCTAGGTAGTCCAAGGTCGCAACACATCGCGTAGTAGATTTAATGCTACGCACATTTATGGATACAATCTTTAAACCCATATTAAAGCATTTATTCTCCTACCAAACCCACTGTCTCTGAGAGTCCCAGACCTTTAGTCTGCTCCTTCATACCCGTAGTGAGCTCAAATTCCTTCACTTTGGATGGGCTGAGGTAGATCTCCTTGGCCGTGTTCTGCTCCGGTGGCATCTGGAGGTTCACGTAGAGAGCGGGTTTTGAGATGACCTTTGCTGGGGAAGCTTCTCCAAAACTCACCCCCTCTGGGGTGTTGCTGTTCCCGGCTTCCTGGAGCTGGGGTGCGATGATTGCCTCACTGCTCCCAGATTCCAGGGGCTGTGGTGCACTGGCCTCCTCAGGTTGCAGGCCAAGTTGGGGTGCGCTGGGCTCCTTGTTGTCTCCAATTTTCTGGAGCTCGGGTGTCTCGTCCTCCAACGCCCTGGAGCTTTGCCGCCTCTTCTGTCGGTGCCGCTCTGGCACTTCATCATCCGAAGAGCTGCTGCCCTTGTCATCCGTGTCGGATGGGAGACGCCTCTTGCCGCTTCTCTGGGAAACGCCTTTGCTTCTTCTTTGCTCCCTCTTACTTTTCTTCTTCTTCACCGTCCGCCACTCCCCCTGCTGCTTTTCCACTGCTGCCTCCTCCTCCATTGATTCGCTGTCCTGAGGACTGGGGTGTTCAGGGGGTAGTGCTGCTGATTGGCTCTCTGTTGCCTCAATCTCTTTCTCCACCTTGTCTCTCTCTGTGTCCTCCTTTGTCCCGTTGAGCTCCCTGGGGGCCTTGGTGGTTGGAGTGACACGGAACATTTCTTCTGCTTCCCCCTGGTCGGCTTTGGCTGCCTGTGCGTAAGTACGGCAGCGTTTGGGGCAGGTCCTGTAGAGGTGACTTGCCTCGCCACACAGGTTGCAGCACTTGGCCTGTTTGCAGTCTTTTGTCTGGTGCCCTTCCTGTTTGCAGATCTTGCAGAGGGAGGCGCTGCAGTTGGCCGCCACATGACCAGCCTTGCCGCATGAGCGACAATGCTTGGGTTGCCCAGCGTAGACCAGGTAGCCCCGGTTTCCCCCGATAGCGAAACTGGAGGGAGGGTGGAAAATGGCTCCCTTACCATCGGTCTTTAGCGTGACCTTGAACAGGCGTTTGCCTGTCCAGATCCCCAAGTCGTCTCGAATCTCGGTGCCGCTCCCCACCTTATCGAAGTACCTGGTGAGGAAGGTGACCACGTCGGCGACAGGGACGAAGGGGTTGTACACATGCACCATCACCTCGCGTTCCCGTTGCAACGGCAGAGAAAAGTGCGGCTCCGCCGTCAGGATCTTCATCTCCGGCAGGTCTCTCTTCTCCTCGAACACCCTCAGGAGCCGGACGCAGTCTGCCACCCGCTTGAACGTCACATCGAAATAACCACCTTTGCGGGAGTCGTGCAGGGTGAAGATCTCCGTAGCTTGGAAGCCGCACGCCTTCAACAGGATCCTCCTGGTGAAGAAGCCCCGATCCATAGGTGATCCTCCTTCGTCGCTGTGGTTCACCGTGACTCGGACGGTGATAGGTAACCCACGGTATGGATTCGGATTGCGATTGGTTATCGCCCTTCCATCCCGACCTTGCCTTGGCAGGACCATGGTGTCGCCCCTGCAACACTTGATCTTAGCCAAAAGGCCGAGAAGCGATGAGAAAGAAAGAAAGTTGTGTTTTGAAAGATGTGCATGTTGAAAAGTAAAGAAAGCAGATGTTTGTAAGAAAACTATTTTTAGCATTGAAAATCCCCTGGAAAGGGGTGGTGCACCATTCCCAGAGATACTGCAATACCGGGTCGATGCGTGGAGTGGGCGGAGCAAGCCCCTATTCCATCTCCCTGCTCCAAAAATCAATTTAATATATGGTCCCCAGATAAGGGACGTATCAGATATTAAACTGATAAGAACAGATTTTTTTTTTTTATTGTAAAAATATACTTTATTCATAAAAAATCTTCAATCACATTCAAAACCATTTCAAAAACAACATTACAAGGGTACAATCCAGGTTAAACTTTTACAAAATGTATCACCAGGTGCATCAGTACAAACAATATTACAATCATTTACAGCCTTTCATTTTGATCTGTACAGCCCGAGGGGCTCTAAACAGTTCCCAGTCTCTCGGTGCGCTGTGGTAGAAAGGTCTTAGACAGCGACCCTTCCCCATTGCGCCTTTGCGGCAGCTGCCCCAAGCTTTAGTGCGTCCCTCAGCACGTAGTCCTGGACTTTGGATTGTGCCAGTCCGCAACAATCGGTCGGGGACAACTCTTTGTGCTGGAAGACCAACAAGTTTCGGGCAGACCAAAGCGCCTCTTTCACCGAGTTGATGATCCTCCAGCTGCAGTCGATGTTTGTCTCGGTGTGTGTCCCTGGGAACAGCCCGTAGAGCACAGAGTCCTGTGTCACAGAACTGCTCGGGATGAACCTCGACAGCAACCACTGCATCTCTCTCCAGACTTTCTTTGCAAAGGCACAATCCACAAGGAGGTGAACAACGGTCTCTTCCCCACCACAGCCACCTCGAGGGCATCGTGCAGAGGGGGTGAGACTCCTGGCGTGTAGGAAGGATCTGACGGGGAGGGCCTTTCTCACCACCAGCCAAGCTACGTCTTGGTGCTTGTTGGAAAGTTCTGGCGATGAGGCATTCTGCCAAATGACTTTGACAGTCTGCTCGGGGAACCATCCCACAGGGTCCACTCTCTCCTTATCCCTCAGGGCCTCTAGGACGTTACGTGCTGACCACTGCCTGATGGACTTGTGGTCAAAGGTGTTTTTCTGCATAAATTTTTCCACCAGGGACAGGTGGTACGGCACGGTCCAACTACTTGGAGCGTTCCGCGGCAGCGTGGCCAGACCCATCCTTCGCAACACCGGGGACAGGTAGAACCTCAGCACGTAGTGACACTTGGTGTTTGCGCACTGAGGGTCTACGCACCGCTTGATGCAGCCACACACAAAGGTGGCCATCAGTATGAGGGCGATGTTGGGCACGTTTTTTCCCCCTTTATCTAGAGGCTTGTACATCGCGTCCCTGCAGACACGATCCATTTTCGACCTCCAGATAAAGCGGAAGATGGCTCGAGTGATCGCCATCGCGCAGGAGCGTGGAATGGGCCAGACCTGCGCCACGTACAGCAACAGCGAGAGTACCTCACACCTGATGACCAGGTTCTTACCCGCAATGGAGAGGGAGCGTCGCTCCCACATGCCCAGTTTCCTTTTCACCATAGCCACTCGCTCCTTCCAGTTTCTAACGCATGCCCCGGTCCCTCCGAACCATATCCCCAGCACCTTCAGGCCGTCAGCCCTGACAGTGAAGGGGACAAAGGATCGGTCAGCCCAGTTCCCAAAGAACATGGCCTCGCTCTTCCCACGATTTACCTTGGCTCCCGAGGCCAGTTCGAACTGGTCGCAGACGTGCATCAGTCTGCGCACCGACAGCGGATCCGAGCAGAAGACGGCGACGTCGTCCATGTACAGGGAGGCTTTTACCTGAGTGCCTCCACTGCCTGGGATCGTCACTCCTCTTATGCCCGCATCCTTCCTGATGGACTCGGCAAAGGGTTCTATGCAGCACACGAAAAGGACAGGCGAGAGAGGACAGCCCTGCCTGACTCCAGATTTAATCGGAAAGCTATCTGTTTCCCATCCATTGATTGAGACTGCGCTACTGATGTTAGTGTAGAGCAGTTGGATCCAATTTCGAATTCCCTCCCCAAAGCCCATTTTGGAGAGCACATCCCCCATGTAGGTGTGCGATATTCTGTCAAAGGCCTTCTCCTGATCCAAGCTGATGAGGCAGGTATCCACACCCCTGTCCTGTACATAGGCAATCGTATCCCTGAGCAGCGCCAGGCTGTCAGAGATCTTCCTGCCTGGCACAGAGCAGGTCTGGTCAGGGTGAATCACCAATTCCAGAGCGGATTTGACCCGGTTGGCGATGACCTTGGACAGAATCTTATAGTCCACATTCAACAGTGAAATGGGTCGCCAATTTCTAATTTCCTCCCTTTCCCCCTTGTGCTTGTAGATGAGGGTGATGATGCCTTTCCTCATGGATTCTGACATGCTGCCGGCCAGGAGCATACTCTCGTACACTTCTAGCAGGTCTGGGCCGATCAAGTCCCACAGAGCCGAATACAACTCCGCCGGCAGGCCGTCGCTTCCGGGGGTTTTACTCTTCTCGAAGGACTCGAGGGCCTTAGTCAGTTCGTCAGGAGTTAGCGGTTTGTCTAGGCTCTCCCGCGTACTGTGGTCTAAGACCTCCGTGATAGAGGACAGGAAGGACTGGGAGGCCGTGCTGTCCGTGGGCTTCACGTCATACAGACCGGCATAAAAGGATTTGCTGATCCTCAGAATGTCGGACCGTGATGACTTTCCTGAGCCGTCTTCTTCCTTCAGGCTGCTGATCACAGAGCGCTCTCTGTGTACCTTTTGGAAGAAGAAACGTGAGCACGTCTCATCCTGCTCCACGGAGCGGACTCTGGAACGGAAGATGATCTTGGAGGCCTCCGAGGCAAAGTGCGAGGCTTGCTGGCCCTTCACCTCTTGGAGCTCCTCCTTGACATCGACCCCCATCGACTGCAGCCGGAGCAGATTCTGCATCTTTTCCTGGAGTCGGGACATTTCCCTCTGTTCCTTTCTAGCTTTCTGGGTGCCTTTGCGGATGAAAAACCTCTTGATGATTCCCTTGATCGCTTCCCACCAGTGTGTCAGGGACTCAAAGAGGGGTTTCACGGTTCTCCAACCTTTGTAATCCCTCTTGAGCTCCTCAATGTTCTCTGGGGTCAGCAGTTGCACATTTAGCTTCCATGCCCCCCTGCCCACCCTCAGGTCTTCCTCCAAGTGGCAGTCCGCCAGTAGGATGCAGTGGTCAGAGAAGAACACCGGCTTGACCTCGGTGGATCTGACTGTGAATGCACGGGACACAAACAGGAAGTCTATCCTGGAACGAATGGACCCGTCTGGCCGCGACCAGGTGTATCTACGCTGCGCTCCGTCTGCAGGGTTGCTGAAGACGTCGTGCAGCTTGGCATCCTTAACTGTTTCCATCAGGGATCTGGACGTAGCGTCCAATCTGCTTCCGGCCCTGCCGGATCGTCCAGTCGCATCGATGATGCAGTTGAAGTCCCCGCCCAGAATGACCGGCCTGGAGGTCGCCAGCAGCTGTGGGAGCTGGTGAAAAACCTCCAGCCGCTCAGCCCCTTGTGCCGGGCCGTACACGTTAATTAACCGGAGTGGAGCGTTCTTGTACATTACGTCTGCTACCAGGAGTCGCCCGCCCACCACCTCCTTGACCTCGGAGACGGTGAAGTTGCCTCCCCGCAGCAGAATACCCAGGCCGGAGGAACGAGAGTCGTTTCCGCCCGACCAGATCGATGGCCCGTGGGACCACCATCGTGACCATTGCCTGTAGGAGCTGAGGTGCGGTATCGCACACTCCTGCAGAAACAACAGGTCAGCTTTGACCTTGGCTAGGTAGTCCAAGGTCGCAACACATCGCGTAGTAGATTTAATGCTACGCACATTTATGGATACAATCTTTAAACCCATATTAAAGCATTTATTCTCCTACCAAACCCACTGTCTCTGAGAGTCCCAGACCTTTAGTCTGCTCCTTCATACCCGTAGTGAGCTCAAATTCCTTCACTTTGGATGGGCTGAGGTAGATCTCCTTGGCCGTGTTCTGCTCCAGTGGCATCTGGAGGTTCACGTAGTGAGCGGGTTTTGAGATGACCTTTGCTGGAGAAGCTTCTCCAAAACTCACCCCCTCTGGGGGGTTGCTGTTCCCGGCTTCCTGGAGCTGGGGTGCGATGATTGCCTCACTGCTCCCAGATTCCAGGGGCTGTGGTGCACTGGCCTCCTCAGGTTGCAGGCCAAGTTGGGGTGCGCTGGGCTCCTTGTTGTCTCCAATTTTCTGGAGCTCGGGTGTCTCGTCCTCCAACGCCCTGGAGCTTTGCCGCCTCTTCTGTCGGTGCCGCTCTGGCACTTCATCATCCGAAGAGCTGCTGCCCTTGTCATCCGTGTCGGATGGGAGACGCCTCTTGCCGCTTCTCTGGGAAACGCCTTTGCTTCTTCTTCGCTCCCTCTTACTTTTCTTCTTCTTCACCGTCTGCCACTCCCCCTGCTGCTTTTCCACTGCTGCCTCCTCCTCCATTGATTCGCTGTCCTGAGGGCTGGAAGGTTCAGGGGGTAGTGCTGTTGATTGGCTCTCTGTTGCCTCAATCTCTTTCTCCACCTTGTCTCTCTCTGTGTCCTCCTTTGTCCCGTTGAGCTCCCTGGGGGCCTTGGTGGTTGGAGTGACACGGAACCTTTCTTCTGCTTCCCCCTGGTCGGCTTTGGCTGCCTGTGCGTAAGTACGGCAGCGTTTGGGGCAGGTCCTGTAGAGGTGACTTGCCTCGCCACACAGGTTGCAGCACTTGGCCTGTTTGCAGTCTTTTGTCTGGTGCCCTTCCTGTTTGCAGATCTTGCAGAGGGAGGCGCTGCAGTTGGCCGCCACATGGCCAGCCTTGCCGCATGAGCGACAATGCTTGGGTTGCCCAGCGTAGACCAGGTAGCCACGGTTTCCCCCGATTGCGAAACTGGAAGGAGGGTGGAAAATGGCTCCCTTACCATCGGTCTTTAGCGTGACCTTAAACAGGCGTTTGCCTGTCCAGATCCCCAAGTCGTCTCGAATCTCGGTGCCGCTCCCCACCTTATCGAAGTACCTGGTGAGGAAGGTGACCACGTCGGCGACAGGGACGAAGGGGTTGTACACATGCACCATCACCTCACGTTCCCGTTGCAACGGCAGAGAAAAGTGCGGCTCCGCCGTCAGGATCTTCATCTCCGGCAGGTCTCTCTTCTCCTCGAACACCCTCAGGAGCCGGACGCAGTCTGCCACTCGCTTGAACGTCACGTCAAAATAACCACCTTTGCGGGAGTCGTGCAGGGTGAAGATCTCCGTAGCATGGAAGCCGCACGCCTTCAACAGGATCCTCCTGGTGAAGAAGCCCCGATCCATAGGTGATCCTCCTTCGTCGCTGTGGTTCACCGTGACTCGGACGGTGATAGGTAACCCACGGTATGGATTCGGATTGCGATTGGTTATCGCCCTTCCATCCCGACCTTGCCTTGGCAGGACCATGGTGTCGCCCCTGCAACACTACACTTGATCTTAGCCAAAAGGCCGAGAAGCGATGAGAAAGAAAGAAAGTTGTGTTTTGAAAGATGTGCATGTTGAAAAGTAAAGAAAGCAGATGTTTGTAAGAAATCTATTTTTAGCATTGAAAATCCCCTGGAAAGGGGTGGTGCACCATTCCCAGAGATACTGCAATACCGGGTCGATGCGTGGAGTGGGCGGAGCAAGCCCCTATTCCATCTCCCTGCTCCAAAAATCAATTTAATATATGGTCCCCAGATAAGGGACGTATCAGATATTAAACTGATAAGAACAGATTTTTTTTTTTTTTTTTATTGTAAAAATATACTTTATTCATAAAAAATCTTCAATCACATTCAAAACCATTTCAAAAACAACATTACAAGGGTACAATCCAGGTTAAACTTTTACAAAATGTATCACCAGGTGCATCAGTACAAACAATATTACAATCATTTACAGCCTTTCATTTTGATCTGTACAGCCCGAGGGGCTCTAAACAGTTCCCAGTCTCTCGGTGCGCTGTGGTAGAAAGGTCTTAGACAGCGACCCTTCCCCATTGCGCCTTTGCGGCAGCTGCCCCAAGCTTTAGTGCGTCCCTCAGCACGTAGTCCTGGACTTTGGATTGTGCCAGTCCGCAACAATCGGTCGGGGACAACTCTTTGTGCTGGAAGACCAACAAGTTTCGGGCAGACCAAAGCGCCTCTTTCACCGAGTTGATGATCCTCCAGCTGCAGTCGATGTTTGTCTCGGTGTGTGTCCCTGGGAACAGCCCGTAGAGCACAGAGTCCTGTGTCACAGAACTGCTCGGGATGAACCTCGACAGCAACCACTGCATCTCTCTCCAGACTTTCTTTGCAAAGGCACAATCCACAAGGAGGCGAACAACGGTCTCTTCCCCACCACAGCCACCTCGAGGGCAACGTGCAGAGGGGGTGAGACTCCTGGCGTGTAGGAAGGATCTGACGGGGAGGGCCTTTCTCACCACCAGCCAAGCTACGTCTTGGTGCTTGTTGGAAAGTTCTGGCGATGAGGCATTCTGCCAAATGACTTTGACAGTCTGCTCGGGGAACCATCCCACAGGGTCCACCCTCTCCTTTTCCCTCAGGGTCTCTAGGACGTTACGTGCTGACCACTGCCTGATGGACTTGTGGTCAAAGGTGTTTTTCTGCATAAATTTTTCCACCAGGGACAGGTGTTGCTGTACGTGGCGCAGGTCTGGCCCATTCCTCACTCCTGCGCTGTGGCGATCACGCCAGCCATCTTCCGCTTTATCTGGAGGTCAAAAGTGGATCCTGTTTGCAGGGACATGATGTAAAAAAACTCTGGATGAAGGGGGAAAAAACATGCCCAACATCACCCTCATCCTGATGGCCACCTTTGTGTATGGCAGTATCAAGCTGTGTGTAGACCCAAACACCAAGCGTCACTACGTGCTGAGGTTCTACCTGTCCCTGGTGTTGCGAAGGATGGGTCTGGCCACCCTGCCGCGGAACGCTCCAAGTGCCGTATCACCTGCCCCGTGTGGAAAAACTTATGCAGAGAAACACCTTTGTCCGCAAGTCCATCAGGCAGTGGTTAGCACGTATCACCCTAGAGGCCCTGCGGGAAAAGGAGATGGTGGATTCCGGCGGACGGTTCGCCGAACAGACCGTCAGGGTCATTTGGCAGAATGCCTCATCACCAGAACTCTGAAGAGAGTGGCCGTGGTTCTTGTCGAGGTGCATCCCGAGCAGTTCCGTGACACAGGTATGGACTCTGTGCTCCAGGGGCTGTTCCCAGGGACACACGCCGAGACAAACATCAACTACCGCCGGAGGATCCACTCGGTGAAAGACACTCTTTGGCTGTCCGAAACTTGTTGGTCTTCCATTGCAAAGAGTTGGCACATTCCAAGGTCCAGGACTACGTGCTGAGGGACGCACTAAAGTTTGGGGCAAAGGCGTAATGGAGAAAGGTCGCTGTCTACGGTTGCGCTAGATGTGTCGTGTAACTGGCAGGTAATGGAAAATTTCGAGAAACACTCAGTCACAAGGGAGAACACGTGACAGGCATGAGAGACAATCCATGAGTCTTTGTAGCTGAGTTTCCGTGTGAGCAACTAGCTCACAGCGCAGAGGAGTTCTTCGATCGAGGCCTGCTGTATTTTTGTCTTTGCTTTCAGCTTGAGCAGTCAAAGAACAAAGAAGAAAAAAAAGTACAGCACAGGAACAGGCCCTTCGGCCCTCCAAGCCTGCGCCGATCGGTCTGTGGAGCTTGCCAGCTGACCAGGTATGCAGCTAAAGTCCTTCCACATCTACAGGGAAGGCAAAGTCAGCAGCGTTTCTCCCAGAGTGTAGAGAGTCCTTGGAACTCTCTTCCTCGAAAGGTGGTGGAAACAGAGTCTTTGAATATTTTCAAGACAGAGCTGGATAGATTAACAAGGCGGGGTTGGAAGGTTATCGCTGGTAGGCAGGAATGTGGGGTTGAGGTTACAATCGGATCAGCCATGATCTTCTGAGTAGTGGAGCAGGCTCTTGGGGCCCAGTGGCCTACTCCTGCTCCTAAGTTGTATGTTCAGACATGTAGGGGCATTACTTTTTACTGATTCCAGTGCTTCTCCTGCACTGAACCTGGAGAGTACTACGTCAGCTGCTGTTGAGTTGTTTCCTGATGCCCTGCTTTCTTTTGTACGAGCTGTCTAGCATCCTCGTTTATGGGCTTCCTTTGCTTGGCATTGGGCCTTCTTTTGGGCTGACTGTTGGTCTATTTCCTTTACGGGATGTCAGCATGACATCACCAGAAGGGAAATGTGTCATGTTATGAAGTCACAGTAAATAAGTCCAATGCATTATATCATTATAATAACACAAGATGATGATCAGCAGTGAGAAGGCAGGTGGCAGCAAGGATAAGTACAGGTACGACACAGCGAACAGCCTTAGATCCTGTTAAAATGTTGAAAATGTTTCTCCCCTTCTCGAAGATTATTTCCTTCAAAATTTTAGAAATCTTTCAGCTTCAACCAGAAGTCACACACAAGCCAAACAACAAAACCACCTGCGTGCACAGCACAGCACACCATCTGCCAGCCTGCAATGATGTCGGCTCTCTTTTAATCACCTTTTCCCCTCCCATCAGTCCTATTCAGCAGGCAAGCAAAGGAGCGCAGAAAATACATCTGCACGGCTGTTTCTAACTTCTAGAAAGGGAACAGCCTTATCCTAGGAAAGTGAAAAATACCTATACTGTCACAAAGTGATGAACTTGAACTGCAAAACACCACGCTTACCTGAGCTTGTGTCACAGTTTTTGCTGTCTATCTCAGCCAGTATTCTCAGTCGTCCATCCTGGCTTCTTGCTCTCTCTGCAGCTTTCAGATGCCTCCCCTTGGCCGGCCTCAGTGCTCGGTGATAGATCAGCGCTCGGTATTATTTCTGTCCTCAGTGGTAACTGCTAGGGGAGAAAGGCTTGACTTTTTCAATCACCTTTTACCTCAGTAAAATCCAAGTAGAACCTAAAGTGGCAATGCTTCTCCCTCTCAGCACCCAACATGTCTTGCCTTTTCTTCAGGTTGGATTTGAGGAAGCACTACAGTTGCTGCCTGGCTGCCATTTCAAGTACAGAGACAAGGGGCAGCCCCATGACCCCTCCCCCGACTCCTGCACAATATGCAAATGTAGCACATTGTCTGAGTGCAATTTGGGAGCTGAAGACGGTTTCACAGTGGGATACAAGATATGAGGAGAGGTTTCCTCACAGACACACCGCCACATAAGCCCCTTTAAATTTGCGCGGCTGTGCAAAAAGTTTAATGGGCCCGCACACTTAAACAAATCGGTCACGCACTGTAATGACTCGCCTCATTCAGTTCAACAGAAATTAGGATCATGTTTTTAACCTGTGCCCTAGTTTTAAAATATTTTGTGTTCCATATTTACTTTCTCAATTTGTTATTAATTTACTTTACATTGCTTTATATTCTATTTTGTCTTGGACATGCATCACGGTTCGTTCAATCTCACTGGTTAAGAAAATTAAAATATTTAGTTTGATCAGGGTCTTACACT
The DNA here is from genome assembly GCF_964194155.1 of Cetorhinus maximus. NCBI lineage: Eukaryota > Metazoa > Chordata > Chondrichthyes > Lamniformes > Cetorhinidae > Cetorhinus > Cetorhinus maximus. The sequence goes on along the minus strand of NC_135907.1, from coordinate 5,393,122 downwards.
TGTCAAGAGGAGCCCTTTCAAATACTGGCCTGCTTTTGGAGGCCTGAAGTCACTGGAGCTGCACAAGTCAAGACGACTGAAGGCCTGATTCGCTGTGTAATATACTTTGCAGCATCTTGTTGCACTAGCAGGCAGGAAGGAGTTTTCAGCAATGCAGTTTAAAGGCTTGATACACTAAGTACACTTTCATTTCAGGTTTGTCATTTCAGGACGCTGCGTGTTTTTTTGCTCTGTTTTCTGACTCTGAAATTCTAATTCAGACTGTGGAGAAGAGCTGTTGTTGCTGCTGTTGGTTTTCTTTGTAACTGTTGTCGTTTTTTTGTGGAAAAATATACCTTATCCATAAAATATCTGAAAGAACATTACAAAACATTTCAAAATGGCCATCGCAAAAAGTGCAATCATATTCCAGTTTTTCAAATAGATCATGTCGCACCCTGCGACGCTTCAATACGATCAATGAACATTACAGACATTTCAACATGCTCATTACAGGCAGTCAGACAGTGCAATAGTATTCAAGTTATCTACATAGATCATGTTGCACTCTGAGGTGCTTCAATACAATTGTGATAAATGTAATATTCACTGCATACATTCAATGTGAGTCTTTCAGGCCGAGGGGTCCATACCTTTCCCAGTCCCTCGGTGCACTATGGCTGAAAGGTCTTAGACAGCGACCGTTCCCCACTGCGCATTTGTGGCGGCTGCCCCAAGCTTTAGTGCGTCCCTCAGCACGTAGTCCTCGGCCTTGGAATGTGCCAGCCAGTCTGCAACACTCTGCTGGGGACAACTCATTGCACTGGAAGACCAACAAGTTTCGGGCAGACCAAAGAGCGTCTTTCACCGAGTAGATGATCCTCCACCTGCTTGTCTCGATGTGCGTCCCTGTCCCTGGGATCAACACGTAGAGCACAGAGACCTGTGTCACAGAACTGCTTGGGATGAACCGCGACAAAAACCACGGCAACTCTCTGCAGACCTTCTTTGCAAACGCACATTCCACAAAGAGGTGAACAACGGTCTCGTCCCCACGACAGCCACCTCGAGGTCAACATGCAGAGAGGGTGAGACTTCAGGAAGGATCTGACGGGGAGGGCATTTCTCACCACCAGCCAAGCTACGTCTTGGTGCTTGTTGGAAAGTTCTGGAGACGAGGCATTCTGCCAAACGACTTTGACAGTCTGCTCGGGGAAACATCGCACAGGATCCACCATCTCCTTTCCCCGCAGGGCCTATAGGACGTTACGTGCCGACCACTGCCTGATGGACTTGGGGTCAAAGGTGTTTTTCTGCATAAAGTTTTCCACCAGGGACAGGTGGTACGGCACGGTCCAACTACTTGGAGCGTTCCGCGGCAGCGTGGCCACACCCATCCTTCGCTAAACCGGGGACAGGTAGAACCTCAGCACGTAGTGACACCTGGTGTTTGCGTACCGAGGGTCTACGCACAGCTTGATACAGCCGCACACAAAGGTGGCCATCAGTGTGAGGGCGATGTTGGGCACGTTTATTCCCCCTTTATCTAGAGGCTTATACAGCGCGTCCCTGCGGACACGATCCATTTTCGACCTCCAGATAAAGCGGAAGATGGCTCGGGTGATCGCCGTCGCGCAGCAGTCTGGAATGGGCCAGACCTGCGCCATGTACAGCAACAGCGAGAGTGCCTCACACCTGATGACCAGGTTCTTACCCGCAACGGAGAGGAAGCGTCGCTCCCAGATTCCCAGTTTCCTTTTCACCATAGACACTGGATCCTTCCAGTTTCTAACGCATACCCCGGTCCCTCTGAACCATATCCCCAGCACCTTCAGGCCGTCAGCACTGACGGTGAAGGGGACAAAGGATCGGTCAGCCCAGTTCCCAAAGAACACGGCCTCGCTCTTCCCACGATTTACCTTGGCTCCCGAGTCCAGTTCGAACTGGTCGCAGATGTGGATCAGTCTGCACACCGACAGCGGATCAGAACAGAAGACGGCGACATCGTCCATGTACAGGGAGGCTTTGATCTGAGTGCCTCCACTGCCTGGGATCGTAACTCCTCTAATGCCCGGATCCTTCCTGATGGACTCAGCAAAGAACAGGCGAGAGAGGACAGCCCTGCCTGACTCCAGATTTAATTGGAAAGCTATCTGATTCCCACCCATTGATTGAGACTGCGCTACTGATGTTAGTGTAGAGTAGGATCCAACTGGATCCAATTGCGAATTCCCTCCCCAAACCCCATTTTGAGAGCACATCCACCATGTAGGTGTGCGATATTCTGTCAAAGGCTTTCTCCTAATCCAGGCTGATGAGGCAGGTGTCCACACCCCTGTCCTGCACATAGGCAATCGTATCCCTGAGCAGCGCCAGGCTGTCAGAGATCTTCCTGCCCGGCACAGTGCAGGTCTGGTCAGGGTGTATCACCAATTCCAGAGCGGATTTGACCCGATTGGCGATGACCTTGGACAGAATCTTATAGTCCACATTCAACAGTGAAATGGGTCGCCAATTTCTAATTTCCTCCCTTTCTTCCTTGTGCTTGTACATGAGGGTGATGATGCCTTTCCTCATGGATTCTGACATACTGCCGGCCAGGAGCATACTCTCGTACACCCCTAGCAGGTCTGGGCCCATCCAGTCCCACAGAGCCCAATACAACTCCGCCGGCAAGCCGTCGCTTCTGGGGAGATTTACTCTTCTCGAAGGACTCAAGGGCCTAAGTCAGTTCGTCAGGAGTTCGCGGTTTGTCCAGCCTCTCCCGTGTACTGTCGCCTAAGACCTCCGTGATAGAGGACAAGGAGGACTGGGAGGCCGTGCTGTCCGTCGGCTTCACGTCATAAAATCCGGCATAAAAGGATTTGCTGATCCTCAAAATGTCGGACTGCGCTGACTTTACTGATCTGTCTTCTTCATTCAGGCTGCTGAACACAGAGCTCTCTCTCTGTTCCTTTTGGAAGAAGAAACGTGAGCACGTCTCATCCTGCTCCACGGAGCGGACTCTGGAACGGAAGATGTTCTTGGAGGCAAAGTGCGAGGCTTGCTGGCTCTTCACCTCTTGGAGTTCTTCCTTGACATCGACCCCCACCGACTGCAGCCGGAGCAGATTCTGCATGTTTTTCTGGAGTCGGGACATTTCCCTCTCTTCCTTTCTAGCTTTCTGGATGCTTTTGAGGATGAAAAACCTCTTGGTGTTTCCCTTGATCGCTTCCCACCAGTGTGTCAGGGACTCAAAGAGGGGTTTCATGGTTCTCCAACCTTCATAAGCCCTCTTGAGCTCCTCAATGTTCTCTGGGGTCAGCAGTTGCACGAATAGCTTCCATGCCCCCCTGCCCACCCTCAGGTCCTTCTCCAAGTGGCAGTCCGCCAGTAGGATGCAGTGGTCAGAGAAGAACACCGGCTTGACCTCGGTGGATCTGACTGTGAATGCACGGGACACAAAGAGGAAGTCTATCCTGGAACGAATGGACCCGTCTGGCCGCGACCAGGTGTATCTACGCTGCGCTCCGTCTGCAGGGTTGCTGAAGACGTCGTGCAGCTTGGCATCCTTAACTGTTTCCATCAGGGATCTGGACGTAGCGTCCAATCTGCTTCCGGCCCTGCCGGATCGTCCAGCCGCATCGATGATGCAGTTGAAGTCCCCGCCCAGAATGACCGGCCTGGAGGTCGCCAGCAGCAGTGGGAGCTGCTGAAAAACCTCCAGCCGCTCAGCTCCTTGTGACGGGCCATACACGTTAATTAACCGGAGTGGAGCGTTCTTGTACATTACGTCTGCTACGAGGAGTCGCCCGCCCACCACCTCCTTGACCTCGGAGACGGTGAAGTTGCCTCCCCGCAGCAGAATACCCAGGCCGGAGGAACGAGAGTCGTTTCCGCCCGACCAGATCGATGGCCCGTGGGACCACCACCGTGACCATTGCCTGTAGGAGCTGAACTGGATAACCTCACTTATCCACGTTAAACTCCATCTGCCAAATTTTGGCCCATTCACCTAACCTGTCCATATCCATTTGTAAATTTCTCATTTCTTCACTGCAACTTACTTTCCCACCTATTTTGGTGTCATCTGCAAATTTAGCTATGGTACCTTCTACTCCTGAATCCAAGTAAATAGTTGGGGCCCAAGGACCGAACCCTGTGGCACCCCACTAGTTACAGCTTGCCATCCACAAAAGACCCATTTATCCTGACTCTCTGCTTTCTGTTGGTTAGCCAAAGCTCTATCCAAGCAAATATATTACCCTTAGCTGCGTGTGATCTTATCTTGTGTATTAATCTTTTGTGCGGCACCTTATCAAATGCCTTCTGGAAGTCCAGACATACTACATCTACAGGATCGCCATTATCCACTTTGCTTGTCACATCTTCAAAGAACTCTAGCAATTTAGTCAAACACGATTTAGTCTTCATAAAGCCATGCTGACTCTGATGGATTGCATTTTGACTTGCATTTTAGGAGGGTAGTGAAGGCATTGGAGAGAGTGCAGAAGAGGTTTACGAGTTTGGTTCCAGGGGCGAGGAAGTTGAGTTATGAAGTAAGATTGGAGAAGTTGGGACTGTATTCCTTGGGGAAAAGAAGTCTGAGAGGAGACTTGATAGAGGTATTGAAAATCATGAGGTATCTGGAGAGAGTAGATAGGGAGAAACTGCTTGCACCGATGAAAGGATCGAGAAGGAGCGGGCACAGGTTTAAAGTAACTAGCAGAAGAAGCAAAAGTGATAGGAGCAGCGAGTGGTCAGTGTCTGGAATGCACCGCCTGATAGCGTGGCGGAGGCAGGTTCAATTGAAGAGGGAATGAGATGATTATTTGAAAAGAAAGCATGTGCTGGGTTACGTGGAGAAGGCAGGAGAATGGCACGAAGTGAAATGTTCATTGGGAGAGCTGGTGCAGTCACGACGGGCGGAATGGGCTCCTTGTGCAGTGTAAGGATTGTGTGAACGTGGATGTAGACGTTTCCGAGTAGCTGTGTAAAGTGTGTGAGCTTTGAGGTGTGAGTTTTGACTGTTGCTGTATCAGCAGCAGCAGCAGCAGCGGGCGGGAGCGGCAGCAGAGAGCTGGTTGAAAATGTTGTGAGGCGAAAGGTGCAGCTGAGAGAGTGTTTGAGAGGTGTATTTGCAAGTGAAAGATGTTTTTGTATGAGTGAGGTAGAGTGTTTGTGAGATGAGAGTGGTGTCTGTGAGCGTTGGGTGAGCGTGCGTGTTTTTTGTGTGTAGATGGTGCGGGTGAGTGAGAAAGAAAGAAAGTTGTGTTTTGAAAGATGTGCATGTTGAAAAGTAAAGAAAGCAGATGTTTGTAAGAAAACTATTTTTAGCATTGAAAATCCCCTGGAAAGGGGTGGTGCACCATTCCCAGAGATACTGCAATACCGGGTCGATGCGTGGAGTGGACGGAGCAAGCCCCTATTCCATCTCCCTGTTCCAAAAATCAATTTAATATATGGTCCCCAGATAAGGGACGTATCAGATATTAAACTGATAAGAACAGATTTTTTTTTTTTTGTAAAAATATACTTTATTCATAAAATATCTTCAATCACATTCAAAACCATTTCAAAAACAACATTACAAGGGTACAATCCAGGTTAAACTTTTACAAAATGTATCACCAGGTGCATCAGTACAAACAATATTACAATCATTTACAGCCTTTCATTTTGAGCTGTACAGCCCGAGGGGCTCTAAACAGTTCCCAGTCTCTCGGTGCGCTGTGGCAGAAAGGTCTTAGACAGCGACCCTTCCCCATTGCGCCTTTGCGGCAGCTGCCCCAAGCTTTAGTGCGTCCCTCAGCACGTAGTCCTGGACTTTGGATTGTGCCAGTCCGCAACAATCGGTCGGGGACAACTCTTTGTGCTGGAAGACCAACAAGTTTCGGGCAGACCAAAGCGCCTCTTTCACCGAGTTGATGATCCTCCAGCTGCAGTCGATGTTTGTCTCGGTGTGTGTCCCTGGGAACAGCCCGTAGAGCACAGAGTCCTGTGTCACAGAACTGCTCGGGATGAACCTCGACAGCAACCACTGCATCTCTCTCCAGACTTTCTTTGCAAAGGCACAATCCACAAGGAGGTGAACAACGGTCTCTTCCCCACCACAGCCACCTCGAGGGCAACGTGCAGAGGGGGTGAGCCTCCTGGCGTGTAGGAAGGATCTGACGGGGAGGGCCTTTCTCACCACCAGCCAAGCTACGTCTTGGTGCTTGTTGGAAAGTTCTGGCGATGAGGCATTCTGCCAAATGACTTTGACAGTCTGCTCGGGGAACCATCCCACAGGGTCCACCCTCTCCTTTTCCCTCAGGGCCTCTAGGACGTTACGTGCTGACCACTGCCTGATGGACTTGTGGTCAAAGGTGTTTTTCTGCATAAATTTTTCCACCAGGGACAGGTGTTGCTGTACGTGGCGCAGGTCTGGCCCATTCCTCACTCCTGCGCTGTGGCGATCACGCCAGCCATCTTCCGCTTTATCTGGAGGTCAAAAGTTGATCCTGTTTGCAGGGACATGATGTAAAAAAACTCTGGATGAAGGGGGAAAAAACATGCCCAACATCACCCTCATCCTGATGGCCACCTTTGTGTATGGCAGTATCAAGCTGTGTGTAGACCCAAACACCAAGCGTCACTACGTGCTGAGGTTCTACCTGTCCCTGGTGTTGCGAAGGATGGGTCTGGCCACCCTGCCGCGGAACGCTCCAAGTGCCGTATCACCTGCCCCGTGTGGAAAAACTTATGCAGAGAAACACCTTTGTCCGCAAGTCCATCAGGCAGTGGTTAGCACGTATCACCCTAGAGGCCCTGCGGGAAAAGGAGATGGTGGATTCCGGCGGACGGTTCGCCGAACAGACCGTCAGGGTCATTTGGCAGAATGCCTCATCACCAGAACTCTGAAGAGAGTGGCCGTGGTTCTTGTCGAGGTGCATCCCGAGCAGTTCCGTGACACAGGTATGGACTCTGTGCTCCAGGGGCTGTTCCCAGGGACACACGCCGAGACAAACATCAACTACCGCCGGAGGATCCACTCGGTGAAAGACACTCTTTGGCTGTCCGAAACTTGTTGGTCTTCCATTGCAAAGAGTTGGCACATTCCAAGGTCCAGGACTACGTGCTGAGGGACGCACTAAAGTTTGGGGCAAAGGCGTAATGGAGAAAGGTCGCTGTCTACGGTTGCGCTAGATGTGTCGTGTAACTGGCAGGTAATGGAAAATTTCGAGAAACACTCAGTCACAAGGGAGAACACGTGACAGGCATGAGAGACAATCCATGAGTCTTTGTAGCTGAGTTTCCGTGTGAGCAACTAGCTCACAGCGCAGAGGAGTTCTTCGATCGAGGCCTGCTGTATTTTTGTCTTTGCTTTCAGCTTGAGCAGTCAAAGAACAAAGAAGAAAAAAAAGTACAGCACAGGAACAGGCCCTTCGGCCCTCCAAGCCTGCGCCGATCGGTCTGTGGAGCTTGCCAGCTGACCAGGTATGCAGCTAAAGTCCTTCCACATCTACAGGGAAGGCAAAGTCAGCAGCGTTTCTCCCAGAGTGTAGAGAGTCCTTGGAACTCTCTTCCTCGAAAGGTGGTGGAAACAGAGTCTTTGAATATTTTCAAGACAGAGCTGGATAGATTAACAAGGCGGGGTTGGAAGGTTATCGCTGGTAGGCAGGAATGTGGGGTTGAGGTTACAATCGGATCAGCCATGATCTTCTGAGTAGTGGAGCAGGCTCTTGGGGCCCAGTGGCCTACTCCTGCTCCTAAGTTGTATGTTCAGACATGTAGGGGCATTACTTTTTACTGATTCCAGTGCTTCTCCTGCACTGAACCTGGAGAGTACTACGTCAGCTGCTGTTGAGTTGTTTCCTGATGCCCTGCTTTCTTTTGTACGAGCTGTCTAGCATCCTCGTTTATGGGCTTCCTTTGCTTGGCATTGGGCCTTCTTTTGGGCTGACTGTTGGTCTATTTCCTTTACGGGATGTCAGCATGACATCACCAGAAGGGAAATGTGTCATGTTATGAAGTCACAGTAAATAAGTCCAATGCATTATATCATTATAATAACACAAGATGATGATCAGCAGTGAGAAGGCAGGTGGCAGCAAGGATAAGTACAGGTACGACACAGCGAACAGCCTTAGATCCTGTTAAAATGTTGAAAATGTTTCTCCCCTTCTCGAAGATTATTTCCTTCAAAATTTTAGAAATCTTTCAGCTTCAACCAGAAGTCACACACAAGCCAAACAACAAAACCACCTGCGTGCACAGCACAGCACACCATCTGCCAGCCTGCAATGATGTCGGCTCTCTTTTAATCACCTTTTCCCCTCCCATCAGTCCTATTCAGCAGGCAAGCAAAGGAGCGCAGAAAATACATCTGCACGGCTGTTTCTAACTTCTAGAAAGGGAACAGCCTTATCCTAGGAAAGTGAAAAATACCTATACTGTCACAAAGTGATGAACTTGAACTGCAAAACACCACGCTTACCTGAGCTTGTGTCACAGTTTTTGCTGTCTATCTCAGCCAGTATTCTCAGTCGTCCATCCTGGCTTCTTGCTCTCTCTGCAGCTTTCAGATGCCTCCCCTTGGCCGGCCTCAGTGCTCGGTGATAGATCAGCGCTCGGTATTATTTCTGTCCTCAGTGGTAACTGCTAGGGGAGAAAGGCTTGACTTTTTCAATCACCTTTTACCTCAGTAAAATCCAAGTAGAACCTAAAGTGGCAATGCTTCTCCCTCTCAGCACCCAACATGTCTTGCCTTTTCTTCAGGATGGATTTGAGGAAGCACTACAGTTGCTGCCTGGCTGCCATTTCAAGTACAGAGACAAGGGGCAGCCCCATGACCCCTCCCCCGACTCCTGCACAATATGCAAATGTAGCACATTGTCTGAGTGCAATTTGGGAGCTGAAGACGGTTTCACAGTGGGATACAAGATATGAGGAGAGGTTTCCTCACAGACACACCGCCACATAAGCCCCTTTAAATTTGCGCGGCTGTGCAAAAAGTTTAATGGGCCCGCACACTTAAACAAATCGGTCACGCACTGTAATGACTCGCCTCATTCAGTTCAACAGAAATTAGGATCATGTTTTTAACCTGTGCCCTAGTTTTAAAATATTTTGTGTTCCATATTTACTTTCTCAATTTGTTATTAATTTACTTTACATTGCTTTATATTCTATTTTGTCTTGGACATGCATCACGGTTCGTTCAATCTCACTGGTTAAGAAAATTAAAATATTTAGTTTGATCAGGGTCTTACACTTGTCAAGAGGAGCCCTTTCAAATACTGGCCTGCTTTTGGAGGCCTGAAGTCACTGGAGCTGCACAAGTCAAGACGACTGAAGGCCTGATTCGCTGTGTAATATACTTTGCAGCATCTTGTTGCACTAGCAGGCAGGAAGGAGTTTTCAGCAATGCAGTTTAAAGGCTTGATACACTAAGTACACTTTCATTTCAGGTTTGTCATTTCAGGACGCTGCGTGTTTTTTTGCTCTGTTTTCTGACTCTGAAATTCTAATTCAGACTGTGGAGAAGAGCTGTTGTTGCTGCTGTTGGTTTTCTTTGTAACTGTTGTCGTTTTTTTGTGGAAAAATATACCTTATCCATAAAATATCTGAAAGAACATTACAAAACATTTCAAAATGGCCATCGCAAAAAGTGCAATCATATTCCAGTTTTTCAAATAGATCATGTCGCACCCTGCGACGCTTCAATACGATCAATGAACATTACAGACATTTCAACATGCTCATTACAGGCAGTCAGACAGTGCAATAGTATTCAAGTTATCTACATAGATCATGTTGCACTCTGAGGTGCTTCAATACAATTGTGATAAATGTAATATTCACTGCATACATTCAATGTGAGTCTTTCAGGCCGAGGGGTCTATACCTTTCCCAGTCCCTCGGTGCACTATGGCTGAAAGGTCTTAGACAGCGACCGTTCCCCACTGCGCATTTGTGGCGGCTGCCCCAAGCTTTAGTGCGTCCCTCAGCACGTAGTCCTCGGCCTTGGAATGTGCCAGCCAGTCTGCAACACTCTGCTGGGGACAACTCATCGCACTGGAAGACCAACAAGTTTCGGGCAGACCAAAGAGCGTCTTTCACCGAGTAGATGATCCTCCACCTGCTTGTCTCGATGTGCGTCCCTGTCCCTGGGATCAACACGTAGAGCACAGAGACCTGTGTCACAGAACTGCTTGGGATGAACCGCGACAAAAACCACGGCAACTCTCTGCAGACCTTCTTTGCAAACGCACATTCCACAAAGAGGTGAACAACGGTCTCGTCCCCACGACAGCCACCTCGAGGTCAACATGCAGAGAGGGTGAGACTTCAGGAAGGATCTGACGGGGAGGGCATTTCTCACCACCAGCCAAGCTACGTCTTGGTGCTTGTTGGAAAGTTCTGGAGACGAGGCATTCTGCCAAACGACTTTGACAGTCTGCTCGGGGAAACATCGCACAGGATCCACCATCTCCTTTCCCCGCAGGGCCTATAGGACGTTACGTGCCGACCACTGCCTGATGGACTTGGGGTCAAAGGTGTTTTTCTGCATAAAGTTTTCCACCAGGGACAGGTGGTACGGCACGGTCCAACTACTTGGAGCGTTCCGCGGCAGCGTGGCCACACCCATCCTTCGCTAAACCGGGGACAGGTAGAACCTCAGCACGTAGTGACACCTGGTGTTTGCGTACCGAGGGTCTACGCACAGCTTGATACAGCCGCACACAAAGGTGGCCATCAGTGTGAGGGCGATGTTGGGCACGTTTATTCCCCCTTTATCTAGAGGCTTGTACATCGCGTCCCTGCAGACACGATCCATTGTCGACCTCCAGATAAAGCGGAAGATGGCTCGGGTGATCGCCATCGCGCAGGAGTGTGGAATGGGCCAGACCTGCGCCACGTACAGCAACAGCGAGAGTACCTCACACCTGATGACCAGGTTCTTACCCGCAATGGAGAGGGAGCGTCGCTCCCACATGCCCAGTTTCCTTTTCACCATAGCCACTCGCTCCTTCCAGTTTCTAACGCATGCCCCGGTCCCTCCGAACCATATCCCCAGCACCTTCAGGCCGTCAGCCCTGACAGTGAAGGGGACAAAGGATCGGTCAGCCCAGTTCCCAAAGAACATGGCCTCGCTCTTCCCACGATTTACCTTGGCGATGAGAAAGAAAGAAAGTTGTGTTTTGAAAGATGTGCATGTTGAAAAGTAAAGAAAGCAGATGTTTGTAAGAAAACTATTTTTAGCATTGAAAATCCCCTGGAAAGGGGTGGTGCACCATTCCCAGAGATACTGCAATACCGGGTCGATGCGTGGAGTGGACGGAGCAAGCCCCTATTCCATCTCCCTGCTCCAAAAATCAATTTAATATATGGTCCCCAGATAAGGGACGTATCAGATATTAAACTGATAAGAACAGATTTTTTTTTTTTTTTGTAAAAATATGCTTTATTCATAAAAAATCTTCAATCACATTCAAAACCATTTCAAAAACAACATTACAAGCTTACAATCCAGGTTAAACTTTTACAAAATGTATCACCAGGTGCATCAGTACAAACAATATTACAATCATTTACAGCCCTTCATTTTGATCTGTACAGCCCGAGGGGCTCTAAACAGTTCCCAGTCTCTCGGTGCGCTGTGGTAGAAAGGTCTTAGACAGCGACCCTTCCCCATTGCGCCTTTGCGGCAGCTGCCCCAAGCTTTAGTGCGTCCCTCAGCACGTAGTCCTGGACTTTGGATTGTGCCAGTCCGCAACAATCGGTCGGGGACAACTCTTTGTGCTGGAAGACCAACAAGTTTCGGGCAGACCAAAGCGCCTCTTTCACCGAGTTGATGATCCTCCAGCTGCAGTCGATGTTTGTCTCGGTGTGTGTCCCTGGGAACAGCCCGTAGAGCACAGAGTCCTGTGTCACAGAACTGCTCGGGATGAACCTCGACAGCAACCACTGCATCTCTCTCCAGACTTTCTTTGCAAAGGCACAATCCACAAGGAGGTGAACAACGGTCTCTTCCCCACCACAGCCACCTCGAGGGCAACGTGCAGAGGGGGTGAGACTCCTGGCGTGTAGGAAGGATCTGACGGGGAGGGCCTTTCTCACCACCAGCCAAGCTACGTCTTGGTGCTTGTTGGAAAGTTCTGGCGATGAGGCATTCTGCCAAATGACTTTGACAGTCTGCTCGGGGAACCATCCCACAGGGTCCACCCTCTCCTTTTCCCTCAGGGCCTCTAGGACGTTACGTGCTGACCACTGCCTGATGGACTTGTGGTCAAAGGTGTTTTTCTGCATAAATTTTTCCACCAGGGACAGGTGGTACGGCACGGTCCAACTACTTGGAGCGTTCCGCGGCAGCGTGGCCAGACCCATCCTTCGCAACACCGGGGACAGGTAGAACCTCAGCACGTAGTGACACTTGGTGTTTGCGTACTGAGGGTCTACGCACCGCTTGATGCAGCCACACACAAAGGTGGCCATCAGTATGAGGGCGATGTTGGGCACGTTTTTTCCCCCTTTATCTAGAGGCTTGTACATCGCGTCCCTGCAGACACGATCCATTTTCGACCTCCAGATAAAGCGGAAGATGGCTCGAGTGATCGCCATCGCGCAGGAGTGTGGAATGGGCCAGACCTGCGCCACGTACAGCAACAGCGAGAGTACCTCACACCTGATGACCAGGTTCTTACCCGCAATGGAGAGGGAGCGTCGCTCCCACATGCCCAGTTTCCTTTTCACCATAGCCACTCGCTCCTTCCAGTTTCTAACGCATGCCCCGGTCCCTCCGAACCATATCCCCAGCACCTTCAGGCCGTCAGCCCTGACAGTGAAGGGGACAAAGGATCGGTCAGCCCAGTTCCCAAAGAACATGGCCTCGCTCTTCCCACGATTTACCTTGGCTCCCGAGGCCAGTTCGAACTGGTCGCAGACGTGCATCAGTCTGCGCACCGACAGCGGATCCGAGCAGAAAACGGCGACGTCGTCCATGTACAGGGAGGCTTTTACCTGAGTGCCTCCACTGCCTGGGATCGTCACTCCTCTTATGCCCGGATCCTTCCTGATGGACTCGGCAAAGGGTTCTATGCAGCACACGAAAAGGACAGGCGAGAGAGGACAGCCCTGCCTGACTCCAGATTTAATCGGGAAGCTATCTGTTTCCCACCCATTGATTGAGACTGCGCTACTGATGTTAGCGTAGAGCAGTTGGATCCAATTTCGAATTCCCTCCCCAAAGCCCATTTTGGAGAGCACATCCCCCATGTAGGTGTGCGATATTCTGTCAAAGGCCTTCTCCTGATCCAAGCTGATGAGGCAGGTATCCACACCCCTGTCCTGTACATAGGCAATCGTATCCCTGAGCAGCGCCAGGCTGTCAGAGATCTTCCTGCCTGGCACAGAGCAGGTCTGGTCAGGGTGAATCACCAATTCCAGAGCGGATTTGACCCGGTTGGCGATGACCTTGGACAGAATCTTATAGTCCACATTCAACAGTGAAATGGGTCGCCAATTTCTAATTTCCTCCCTTTCCCCCTTGTGCTTGTAGATGAGGGTGATGATGCCTTTCCTCATGGATTCTGACATGCTGCCGGCCAGGAGCATACTCTCGTACACTTCTAGCAGGTCTGGGCCGATCAAGTCCCACAGAGCCGAATACAACTCCGCCGGCAGGCCGTCGCTTCCGGGGGTTTTACTCTTCTCGAAGGACTCGAGGGCCTTAGTCAGTTCGTCAGGAGTTAGCGGTTTGTCTAGGCTCTCCCGCGTACTGTGGTCTAAGACCTCCGTGATAGAGGACAGGAAGGACTGGGAGGCCGTGCTGTCCGTGGGCTTCACGTCATACAGTCCGGCATAAAAGGATTTGCTGATCCTCAGAATGTCGGACCGTGATGACTTTACTGAGCCGTCTTCTTCCTTCAGGCTGCTGATCACAGAGCGCTCTCTGTGTACCTTTTGGAAGAAGAAACGTGAGCACGTCTCATCCTGCTCCACGGAGCGGACTCTGGAACGGAAGATGATCTTGGAGGCCTCCGAGGCAAAGTGCGAGGCTTGCTGGCCTTTCACCTCTTGGAGCTCCTGCTTGACATCGACCCCCATCGACCGCAGCCGGAGCAGATTCTGCATCTTTTCCTGGAGTCGGGACATTTCCCTCTGTTCCTTTCTAGCTTTCTGGGTGCCTTTGCGGATGAAAAACCTCTTGATGCTTCCCTTGATCACTTCCCACCAGTGTGTCAGGGACTCAAAGAGGGGTTTCACGGTTCTCCAACCTTTGTAATCCCTCTTGAGCTCCTCAATGTTCTCTGGGGTCAGCAGTTGCACATTTAGCTTCCATGCCCCCCTGCCCACCCTCAGGTCTTCCTCCAAGTGGCAGTCCGCCAGTAGGAGGCAGTGGTCAGAGAAGAACACCGGCTTGACGTCGGTGGATCTGACTGTGAATGCACGGGACACAAACAGGAAGTCTATCCTGGAACGAATGGACCCGTCTGGCCGCGACCAGGTGTATCTACGCTGCGCTCCGTCTGCAGGGTTGCTGAAGACGTCGTGCAGCTTGGCATCCTTAACTGTTTCCATCAGGGATCTGGACGTAGCGTCCAATCTGCTTCCGGCCCTGCCGGATCGTCCAGCCGCATCGATGATGCAGTTGAAGTCCCCGCCCAGAATGACCGGCCTGGAGGTCGCCAGCAGCAGTGGGAGCTGCTGAAAAACCTCCAGCCGCTCAGCCCCTTGTGCCGGGCCATACACGTTAATTAACCGGAGTGGAGCGTTCTTGTACATTACGTCTGCTACCAGGAGTCGCCCGCCCACCACCTCCTTGACCTCGGAGACGGTGAAGTTGCCTCCCCGCAGCAGAATACCCAGGCCGGAGGAACGAGAGTCGTTTCCGCCCGACCAGATCGATGGCCCGTGGGACCACCGTCGTGACCATTGCCTGTAGGAGCTGAGGTGCGGTATCGCACACTCCTGCAGAAACAACAGGTCAGCTTTGACCTTGGCTAGGTAGTCCAAGGTCGCAACACATCGCGTAGTAGATTTAATGCTACGCACATTTATGGATACAATCTTTAAACCCATTTTAAAGCATTTATTCTCCTACCAAACCCACTGTCTCTGAGAGTCCCAGACCTTTAGTCTGCTCCTTCATACCCGTAGTGAGCTCAAATTCCTTCACTTTGGATGGGCTGAGGTAGATCTCCTTGGCCGTGTTCTGCTCCAGTGGCATCTGGAGGTTCACGTAGAGAGCGGGTTTTGAGATGACCTTTGCTGGAGAAGCTTCTCCAAAACTCACCCCCTCTGGGGGGTTGCTGTTCCCGGCTTCCTGGAGCTGGGGTGCGATGATTGCCTCACTGCTCCCAGATTCCAGGGGCTGTGGTGCACTGGCCTCCTCAGGTTGCAGGCAAAGTTGGGGTGCGCTGGGCTCCTTGTTGTCTCCAATTTTCTGGAGCTCGGGTGTCTCGTCCTCCAACGCCCTGGAGCTTTGCCGCCTCTTCTGTCGGTGCCGCTCTGGCACTTCATCATCCGAAGAGCTGCTGCCCTTGTCATCCGTGTCGGATGGGAGACGCCTCTTGCCGCTTCTCTGGGAAACGCCTTTGCTTCTTCTTCGCTCCCTCTTACTTTTCTTGTTCTTCACCGTCCGCCACTCCCCCTGCTGCTTTTCCACTGCTGCCTCCTCCTCCATTGATTCGCTGTCCTGAGGACTGGAAGGTTCAGGGGGTAGTGCTGTTGATTGGCTCTCTGTTGCCTCAATCTCTTTCTCCACCTTGTCTCTCTCTGTGTCCTCCTTTGTCCCGTTGAGCTCCCTGGGGGCCTTGGTGGTTGGAGTGACACGGAACCTTTCTTCTGCTTCCCCCTGGTCGGCTTTGGCTGCCTGTGCGTAAGTACGGCAGCGTTTGGGGCAGGTCCTGTAGAGGTGACTTGCCTCGCCACACAGGTTGCAGCACTTGGCCTGTTTGCAGTCTTTTGTCTGGTGCCCTTCCTGTTTGCAGATCTTGCAGAGGGAGGCGCTGCAGTTGGCCGCCACATGACCAGCCTTGCCGCATGAGCGACAATGCTTGGGTTGCCCAGCGTAGACCAGGTAGCCACGGTTTCCCCCGATAGCGAAACTGGAAGGAGGGTGGAAAATGGCTCCCTTACCATCGGTCTTTAGCGTGACCTTAAACAGGCGTTTGCCTGTCCAGATCCCCAAGTCGTCTCGAATCTCAGTGCCGCTCCCCACCTTATCGAAGTACCTGGTGAGGAAGGTGACCACGTCGGCGACAGGGACGAAGGGGTTGTACACATGCACCATCACCTCACGTTCCCGTTGCAACGGCAGAGAAAAGTGCGGCTCCGCCGTCAGGATCTTCATCTCCGGCAGGTCTCTCTTCTCCTCGAACACCCTCAGGAGCCGGACGCAGTCTGCCACCCGCTTGAACGTCACGTCAAAATAACCACCTTTGCGGGAGTCGTGCAGGGTGAAGATCTCCATAGCTTGGAAGCCGCACGCCTTCAACAGGATCCTCCTGGTGAAGAAGCCCCGATCCATAGGTGATCCTCCTTCGTCGCTGTGGTTCACCGTGACTCGGACGGTGATAGGTAACCCACGGTATGGATTCGGATTGCGATTGGTTATCGCCCTTCCATCCCGACCTTGCCTTGGCAGGACCATGGTGTCGCCCCTGCAACACTTGATCTTAGCCAAAAGGCCGAGAAGCGATGAGAAAGAAAGAAAGTTGTGTTTTGAAAGATGTGCATGTTGAAAAGTAAAGAAAGCAGATGTTTGTAAGAAAACTATTTTTAGCATTGAAAATCCCCTGGAAAGGGGTGGTGCACCATTCCCAGAGATACTGCAATACCGGGTCGATGCGTGGAGTGGACGGAGCAAGCCCCTATTCCATCTCCCTGCTCCAAAAATCAATTTAATATATGGTCCCCAGATAAGGGACGTATCAGATATTAAACTGATAAGAACAGATTTTTTTCTTTTTTTGTAAAAATATACTTTATTCATAAAATATCTTCAATCACATTCCAAACCATTTCAAAAACAACATTACAAGGGTACAATCCAGGTTAAACTTTTACAAAATGTATCACCAGGTGCATCAGTACAAACAATATTACAATCATTTACAGCCTTTCATTTTGATCTGTACAGCCCGAGGGGCTCTAAACAGTTCCCAGTCTCTCGGTGCGCTGTGGTAGAAAGGTCTTAGACAGCGACCCTTCCCCATTGCGCCTTTGCGGCAGCTGCCCCAAGCTTTAGTGCGTCCCTCAGCACGTAGTCCTGGACTTTGGATTGTGCCAGTCCGCAACAATCGGTCGGGGACAACTCTTTGTGCTGGAAGACCAACAAGTTTCGGGCAGACCAAAGCGCCTCTTTCACCGAGTTGATGATCCTCCAGCTGCAGTCGATGTTTGTCTCGGTGTGTGTCCCTGGGAACAGCCCGTAGAGCACAGAGTCCTGTGTCACAGAACTGCTCGGGATGAACCTCGACAGCAACCACTGCATCTCTCTCCAGACTTTCTTTGCAAAGGCACAATCCACAAGGAGGTGAACAACGGTCTCTTCCCCACCACAGCCACCTCGAGGGCAACGTGCAGAGGGGGTGAGACTCCTGGCGTGTAGGAAGGATCTGACGGGGAGGGCCTTTCTCACCACCAGCCAAGCTACGTCTTGGTGCTTGTTGGAAAGTTCTGGCGATGAGGCATTCTGCCAAATGACTTTGACAGTCTGCTCGGGGAACCATCCCACAGGGTCCACCCTCTCCTTATCCCTCAGGGCCTCTAGGACGTTACGTGCTGACCACTGCCTGATGGACTTGTGGTCAAAGGTGTTTTTCTGCATGAATTTTTCCACCAGGGACAGGTGGTACGGCACGGTCCAACTACTTGGAGCGTTCCGCGGCAGCGTGGCCAGACCCATCCTTCGCAACACCGGGGACAGGTAGAACCTCAGCACGTAGTGACACTTGGTGTTTGCGTACTGAGGGTCTACGCACCGCTTGATGCAGCCACACACAAAGGTGGCCATCAGTATGAGGGCGATGTTGGGCACGTTTTTTCCCCCTTTATCTAGAGGCTTGTACATCGCGTCCCTGCGGACACGATCCATTTTCGACCTCCAGATAAAGCGGAAGATGGCTCGAGTGATCGCCGTCGCGCAGGAGTCTGGAATGGGCCAGACCTGCGCCACGTACAGCAACAGCGAGAGTACCTCACACCTGATGACCAGGTTCTTACCCGCAATGGAGAGGGAGCGTCGCTCCCACATGCCCAGTTTCCTTTTCACCATAGCCACTCGCTCCTTCCAGTTTCTAACGCATGCCCCGGTCCCTCCGAACCATATCCCCAGCACCTTCAGGCCGTCAGCCCTGACAGTGAAGGGGACAAAGGATCGGTCAGCCCAGTTCCCAAAGAACATGGCCTCGCTCTTCCCACGATTTACCTTGGCTCCCGAGGCCAGTTCGAACTGGTCGCAGACGTGCATCAGTCTGCGCACCGACAGCGGATCCGAGCAGAAAACGGCGACGTCGTCCATGTACAGGGAGGCTTTTACCTGAGTGCCTCCACTGCCTGGGATCGTCACTCCTCTAATGCCCGGTCCTTCCTGATGGACTCGGCAAAGGGTTCTATGCAGCACACGAAAAGGACAGGCGAGAGAGGACAGCCCTGCCTGACTCCAGATTTGATCGGAAAGCTATCTGTTTCCCACCCATTGATTGAGACTACGCTACTGATGTTAGTGTAGAGCAGTTGGATTAAACTGATAAGAACAGATTTTTTTTTTTTTTTGTAAAAATATACTTTATTCATAAAAAATCTTCAATCACATTCAAAACCATTTCAAAAACAACATTACAAGGGTACAATCCAGGTTAAACTTTTACAAAATGTATCACCAGGTGCATCAGTACAAACAATATTACAATCATTTACAGCCTTTCATTTTGATCTGTACAGCCCGAGGGGCTCTAAACAGTTCCCAGTCTCTCGGTGCGCTGTGGTAGAAAGGTCTTAGACAGCGACCCTTCCCCATTGCGCCTTTGCGGCAGCTGCCCCAAGCTTTAGTGCGTCCCTCAGCACGTAGTCCTGGACTTTGGATTGTGCCAGTCCGCAACAATCGGTCGGGGACAACTCTTTGTGCTGGAAGACCAACAAGTTTCGGGCAGACCAAAGCGCCTCTTTCACCGAGTTGATGATCCTCCAGCTGCAGTCGATGTTTGTCTCGGTGTGTGTCCCTGGGAACAGCCCGTAGAGCACAGAGTCCTGTGTCACAGAACTGCTCGGGATGAACCTCGACAGCAACCACTGCATCTCTCTCCAGACTTTCTTTGCAAAGGCACAATCCACAAGGAGGTGAACAACGGTCTCTTCCCCACCACAGCCACCTCGAGGGCAACGTGCAGAGGGGGTGAGACTCCTGGCGTGTAGGAAGGATCTGACGGGGAGGGCCTTTCTCACCACCAGCCAAGCTACGTCTTGGTGCTTGTTGGAAAGTTCTGGCGATGAGGCATTCTGCCAAATGACTTTGACAGTCTGCTCGGGGAACCATCCCACAGGGTCCACCCTCTCCTTTTCCCTCAGGGCCTCTAGGACGTTACGTGCTGACCACTGCCTGATGGACTTGTGGTCAAAGGTGTTTTTCTGCATAAATTTTTCCACCAGGGACAGGTGGTACGGCACGGTCCAACTACTTGGAGCGTTCCGCGGCAGCGTGGCCAGACCCATCCTTCGCAACACCGGGGACAGGTAGAACCTCAGCACGTAGTGACACTTGGTGTTTGCGTACTGAGGGTCTACGCACCGCTTGATGCAGCCACACACAAAGGTGGCCATCAGTATGAGGGCGATGTTGGGCACGTTTTTTCCCCCTTTATCTAGAGGCTTGTACATCGCGTCCCTGCGGACACGATCCATTTTCGACCTCCAGATAAAGCGGAAGATGGCTCGAGTGATCGCCATCGCGCAGGAGTGTGGAATGGGCCAGACCTGCGCCACGTACAGCAACAGCGAGTGTACCTCACACCTGATGACCAGGTTCTTACCCGCAATGGAGAGGGAGCGTCGCTCCCACATGCCCAGTTTCCTTTTCACCATAGCCACTCGCTCCTTCCAGTTTCTAACGCATGCCCCGGTCCCTCCGAACCATATCCCCAGCACCTTCAGGCCGTCAGCCCTGACAGTGAAGGGGACAAAGGATCGGTCAGCCCAGTTCCCAAAGAACATGGCCTCGCTCTTCCCACGATTTACCTTGGCTCCCGAGGCCAGTTCGAACTGGTCGCAGACGTGCATCAGTCTGCGCACCGACAGCGGATCCGAGCAGAAGACGGCGACGTCGTCCATGTACAGGGAGGCTTTTACCTGAGTGCCTCCACTGCCTGGGATCGTCACTCCTCTTATGCCCGGATCCTTCCTGATGGACTCGGCAAAGGGTTCTATGCAGCACACGAAAAGGACAGGCGAGAGAGGACAGCCCTGCCTGACTCCAGATTTAATCGGAAAGCTATCCGTTTCCCACCCATTGATTGAGACTGCGCTACTGATGTTAGTGTAGAGCAGTTGGATCCAATTTCGAATTCCCTCCCCAAAGCCCATTTTGGAGAGCACATCCCCCATGTAGGTGTGCGATATTCTGTCAAAGGCCTTCTCCTGATCCAAGCTGATGAGGCAGGTATCCACACCCCTGTCCTGTACATAGGCAATCGTATCCCTGAGCAGCGCCAGGCTGTCAGAGATCTTCCTGCCTGGCACAGAGCAGGTCTGGTCAGGGTGAATCACCAATTCCAGAGCGGATTTGACCCGGTTGGCGATGACCTTGGACAGAATCTTATAGTCCACATTCAACAGTGAAATGGGTCGCCAATTTCTAATTTCCTCCCTTTCCCCCTTGTGCTTGTAGATGAGGGTGATGATGCCTTTCCTCATGGATTCTGACATGCTGCCGGCCAGGAGCATACTCTCGTACACTTCTAGCAGGTCTGGGCCGATCAAGTCCCACAGAGCCGAATACAACTCCGCCGGCAGGCCGTCGCTTCCGGGGGTTTTACTCTTCTCGAAGGACTCGAGGGCCTTAGTCAGTTCGTCAGGAGTTAGCGGTTTGTCTAGGCTCTCCCGCGTACTGTGGTCTAAGACCTCCGTGATAGAGGACAGGAAGGACTGGGAGGCCGTGCTGTCCGTGGGCTTCACGTCATACAGTCCGGCATAAAAGGATTTGCTGATCCTCAGAATGTCGGACCGTGATGACTTTACTGAGCCGTCTTCTTCCTTCAGGCTGCTGATCACAGAGCGCTCTCTGTGTACCTTTTGGAAGAAGAAACGTGAGCACGTCTCATCCTGCTCCACGGAGCGGACTCTGGAACGGAAGATGATCTTGGAGGCCTCCGAGGCAAAGTGCGAGGCTTGCTGGCCCTTCACCTCTTGGAGCTCCTCCTTGACATCGACCCCCATCGACCGCAGCCGGAGCAGATTCTGCATCTTTTCCTGGAGTCGGGACATTTCCCTCTGTTCCTTTCTAGCTTTCTGGGTGCCTTTGAGGATGAAAAACCTCTTGATGCTTCCCTTGATCACTTCCCACCAGTGTGTCAGGGACTCAAAGAGGGGTTTCACGGTTCTCCAACCTTTGTAATCCCTCTTGAGCTCCTCAATGTTCTCTGGGGTCAGCAGTTGCACATTTAGCTTCCATGCCCCCCTGCCCACCCTCAGGTCTTCCTCCAAGTGGCAGTCCGCCAGTAGGAGGCAGTGGTCAGAGAAGAACACCGGCTTGACCTCGGTGGATCTGACTGTGAATGCACGGGACACAAACAGGAAGTCTATACTGGAACGAATGGACCCGTCTGGCCGCGACCAGGTGTATCTACGCTGCGCTCCGTCTGCAGGGTTGCTGAAGACGTCGTGCAGCTTGGCATCCTTAACTGTTTCCATCAGGGATCTGGACGTAGCGTCCAATCTGCTTCCGGCCCTGCCGGATCGTCCAGCCGCATCGATGATGCAGTTGAAGTCCCCGCCCAGAATGACCGGCCTGGAGGTCGCCAGCAGCAGTGGGAGCTGCTGAAAAACCTCCAGCCGCTCAGCCCCTTGTGCCGGGCCGTACACGTTAATTAACCGGAGTGGAGCGTTCTTGTACATTACGTCTGCTACCAGGAGTCGCCCGCCCACCACCTCCTTGACCTCGGAGACGGTGAAGTTGCCTCCCCGCAGCAGAATACCCAGGCCGGAGGAACGAGAGTCGTTTCCGCCCGACCAGATCGATGGCCCGTGGGACCACCATCGTGACCATTGCCTGTAGGAGCTGAGGTGCGGTATCGCACACTCCTGCAGAAACAACAGGTCAGCTTTGACCTTGGCTAGGTAGTCCAAGGTCGCAACACATCGCGTAGTAGATTTAATGCTACGCACATTTATGGATACAATCTTTAAACCCATATTAAAGCATTTATTCTCCTACCAAACCCACTGTCTCTGAGAGTCCCAGACCTTTAGTCTGCTCCTTCATACCCGTAGTGAGCTCAAATTCCTTCACTTTGGATGGGCTGAGGTAGATCTCCTTGGCCGTGTTCTGCTCCAGTGGCATCTGGAGGTTCACGTGGTGAGCGGGTTTTGAGATGACCTTTGCTGGAGAAGCTTCTCCAAAACTCACCCCCTCTGGGGGGTTGCTGTTCCCGGCTTCCTGGAGCTGGGGTGCGATGATTGCCTCACTGCTCCCAGATTCCAGGGGCTGTGGTGCACTGGCCTCCTCAGGTTGCAGGCAAAGTTGGGGTGCGCTGGTCTCCTTGTTGTCTCCAATTTTCTGGAGCTCGGGTGTCTCGTCCTCCAACGCCCTGGAGCTTTGCCGCCTCTTCTGTCGGTGCCGCTCTGGCACTTCATCATCCGAAGAGCTGCTGCCCTTGTCATCCGTGTCGGATGGGAGACGCCTCTTGCCGCTTCTCTGGGAAACGCCTTTGCTTCTTCTTCGCTCCCTCTTACTTTTCTTGTTCTTCACCGTCCGCCACTCCCCCTGCTGCTTTTCCACTGCTGCCTCCTCCTCCATTGATTCGCTGTCCTGAGGACTGGAAGGTTCAGGGGGTAGTGCTGTTGATTGGCTCTCTGTTGCCTCAATCTCTTTCTCCACCTTGTCTCTCTCTGTGTCCTCCTTTGTCCCGTTGAGCTCCCTGGGGGCCTTGGTGGTTGGAGTGACACGGAACATTTCTTCTGCTTCCCCGTGGTCGGCTTTGGCTGCCTGTGCGTAAGTACGGCAGCGTTTGGGGCAGGTCCTGTAGAGGTGACTTGCCTCGCCACACAGGTTGCAGCACTTGGCCTGTTTGCAGTCTTTTGTCTGGTGCCCTTCCTGTTTGCAGATCTTGCAGAGGGAGGCGCTGCAGTTGGCCGCCACATGACCAGCCTTGCCGCATGAGCGACAATGCTTGGGTTGCCCAGCGTAGACCAGGTAGCCACGGTTTCCCCCGATAGCGAAACTGGAAGGAGGGTGGAAAATGGCTCCCTTACCATCGGTCTTTAGCGTGACCTTAAACAGGCGTTTGCCTGTCCAGATCCCCAAGTCGTCTCGAATCTCAGTGCCGCTCCCCACCTTATCGAAGTACCTGGTGAGGAAGGTGACCACGTCGGCGACAGGGACGAAGGGGTTGTACACATGCACCATCACCTCACGTTCCCGTTGCAACGGCAGAGAAAAGTGCGGCTCCGCCGTCAGGATCTTCATCTCCGGCAGGTCTCTCTTCTCCTCGAACACCCTCAGGAGCCGGACGCAGTCTGCCACTCGCTTGAACGTGACGTCAAAATAACCACCTTTGCGGGAGTCGTGCAGGGTGAAGATCTCCGTAGCTTGGAAGCCACACGCCTTCAACAGGATCCTCCTGGTGAAGAAGCCCCGATCCATAGGTGATCCTCCTTCGTCGCTGTGGTTCACCGTGACTCGGACGGTGATAGGTAACCCACGGTATGAATTCGGATTGCGATTGGTTATCGGCCTTCCATCCCGACCTTGCCATGGCATGACCATGGTGTCGCTCCTGCAACACTTGATCTTAGCCAAAAGGCCGAGAAGCGATGAGAAAGAAAGAAAGTTGTGTTTTGAAAGATGTGCATGTTGAAAAGTAAAGAAAGCAGATGTTTGTAAGAAAACTATTTTTAACATTGAAAATCCCCTGGAAAGGGGTGGTGCACCATTCCCAGAGATACTGCAATACCAGGTCGATGCGTGGAGTGGACGGAGCAAGCCCCTATTCCATCTCCCTGCTCCAAAAATCAATTTAATATATGGTCCCCAGATAAGGGACGTATCAGATATTAAACTGATAAGAACAGATTTTTTTTTTTTTTTTTGTAAAAATATACTTTTTTCATAAAAAATCTTCAATCACATTCAAAACCATTTCAAAAACAACATTACAAGGGTACAATCCAGGTTAAACTTTTACAAAATGTATCACCAGGTGCATCAGTACAAACAATATTACAATCATTTACAGCCTTTCATTTTGATCTGTACAGCCCGAGGGGCTCTAAACAGTTCCCAGTCTCTCGGTGCGCTGTGGTAAAAAGGTCTTAGACAGCGACCCTTCCCCATTGCGCCTTGGCGGCAGCTGCCCCAAGCTTTAGTGCGTCCCTCAGCACGTAGTCCTGGACTTTGGATTGTGCCAGTCCGCAACAATCGGTCGGGGACAACTCTTTGTGCTGGAAGACCAACAAGTTTCGGGCAGACCAAAGCGCGTCTTTCACCGAGTTGATGATCCTCCAGCTGCAGTCGATGTTTGTCTCGGTGTGTGTCCCTGGGAACAGCCCGTAGAGCACAGAGTCCTGTGTCACAGAACTGCTCGGGATGAACCTCGACAGCAACCACTGCATCTCTCTCCAGACTTTCTTTGCAAAGGCACAATCCACAAGGAGGTGAACAACGGTCTCTTCCCCACCACAGCCACCTCGAGGGCAACGTGCAGAGGGGGTGAGACTCCTGGCGTGTAGGAAGGATCTGACGGGGAGGGCCTTTCTCACCACCAGCCAAGCTACGTCTTGGTGCTTGTTGGAAAGTTCTGGCGATGAGGCATTCTGCCAAATGACTTTGACAGTCTGCTCGGGGAACCATCCCACAGGGTCCACCCTCTCCTTATCCCTCAGGGCCTCTAGGACGTTACGTGCTGACCACTGCCTGATGGACTTGTGGTCAAAGGTGTTTTTCTGCATAAATTTTTCCACCAGGGACAGGTGGTACGGCACGGTCCAACTACTTGGAGCGTTCCGCGGCAGCGTGGCCAGACCCATCCTTCGCAACACCGGGGACAGGTAGAACCTCAGCACGTAGTGACACTTGGTGTTTGCGTACTGAGGGTCTACGCACCGCTTGATGCAGCCACACACAAAGGTGGCCATCAGTATGAGGGCGATGTTGGGCACGTTTTTTCCCCCTTTATCTAGAGGCTTGTACATCGCGTCCCTGCAGACACGATCCATTTTCGACCTCCAGATAAAGCGGAAGATGGCTCGAGTGATCGCCATCGCGCAGGAGTGTGGAATGGGCCAGACCTGCGCCACGTACAGCAACAGCGAGAGTACCTCACACCTGATGACCAGGTTCTTACCCGCAATGGAGAGGGAGCGTCGCTCCCACATGCCCAGTTTCCTTTTCACCATAGCCACTCGCTCCTTCCAGTTTCTAACGCATGCCCCGGTCCCTCCGAACCATATCCCCAGCACCTTCAGGCCGTCAGCCCTGACAGTGAAGGGGACAAAGGATCGGTCAGCCCAGTTCCCAAAGAACATGGCCTCGCTCTTCCCACGATTTACCTTGGCTCCCGAGGCCAGTTCGAACTGGTCGCAGACGTGCATCAGTCTGCGCACCGACAGCGGATCCGAGCAGAAAACGGCGACGTCGTCCATGTACAGGGAGGCTTTTACCTGAGTGCCTCCACTGCCTGGGATCGTCACTCCTCTTATGCCCGGATCCTTCCTGATGGACTCGGCAAAGGGTTCTATGCAGCACACGAAAAGGACAGGCGAGAGAGGACAGCCCTGCCTGACTCCAGATTTGATCGGAAAGCTATCTGTTTCCCACCCATTGATTGAGACTGCGCTACTGATGTTAGCGTAGAGCAGTTGGATCCAATTTCGAATTCCCTCCCCAAAGCCCATTTTGGAGAGCACATCCCCCATGTAGGTGTGCGATATTCTGTCAAAGGCCTTCTCCTGATCCAAGCTGATGAGGCAGGTATCCACACCCCTGTCCTGTACATAGGCAATCGTATCCCTGAGCAGCGCCAGGCTGTCAGAGATCTTCCTGCCTGGCACAGAGCAGGTCTGGTCAGGGTGAATCACCAATTCCAGAGCGGATTTGACCCGGTTGGCGATGACCTTGGACAGAATCTTATAGTCCACATTCAACAGTGAAATGGGTCGCCAATTTCTAATTTCCTCCCTTTCCCCCTTGTGCTTGTAGATGAGGGTGATGATGCCTTTCCTCATGGATTCTGACATGCTGCCGGCCAGGAGCATACTCTCGTACACTTCTAGCAGGTCTGGGCCGATCAAGTCCCACAGAGCCGAATACAACTCCGCCGGCAGGCCGTCGCTTCCGGGGGTTTTACTCTTCTCGAAGGACTCGAGGGCCTTAGTCAGTTCGTCAGGAGTTAGCGGTTTGTCTAGGCTCTCCCGCGTACTGTGGTCTAAGACCTCCGTGATAGAGGACAGGAAGGACTGGGAGGCCGTGCTGTCCGTGGGCTTCACGTCATACAGACCGGCATAAAAGGATTTGCTGATCCTCAGAATGTCGGACCGTGATGACTTTACTGAGCCGTCTTCTTCCTTCAGGCTGCTGATCACAGAGCGCTCTCTGTGTACCTTTTGGAAGAAGAAACGTGAGCACGTCTCATCCTGCTCCACGGAGCGGACTCTGGAACGGAAGATGATCTTGGAGGCCTCCGAGGCAAAGTGCGAGGCTTGCTGGCCCTTCACCTCTTGGAGCTCCTCCTTGACATCGACCCCCATCGACTGCAGCCGGAGCAGATTCTGCATCTTTTCCTGGAGTCGGGACATTTCCCTCTGTTCCTTTCTAGCTTTCTGGGTGCCTTTGCGGATGAAAAACCTCTTGATGCTTCCCTTGATCACTTCCCACCAGTGTGTCAGGGACTCAAAGAGGGGTTTCACGGTTCTCCAACCTTTGTAATCCCTCTTGAGCTCCTCAATGTTCTCTGGGGTCAGCAGTTGCACATTTAGCTTCCATGCCCCCCTGCCCACCCTCAGGTCTTCCTCCAAGTGGCAGTCCGCCAGTAGGAGGCAGTGGTCAGAGAAGAACACCGGCTTGACCTCGGTGGATCTGACTGTGAATGCACGGGACACAAACAGGAAGTCTATCCTGGAACGAATGGACCCGTCTGGCCGCGACCAGGTGTATCTACGCTGCGCTCCGTCTGCAGGGTTGCTGAAGACGTCGTGCAGCTTGGCATCCTTAACTGTTTCCATCAGGGATCTGGACGTAGCGTCCAATCTGCTTCCGGCCCTGCCGGATCGTCCAGCCGCATCGATGATGCAGTTGAAGTCCCCGCCCAGAATGACCGGCCTGGAGGTCGCCAGCAGCAGTGGGAGCTGCTGAAAAACCTCCAGCCGCTCAGCCCCTTGTGCCGGGCCGTACACGTTAATTAACCGGAGTGGAGCGTTCTTGTACATTACGTCTGCTACCAGGAGTCGCCCGCCCACCACCTCCTTGACCTCGGAGACGGTGAAGTTGCCTCCCCGCAGCAGAATACCCAGGCCGGAGGAACGAGAGTCGTTTCCGCCCGACCAGATCGATGGCCCGTGGGACCACCATCGTGACCATTGCCTGTAGGAGCTGAGGTGCGGTATCGCACACTCCTGCAGAAACAACAGGTCAGCTTTGACCTTGGCTAGGTAGTCCAAGGTCGCAACACATCGCGTAGTAGATTTAATGCTACGCACATTTATGGATACAATCTTTAAACCCATTTTAAAGCATTTATTCTCCTACCAAACCCACTGTCTCTGAGAGTCCCAGACCTTTAGTCTGCTCCTTCATACCCGTAGTGAGCTCAAATTCCTTCACTTTGGATGGGCTGAGGTAGATCTCCTTGGCCGTGTTCTGCTCCAGTGGCATCTGGAGGTTCACGTAGTGAGCGGGTTTTGAGATGACCTTTGCTGGAGAAGTTTCTCCAAAACTCACCCCCTCTGGGGGGTTGCTGTTCCCGGCTTCCTGGAGCTGGGGTGCGATGATTGCCTCACTGCTCCCAGATTCCAGGGGCTGTGGTGCACTGGCCTCCTCAGGTTGCAGGCAAAGTTGGGGTGCGCTGGGCTCCTTGTTGTCTCCAATTTTCTGGAGCTCGGGTGTCTCGTCCTCCAACGCCCTGGAGCTTTGCCGCCTCTTCTGTCGGTGCCGCTCTGGCACTTCCTCATCCGAAGAGCTGCTGCCCTTGTCATCCGTGTCGGATGGGAGACGCCTCTTGCCGCTTCTCTGGGAAACGCCTTTGCTTCTTCTTCGCTCCCTCTTACTTTTCTTGTTCTTCACCGTCTGCCACTCCCCCTGCTGCTTTTCCACTGCTGCCTCCTCCTCCATTGATTCGCTGTCCTGAGGGCTGGAAGGTTCAGGGGGTAGTGCTGTTGATTGGCTCTCTGTTGCCTCAATCTCTTTCTCCACCTTGTCTCTCTCTGTGTCCTCCTTTGTCCCGTTGAGCTCCCTGGGGGCCCTGGTGGTTGGAGTGACACGGAACCTTTCTTCTGCTTCCCCCTGGTCGGCTTTGGCTGCCTGTGCGTAAGTACGGCAGCGTTTGGGGCAGGTCCTGTAGAGGTGACTTGCCTCGCCACACAGGTTGCAGCACTTGGCCTGTTTGCAGTCTTTTGTCTGGTGCCCTTCCTGTTTGCAGATCTTGCAGAGGGAGGCGCTGCAGTTGGCCGCCACATGGCCAGCCTTGCCGCATGAGCGACAATGCTTGGGTTGCCCAGCGTAGACCAGGTAGCCACGGTTTCCCCCGATTGCGAAACTGGAAGGAGGGTGGAAAATGGCTCCCTTACCATCGGTCTTTAGCGTGACCTTAAACAGGCGTTTGCCTGTCCAGATCCCCAAGTCGTCTCGAATCTCGGTGCCGCTCCCCACCTTATCGAAGTACCTGGTGAGGAAGGTGACCACGTCGGCGACAGGGACGAAGGGGTTGTACACATGCACCATCACCTCACGTTCCCGTTGCAACGGCAGAGAAAAGTGCGGCTCCGCCGTCAGGATCTTCATCTCCGGCAGGTCTCTCTTCTCCTCGAACACCCTCAGGAGCCGGACGCAGTCTGCCACTCGCTTGAACGTCACGTCAAAATAACCACCTTTGCGGGAGTCGTGCAGGGTGAAGATCTCCGTAGCATGGAAGCCGCACGCCTTCAACAGGATCCTCCTGGTGAAGAAGCCCCGATCCATAGGTGATCCTCCTTCGTCGCTGTGGTTCACCGTGACTCGGACGGTGATAGGTAACCCACGGTATGGATTCGGATTGCGATTGGTTATCGCCCTTCCATCCCGACCTTGCCTTGGCAGGACCATGGTGTCGCCCCTGCAACACTACACTTGATGTTAGCCAAAAGGCCGAGAAGCGATGAGAAAGAAAGAAAGTTGTGTTTTGAAAGATGTGCATGTTGAAAAGTAAAGAAAGCAGATGTTTGTAAGAAATCTATTTTTAGCATTGAAAATCCCCTGGAAAGGGGTGGTGCACCATTCCCAGAGATACTGCAATACCGGGTCGATGCGTGGAGTGGGCGGAGCAAGCCCCTATTCCATCTCCCTGCTCCAAAAATCAATTTAATATATGGTCCCCAGATAAGGGACGTATCAGATATTAAACTGATAAGAACAGATTTTTTTTTTTTATTGTAAAAATATACTTTATTCATAAAAAATCTTCAATCACATTCAAAACCATTTCAAAAACAACATTACAAGGGTACAATCCAGGTTAAACTTTTACAAAATGTATCACCAGGTGCATCAGTACAAACAATATTACAATCATTTACAGCCTTTCATTTTGATCTGTACAGCCCGAGGGGCTCTAAACAGTTCCCAGTCTCTCGGTGCGCTGTGGTAGAAAGGTCTTAGACAGCGACCCTTCCCCATTGCGCCTTTGCGGCAGCTGCCCCAAGCTTTAGTGCGTCCCTCAGCACGTAGTCCTGGACTTTGGATTGTGCCAGTCCGCAACAATCGGTCGGGGACAACTCTTTGTGCTGGAAGACCAACAAGTTTCGGGCAGACCAAAGCGCCTCTTTCACCGAGTTGATGATCCTCCAGCTGCAGTCGATGTTTGTCTCGGTGTGTGTCCCTGGGAACAGCCCGTAGAGCACAGAGTCCTGTGTCACAGAACTGCTCGGGATGAACCTCGACAGCAACCACTGCATCTCTCTCCAGACTTTCTTTGCAAAGGCACAATCCACAAGGAGGCGAACAACGGTCTCTTCCCCACCACAGCCACCTCGAGGGCAACGTGCAGAGGGGGTGAGACTCCTGGCGTGTAGGAAGGATCTGACGGGGAGGGCCTTTCTCACCACCAGCCAAGCTACGTCTTGGTGCTTGTTGGAAAGTTCTGGCGATGAGGCATTCTGCCAAATGACTTTGACAGTCTGCTCGGGGAACCATCCCACAGGGTCCACCCTCTCCTTTTCCCTCAGGGTCTCTAGGACGTTACGTGCTGACCACTGCCTGATGGACTTGTGGTCAAAGGTGTTTTTCTGCATAAATTTTTCCACCAGGGACAGGTGTTGCTGTATTTGGCGCAGGTCTGGCCCATTCCTCACTCCTGCGCTGTGGCGATCACGCCAGCCATCTTCCGCTTTATCTGGAGGTCAAAAGTGGATCCTGTTTGCAGGGACATGATGTAAAAAAACTCTGGATGAAGGGGGAAAAAACATGCCCAACATCACCCTCATCCTGATGGCCACCTTTGTGTATGGCAGTATCAAGCTGTGTGTAGACCCAAACACCAAGCGTCACTACGTGCTGAGGTTCTACCTGTCCCTGGTGTTGCGAAGGATGGGTCTGGCCACCCTGCCGCGGAACGCTCCAAGTGCCGTATCACCTGCCCCGTGTGGAAAAACTTATGCAGAGAAACACCTTTGTCCGCAAGTCCATCAGGCAGTGGTTAGCACGTATCACCCTAGAGGCCCTGCGGGAAAAGGAGATGGTGGATTCCGGCGGACGGTTCGCCGAACAGACCGTCAGGGTCATTTGGCAGAATGCCTCATCACCAGAACTCTGAAGAGAGTGGCCGTGGTTCTTGTCGAGGTGCATCCCGAGCAGTTCCGTGACACAGGTATGGACTCTGTGCTCCAGGGGCTGTTCCCAGGGACACACGCCGAGACAAACATCAACTACCGCCGGAGGATCCACTCGGTGAAAGACACTCTTTGGCTGTCCGAAACTTGTTGGTCTTCCATTGCAAAGAGTTGGCACATTCCAAGGTCCAGGACTACGTGCTGAGGGACGCACTAAAGTTTGGGGCAAAGGCGTAATGGAGAAAGGTCGCTGTCTACGGTTGCGCTAGATGTGTCGTGTAACTGGCAGGTAATGGAAAATTTCGAGAAACACTCAGTCACAAGGGAGAACACGTGACAGGCATGAGAGACAATCCATGAGTCTTTGTAGCTGAGTTTCCGTGTGAGCAACTAGCTCACAGCGCAGAGGAGTTCTTCGATCGAGGCCTGCTGTATTTTTGTCTTTGCTTTCAGCTTGAGCAGTCAAAGAACAAAGAAGAAAAAAAAGTACAGCACAGGAACAGGCCCTTCGGCCCTCCAAGCCTGCGCCGATCGGTCTGTGGAGCTTGCCAGCTGACCAGGTATGCAGCTAAAGTCCTTCCACATCTACAGGGAAGGCAAAGTCAGCAGCGTTTCTCCCAGAGTGTAGAGAGTCCTTGGAACTCTCTTCCTCGAAAGGTGGTGGAAACAGAGTCTTTGAATATTTTCAAGACAGAGCTGGATAGATTAACAAGGCGGGGTTGGAAGGTTATCGCTGGTAGGCAGGAATGTGGGGTTGAGGTTACAATCGGATCAGCCATGATCTTCTGAGTAGTGGAGCAGGCTCTTGGGGCCCAGTGGCCTACTCCTGCTCCTAAGTTGTATGTTCAGACATGTAGGGGCATTACTTTTTACTGATTCCAGTGCTTCTCCTGCACTGAACCTGGAGAGTACTACGTCAGCTGCTGTTGAGTTGTTTCCTGATGCCCTGCTTTCTTTTGTACGAGCTGTCTAGCATCCTCGTTTATGGGCTTCCTTTGCTTGGCATTGGGCCTTCTTTTGGGCTGACTGTTGGTCTATTTCCTTTACGGGATGTCAGCATGACATCACCAGAAGGGAAATGTGTCATGTTATGAAGTCACAGTAAATAAGTCCAATGCATTATATCATTATAATAACACAAGATGATGATCAGCAGTGAGAAGGCAGGTGGCAGCAAGGATAAGTACAGGTACGACACAGCGAACAGCCTTAGATCCTGTTAAAATGTTGAAAATGTTTCTCCCCTTCTCGAAGATTATTTCCTTCAAAATTTTAGAAATCTTTCAGCTTCAACCAGAAGTCACACACAAGCCAAACAACAAAACCACCTGCGTGCACAGCACAGCACACCATCTGCCAGCCTGCAATGATGTCGGCTCTCTTTTAATCACCTTTTCCCCTCCCATCAGTCCTATTCAGCAGGCAAGCAAAGGAGCGCAGAAAATACATCTGCACGGCTGTTTCTAACTTCTAGAAAGGGAACAGCCTTATCCTAGGAAAGTGAAAAATACCTATACTGTCACAAAGTGATGAACTTGAACTGCAAAACACCACGCTTACCTGAGCTTGTGTCACAGTTTTTGCTGTCTATCTCAGCCAGTATTCTCAGTCGTCCATCCTGGCTTCTTGCTCTCTCTGCAGCTTTCAGATGCCTCCCCTTGGCCGGCCTCAGTGCTCGGTGATAGATCAGCGCTCGGTATTATTTCTGTCCTCAGTGGTAACTGCTAGGGGAGAAAGGCTTGACTTTTTCAATCACCTTTTACCTCAGTAAAATCCAAGTAGAACCTAAAGTGGCAATGCTTCTCCCTCTCAGCACCCAACATGTCTTGCCTTTTCTTCAGGATGGATTTGAGGAAGCACTACAGTTGCTGCCTGGCTGCCATTTCAAGTACAGAGACAAGGGGCAGCCCCATGACCCCTCCCCCGACTCCTGCACAATATGCAAATGTAGCACATTGTCTGAGTGCAATTTGGGAGCTGAAGACGGTTTCACAGTGGGATACAAGATATGAGGAGAGGTTTCCTCACAGACACACCGCCACATAAGCCCCTTTAAATTTGCGCGGCTGTGCAAAAAGTTTAATGGGCCCGCACACTTAAACAAATCGGTCACGCACTGTAATGACTCGCCTCATTCAGTTCAACAGAAATTAGGATCATGTTTTTAACCTGTGCCCTAGTTTTAAAATATTTTGTGTTCCATATTTACTTTCTCAATTTGTTATTAATTTACTTTACATTGCTTTATATTCTATTTTGTCTTGGACATGCATCACGGTTCGTTCAATCTCACTGGTTAAGAAAATTAAAATATTTAGTTTGATCAGGGTCTTACACTTGTCAAGAGGAGCCCTTTCAAATACTGGCCTGCTTTTGGAGGCCTGAAGTCACTGGAGCTGCACAAGTCAAGACGACTGAAGGCCTGATTCGCTGTGTAATATACTTTGCAGCATCTTGTTGCACTAGCAGGCAGGAAGGAGTTTTCAGCAATGCAGTTTAAAGGCTTGATACACTAAGTACACTTTCATTTCAGGTTTGTCATTTCAGGACGCTGCGTGTTTTTTTGCTCTGTTTTCTGACTCTGAAATTCTAATTCAGACTGTGGAGAAGAGCTGTTGTTGCTGCTGTTGGTTTTCTTTGTAACTGTTGTCGTTTTTTTGTGGAAAAATATACCTTATCCATAAAATATCTGAAAGAACATTACAAAACATTTCAAAATGGCCATCGCAAAAAGTGCAATCATATTCCAGTTTTTCAAATAGATCATGTCGCACCCTGCGACGCTTCAATACGATCAATGAACATTACAGACATTTCAACATGCTCATTACAGGCAGTCAGACAGTGCAATAGTATTCAAGTTATCTACATAGATCATGTTGCACTCTGAGGTGCTTCAATACAATTGTGATAAATGTAATATTCACTGCATACATTCAATGTGAGTCTTTCAGGCCGAGGGGTCTATACCTTTCCCAGTCCCTCGGTGCACTATGGCTGAAAGGTCTTAGACAGCGACCGTTCCCCACTGCGCATTTGTGGCGGCTGCCCCAAGCTTTAGTGCGTCCCTCAGCACGTAGTCCTCGGCCTTGGAATGTGCCAGCCAGTCTGCAACACTCTGCTGGGGACAACTCATCGCACTGGAAGACCAACAAGTTTCGGGCAGACCAAAGAGCGTCTTTCACCGAGTAGATGATCCTCCACCTGCTTGTCTCGATGTGCGTCCCTGTCCCTGGGATCAACACGTAGAGCACAGAGACCTGTGTCACAGAACTGCTTGGGATGAACCGCGACAAAAACCACGGCAACTCTCTGCAGACCTTCTTTGCAAACGCACATTCCACAAAGAGGTGAACAACGGTCTCGTCCCCACGACAGCCACCTCGAGGTCAACATGCAGAGAGGGTGAGACTTCAGGAAGGATCTGACGGGGAGGGCATTTCTCACCACCAGCCAAGCTACGTCTTGGTGCTTGTTGGAAAGTTCTGGAGACGAGGCATTCTGCCAAACGACTTTGACAGTCTGCTCGGGGAAACATCGCACAGGATCCACCATCTCCTTTCCCCGCAGGGCCTATAGGACGTTACGTGCCGACCACTGCCTGATGGACTTGGGGTCAAAGGTGTTTTTCTGCATAAAGTTTTCCACCAGGGACAGGTGGTACGGCACGGTCCAACTACTTGGAGCGTTCCGCGGCAGCGTGCCCACACCCATCCTTCGCTAAACCGGGGACAGGTAGAACCTCAGCACGTAGTGACACCTGGTGTTTGCGTACCGAGGGTCTACGCACAGCTTGATACAGCCGCACACAAAGGTGGCCATCAGTGTGAGGGCGATGTTGGGCACGTTTATTCCCCCTTTATCTAGAGGCTTGTACATCGCGTCCCTGCAGACACGATCCATTGTCGACCTCCAGATAAAGCGGAAGATGGCTCGGGTGATCGCCATCGCGCAGGAGTGTGGAATGGGCCAGACCTGCGCCACGTACAGCAACAGCGAGAGTACCTCACACCTGATGACCAGGTTCTTACCCGCAATGGAGAGGGAGCGTCGCTCCCACATGCCCAGTTTCCTTTTCACCATAGCCACTCGCTCCTTCCAGTTTCTAACGCATGCCCCGGTCCCTCCGAACCATATCCCCAGCACCTTCAGGCCGTCAGCCCTGACAGTGAAGGGGACAAAGGATCGGTCAGCCCAGTTCCCAAAGAACATGGCCTCGCTCTTCCCACGATTTACCTTGGCGATGAGAAAGAAAGAAAGTTGTGTTTTGAAAGATGTGCATGTTGAAAAGTAAAGAAAGCAGATGTTTGTAAGAAAACTATTTTTAGCATTGAAAATCCCCTGGAAAGGGGTGGTGCACCATTCCCAGAGATACTGCAATACCGGGTCGATGCGTGGAGTGGACGGAGCAAGCCCCTATTCCATCTCCCTGCTCCAAAAATCAATTTAATATATGGTCCCCAGATAAGGGACGTATCAGATATTAAACTGATAAGAACAGATTTTTATTTTTTTTTTGTAAAAATATGCTTTATTCATAAAAAATCTTCAATCACATTCAAAACCATTTCAAAAACAACATTACAAGCTTACAATCCAGGTTAAACTTTTACAAAATGTATCACCAGGTGCATCAGTACAAACAATATTACAATCATTTACAGCCCTTCATTTTGATCTGTACAGCCCGAGGGGCTCTAAACAGTTCCCAGTCTCTCGGTGCGCTGTGGTAGAAAGGTCTTAGACAGCGACCCTTCCCCATTGCGCCTTTGCGGCAGCTGCCCCAAGCTTTAGTGCGTCCCTCAGCACGTAGTCCTGGACTTTGGATTGTGCCAGTCCGCAACAATCGGTCGGGGACAACTCTTTGTGCTGGAAGACCAACAAGTTTCGGGCAGACCAAAGCGCCTCTTTCACCGAGTTGATGATCCTCCAGCTGCAGTCGATGTTTGTCTCGGTGTGTGTCCCTGGGAACAGCCCGTAGAGCACAGAGTCCTGTGTCACAGAACTGCTCGGGATGAACCTCGACAGCAACCACTGCATCTCTCTCCAGACTTTCTTTGCAAAGGCACAATCCACAAGGAGGTGAACAACGGTCTCTTCCCCACCACAGCCACCTCGAGGGCAACGTGCAGAGGGGGTGAGACTCCTGGCGTGTAGGAAGGATCTGACGGGGAGGGCCTTTCTCACCACCAGCCAAGCTACGTCTTGGTGCTTGTTGGAAAGTTCTGGCGATGAGGCATTCTGCCAAATGACTTTGACAGTCTGCTCGGGGAACCATCCCACAGGGTCCACCCTCTCCTTTTCCCTCAGGGCCTCTAGGACGTTACGTGCTGACCACTGCCTGATGGACTTGTGGTCAAAGGTGTTTTTCTGCATAAATTTTTCCACCAGGGACAGGTGGTACGGCACGGTCCAACTACTTGGAGCGTTCCGCGGCAGCGTGGCCAGACCCATCCTTCGCAACACCGGGGACAGGTAGAACCTCAGCACGTAGTGACACTTGGTGTTTGCGTACTGAGGGTCTACGCACCGCTTGATGCAGCCACACACAAAGGTGGCCATCAGTATGAGGGCGATGTTGGGCACGTTTTTTCCCCCTTTATCTAGAGGCTTGTACATCGCGTCCCTGCAGACACGATCCATTTTCGACCTCCAGATAAAGCGGAAGATGGCTCGAGTGATCGCCATCGCACAGGAGTGTGGAATGGGCCAGACCTGCGCCACGTACAGCAACAGCGAGAGTACCTCACACCTGATGACCAGGTTCTTACCCGCAATGGAGAGGGAGCGTCGCTCCCACATGCCCAGTTTCCTTTTCACCATAGCCACTCGCTCCTTCCAGTTTCTAACGCATGCCCCGGTCCCTCCGAACCATATCCCCAGCACCTTCAGGCCGTCAGCCCTGACAGTGAAGGGGACAAAGGATCGGTCAGCCCAGTTCCCAAAGAACATGGCCTCGCTCTTCCCACGATTTACCTTGGCTCCCGAGGCCAGTTCGAACTGGTCGCAGACGTGCATCAGTCTGCGCACCGACAGCGGATCCGAGCAGAAAACGGCGACGTCGTCCATGTACAGGGAGGCTTTTACCTGAGTGCCTCCACTGCCTGGGATCGTCACTCCTCTTATGCCCGGATCCTTCCTGATGGACTCGGCAAAGGGTTCTATGCAGCACACGAAAAGGACAGGCGAGAGAGGACAGCCCTGCCTGACTCCAGATTTAATCGGGAAGCTATCTGTTTCCCACCCATTGATTGAGACTGCGCTACTGATGTTAGCGTAGAGCAGTTGGATCCAATTTCGAATTCCCTCCCCAAAGCCCATTTTGGAGAGCACATCCCCCATGTAGGTGTGCGATATTCTGTCAAAGGCCTTCTCCTGATCCAAGCTGATGAGGCAGGTATCCACACCCCTGTCCTGTACATAGGCAATCGTATCCCTGAGCAGCGCCAGGCTGTCAGAGATCTTCCTGCCTGGCACAGAGCAGGTCTGGTCAGGGTGAATCACCAATTCCAGAGCGGATTTGACCCGGTTGGCGATGACCTTGGACAGAATCTTATAGTCCACATTCAACAGTGAAATGGGTCGCCAATTTCTAATTTCCTCCCTTTCCCCCTTGTGCTTGTAGATGAGGGTGATGATGCCTTTCCTCATGGATTCTGACATGCTGCCGGCCAGGAGCATACTCTCGTACACTTCTAGCAGGTCTGGGCCGATCAAGTCCCACAGAGCCGAATACAACTCCGCCGGCAGGCCGTCGCTTCCGGGGGTTTTACTCTTCTCGAAGGACTCGAGGGCCTTAGTCAGTTCGTCAGGAGTTAGCGGTTTGTCTAGGCTCTCCCGCGTACTGTGGTCTAAGACCTCCGTGATAGAGGACAGGAAGGACTGGGAGGCCGTGCTGTCCGTGGGCTTCACGTCATACAGTCCGGCATAAAAGGATTTGCTGATCCTCAGAATGTCGGACCGTGATGACTTTACTGAGCCGTCTTCTTCCTTCAGGCTGCTGATCACAGAGCGCTCTCTGTGTACCTTTTGGAAGAAGAAACGTGAGCACGTCTCATCCTGCTCCACGGAGCGGACTCTGGAACGGAAGATGATCTTGGAGGCCTCCGAGGCAAAGTGCGAGGCTTGCTGGCCTTTCACCTCTTGGAGCTCCTGCTTGACATCGACCCCCATCGACCGCAGCCGGAGCAGATTCTGCATCTTTTCCTGGAGTCGGGACATTTCCCTCTGTTCCTTTCTAGCTTTCTGGGTGCCTTTGCGGATGAAAAACCTCTTGATGCTTCCCTTGATCACTTCCCACCAGTGTGTCAGGGACTCAAAGAGGGGTTTCACGGTTCTCCAACCTTTGTAATCCCTCTTGAGCTCCTCAATGTTCTCTGGGGTCAGCAGTTGCACATTTAGCTTCCATGCCCCCCTGCCCACCCTCAGGTCTTCCTCCAAGTGGCAGTCCGCCAGTAGGAGGCAGTGGTCAGAGAAGAACACCGGCTTGACCTCGGTGGATCTGACTGTGAATACACGGGACACAAACAGGAAGTCTATCCTGGAACGAATGGACCCGTCTGGCCGCGACCAGGTGTATCTACGCTGCGCTCCGTCTGCAGGGTTGCTGAAGACGTCGTGCAGCTTGGCATCCTTAACTGTTTCCATCAGGGATCTGGACGTAGCGTCCAATCTGCTTCCGGCCCTGCCGGATCGTCCAGCCGCATCGATGATGCAGTTGAAGTCCCCGCCCAGAATGACCGGCCTGGAGGTCGCCAGCAGCAGTGGGAGCTGCTGAAAAACCTCCAGCCGCTCAGCCCCTTGTGCCGGCCCATACACGTTAATTAACCGGAGTGGAGCGTTCTTGTACATTACGTCTGCTACCAGGAGTCGCCCGCCCACCACCTCCTTGACCTCGGAGACGGTGAAGTTGCCTCCCCGCAGCAGAATACCCAGGCCGGAGGAACGAGAGTCGTTTCCGCCCGACCAGATCGATGGCCCGTGGGACCACCATCGTGACCATTGCCTGTAGGAGCTGAGGTGCGGTATCGCACACTCCTGCAGAAACAACAGGTCAGCTTTGACCTTGGCTAGGTAGTCCAAGGTCGCAACACATCGCGTAGTAGATTTAATGCTACGCACATTTATGGATACAATCTTTAAACCCATTTTAAAGCATTTATTCTCCTACCAAACCCACTGTCTCTGAGAGTCCCAGACCTTTAGTCTGCTCCTTCATACCCGTAGTGAGCTCAAATTCCTTCACTTTGGATGGGCTGAGGTAGATCTCCTTGGCCGTGTTCTGCTCCAGTGGCATCTGGAGGTTCACGTAGTGAGCGGGTTTTGAGGTGACCTTTGCTGGAGAAGCTTCTCCAAAACTCACCCCCTCTGGGGGGTTGCTGTTCCCGGCTTCCTGGAGCTGGGGTGCGATGATTGCCTCACTGCTCCCAGATTCCAGGGGCTGTGGTGCACTGGCCTCCTCAGGTTGCAGGCTAAGTTGGGGTGCGCTGGGCTCCTTGTTGTCTCCAATTTTCTGGAGTTCGGGTGTCTCGTCCTCCAACGCCCTGGAGCTTTGCCGCCTCTTCTGTCGGTGCCGCTCTGGCACTTCATCATCCGAAGAGCTGCTGCCCATGTCATCCGTGTCGGATGGGAGACGCCTCTTGCCGCTTCTCTGGGAAACGCCTTTGCTTCTTCTTCGCTCCCTCTTACTTTTCTTGTTCTTCACCGTCCGCCACTCCCCCTGCTGCTTTTCCACTGCTGCCTCCTCCTCCATTGATTCGCTGTCCTGAGGACTGGAAGGTTCAGGGGGTAGTGCTGTTGATTGGCTCTCTGTTGCCTCAATCTCTTTCTCCACCTTGTCTCTCTCTGTGTCCTCCTTTGTCCCGTTGAGCTCCCTGGGGGCCTTGGTGGTTGGAGTGACACGGAACATTTCTTCTGCTTCCCCCTGGTCGGCTTTGGCTGCCTGTGCGTAAGTACGGCAGCGTTTGGGGCAGGTCCTGTAGAGGTGACTTGCCTCGCCACACAGGTTGCAGCACTTGGCCTGTTTGCAGTCTTTTGTCTGGTGCCCTTCCTGTTTGCAGATCTTGCAGAGGGAGGCGCTGCAGTTGGCCGCCACATGACCAGCCTTGCCGCATGAGCGACAATGCTTGGGTTGCCCAGCGTAGACCAGGTAGCCCCGGTTTCCCCCGATGGCGAAACTGGAGGGAGGGTGGAAAATGGCTCCCTTACCATCGGTCTTTAGCGTGACCTTAAACAGGCGTTTGCCTGTCCAGATCCCCAAGTCGTCTCGAATCTCGGTGCCGCTCCCCACCTTATCGAAGTACCTGGTGAGGAAGGTGACCACGTCGGCGACAGGGACGAAGGGGTTGTACACATGCACCATCACCTCACGTTCCCGTTGCAACGGCAGAGAAAAGTGCGGCTCCGCCGTCAGGATCTTCATCTCCGGCAGGTCTCTCTTCTCCTCGAACACCCTCAGGAGCCGGACGCAGTCTGCCACTCGCTTGAAAGTCACGTCGAAATAACCACCTTTGCGGGAGTCGTGCAGGGTGAAGATCTCCGTAGCTTGGAAGCCGCACGCCTTCAACAGGATCCTCCTGGTGAAGAAGCCCCGATCCATAGGTGATCCTCCTTCGTCACTGTGGTTCACCGTGACTCGGACGGTGATAGGTAACCCACGGTATGGATTCGGATTGCGATTGGTTATCGCCCTTCCATCCCGACCTTGCCTTGGCAGGACCATGGTGTCGCCCCTGCAACACTACACTTGATCTTAGCCAAAAGGCCGAGAAGCGATGAGAAAGAAAGAAAGTTGTGTTTTGAAAGATGTGCATGTTGAAAAGTAAAGAAAGCAGATGTTTGTAAGAAATCTATTTTTAGCATTGAAAATCCCCTGGAAAGGGGTGGTGCACCATTCCCAGAGATACTGCAATACCGGGTCGATGCGTGGAGTGGGCGGAGCAAGCCCCTATTCCATCTCCCTGCTCCAAAAATCAATTTAATATATGGTCCCCAGATAAGGGACGTATCAGATATTAAACTGATAAGAACAGATTTTTTTTTTTCTTTTTGTAAAAATATACTTTATTCATAAAAAATCTTCAATCACATTCAAAACCATTTCAAAAACAACATTACAAGGGTACAATCCAGGTTAAACTTTTACAAAATGTATCACCAGGTGCATCAGTACAAACAATATTACAATCATTTACAGCCTTTCATTTTGATCTGTACAGCCCGAGGGGCTCTAAACAGTTCCCAGTCTCTCGGTGCGCTGTGGTAGAAAGGTCTTAGACAGCGACCCTTCCCCATTGCGCCTTGGCGGCAGCTGCCCCAAGCTTTAGTGCGTCCCTCAGCACGTAGTCCTGGACTTTGGATTGTGCCAGTCCGCAACAATCGGTCGGGGACAACTCTTTGTGCTGGAAGACCAACAAGTTTCGGGCAGACCAAAGCGCGTCTTTCACCGAGTTGATGATCCTCCAGCTGCAGTCGATGTTTGTCTCGGTGTGTGTCCCTGGGAACAGCCCGTAGAGCACAGAGTCCTGTGTCACAGAACTGCTCGGGATGAACCTCGACAGCAACCACTGCATCTCTCTCCAGACTTTCTTTGCAAAGGCACAATCCACAAGGAGGTGAACAACGGTCTCTTCCCCACCACAGCCACCTCGAGGGCAACGTGCAGAGGGGGTGAGCCTCCTGGCGTGTAGGAAGGATCTGACAGGGAGGGCCTTTCTCACCACCAGCCAAGCTACGTCTTGGTGCTTGTTGGAAAGTTCTGGCGATGAGGCATTCTGCCAAATGACTTTGACAGTCTGCTCGGGGAACCATCCCACAGGGTCCACCCTCTCCTTTTCCCTCAGGGCCTCTAGGACGTTACGTGCTGACCACTGCCTGATGGACTTGTGGTCAAAGGTGTTTTTCTGCATAAATTTTTCCACCAGGGACAGGTGTTGCTGTACGTGGCGCAGGTCTGGCCCATTCCTCACTCCTGCGCTGTGGCGATCACGCCAGCCATCTTCCGCTTTATCTGGAGGTCAAAAGTGGATCCTGTTTGCAGGGACATGATGTAAAAAAACTCTGGATGAAGGGGGAAAAAACATGCCCAACATCACCCTCATCCTGATGGCCACCTTTGTGTATGGCAGTATCAAGCTGTGTGTAGACCCAAACACCAAGCGTCACTACGTGCTGAGGTTCTACCTGTCCCTGGTGTTGCGAAGGATGGGTCTGGCCACCCTGCCGCGGAACGCTCCAAGTGCCGTATCACCTGCCCCGTGTGGAAAAACTTATGCAGAGAAACACCTTTGTCCGCAAGTCCATCAGGCAGTGGTTAGCACGTATCACCCTAGAGGCCCTGCGGGAAAAGGAGATGGTGGATTCCGGCGGACGGTTCGCCGAACAGACCGTCAGGGTCATTTGGCAGAATGCCTCATCACCAGAACTCTGAAGAGAGTGGCCGTGGTTCTTGTCGAGGTGCATCCCGAGCAGTTCCGTGACACAGGTATGGACTCTGTGCTCCAGGGGCTGTTCCCAGGGACACACGCCGAGACAAACATCAACTACCGCCGGAGGATCCACTCGGTGAAAGACACTCTTTGGCTGTCCGAAACTTGTTGGTCTTCCATTGCAAAGAGTTGGCACATTCCAAGGTCCAGGACTACGTGCTGAGGGACGCACTAAAGTTTGGGGCAAAGGCATAATGGAGAAAGGTCGCTGTCTACGGTTGCGCTAGATGTGTCGTGTAACTGGCAGGTAATGGAAAATTTCGAGAAACACTCAGTCACAAGGGAGAACACGTGACAGGCATGAGAGACAATCCATGAGTCTTTGTAGCTGAGTTTCCGTGTGAGCAACTAGCTCACAGCGCAGAGGAGTTCTTCGATCGAGGCCTGCTGTATTTTTGTCTTTGCTTTCAGCTTGAGCAGTCAAAGAACAAAGAAGAAAAAAAAGTACAGCACAGGAACAGGCCCTTCGGCCCTCCAAGCCTGCGCCGATCGGTCTGTGGAGCTTGCCAGCTGACCAGGTATGCAGCTAAAGTCCTTCCACATCTACAGGGAAGGCAAAGTCAGCAGCGTTTCTCCCAGAGTGTAGAGAGTCCTTGGAACTCTCTTCCTCGAAAGGTGGTGGAAACAGAGTCTTTGAATATTTTCAAGACAGAGCTGGATAGATTAACAAGGCGGGGTTGGAAGGTTATCGCTGGTAGGCAGGAATGTGGGGTTGAGGTTACAATCGGATCAGCCATGATCTTCTGAGTAGTGGAGCAGGCTCTTGGGGCCCAGTGGCCTACTCCTGCTCCTAAGTTGTATGTTCAGACATGTAGGGGCATTACTTTTTACTGATTCCAGTGCTTCTCCTGCACTGAACCTGGAGAGTACTACGTCAGCTGCTGTTGAGTTGTTTCCTGATGCCCTGCTTTCTTTTGTACGAGCTGTCTAGCATCCTCGTTTATGGGCTTCCTTTGCTTGGCATTGGGCCTTCTTTTGGGCTGACTGTTGGTCTATTTCCTTTACGGGATGTCAGCATGACATCACCAGAAGGGAAATGTGTCATGTTATGAAGTCACAGTAAATAAGTCCAATGCATTATATCATTATAATAACACAAGATGATGATCAGCAGTGAGAAGGCAGGTGGCAGCAAGGATAAGTACAGGTACGACACAGCGAACAGCCTTAGATCCTGTTAAAATGTTGAAAATGTTTCTCCCCTTCTCGAAGATTATTTCCTTCAAAATTTTAGAAATCTTTCAGCTTCAACCAGAAGTCACACACAAGCCAAACAACAAAACCACCTGCGTGCACAGCACAGCACACCATCTGCCAGCCTGCAATGATGTCGGCTCTCTTTTAATCACCTTTTCCCCTCCCATCAGTCCTATTCAGCAGGCAAGCAAAGGAGCGCAGAAAATACATCTGCACGGCTGTTTCTAACTTCTAGAAAGGGAACAGCCTTATCCTAGGAAAGTGAAAAATACCTATACTGTCACAAAGTGATGAACTTGAACTGCAAAACACCACGCTTACCTGAGCTTGTGTCACAGTTTTTGCTGTCTATCTCAGCCAGTATTCTCAGTCGTCCATCCTGGCTTCTTGCTCTCTCTGCAGCTTTCAGATGCC
This sequence comes from Cetorhinus maximus, assembly GCF_964194155.1. Taxonomy (NCBI): domain Eukaryota; kingdom Metazoa; phylum Chordata; class Chondrichthyes; order Lamniformes; family Cetorhinidae; genus Cetorhinus; species Cetorhinus maximus. The sequence continues at coordinate 5,348,852 of NC_135907.1, read as the reverse complement.
TCCCCTTGGCCGGCCTCAGTGCTCGGTGATAGATCAGCGCTCGGTATTATTTCTGTCCTCAGTGGTAACTGCTAGGGGAGAAAGGCTTGACTTTTTCAATCACCTTTTACCTCAGTAAAATCCAAGTAGAACCTAAAGTGGCAATGCTTCTCCCTCTCAGCACCCAACATGTCTTGCCTTTTCTTCAGGTTGGATTTGAGGAAGCACTACAGTTGCTGCCTGGCTGCCATTTCAAGTACAGAGACAAGGGGCAGCCCCATGACCCCTCCCCCGACTCCTGCACAATATGCAAATGTAGCACATTGTCTGAGTGCAATTTGGGAGCTGAAGACGATTTCACAGTGGGATACAAGATATGAGGAGAGGTTTCCTCACAGACACACCGCCACATAAGCCCCTTTAAATTTGCGCGGCTGTGCAAAAAGTTTAATGGGCCCGCACACTTAAACAAATCGGTCACGCACTGTAATGACTCGCCTCATTCAGTTCAACAGAAATTAGGATCATGTTTTTAACCTGTGCCCTAGTTTTAAAATATTTTGTGTTCCATATTTACTTTCTCAATTTGTTATTAATTTACTTTACATTGCTTTATATTCTATTTTGTCTTGGACATGCATCACGGTTCGTTCAATCTCACTGGTTAAGAAAATTAAAATATTTAGTTTGATCAGGGTCTTACACTTGTCAAGAGGAGCCCTTTCAAATACTGGCCTGCTTTTGGAGGCCTGAAGTCACTGGAGCTGCACAAGTCAAGACGACTGAAGGCCTGATTCGCTGTGTAATATACTTTGCAGCATCTTGTTGCACTAGCAGGCAGGAAGGAGTTTTCAGCAATGCAGTTTAAAGGCTTGATACACTAAGTACACTTTCATTTCAGGTTTGTCATTTCAGGACGCTGCGTGTTTTTTTGCTCTGTTTTCTGACTCTGAAATTCTAATTCAGACTGTGGAGAAGAGCTGTTGTTGCTGCTGTTGGTTTTCTTTGTAACTGTTGTCGTTTTTTTGTGGAAAAATATACCTTATCCATAAAATATCTGAAAGAACATTACAAAACATTTCAAAATGGCCATCGCAAAAAGTGCAATCATATTCCAGTTTTTCAAATAGATCATGTCGCACCCTGCGACGCTTCAATACGATCAATGAACATTACAGACATTTCAACATGCTCATTACAGGCAGTCAGACAGTGCAATAGTATTCAAGTTATCTACATAGATCATGTTGCACTCTGAGGTGCTTCAATACAATTGTGATAAATGTAATATTCACTGCATACATTCAATGTGAGTCTTTCAGGCCGAGGGGTCCATACCTTTCCCAGTCCCTCGGTGCACTATGGCTGAAAGGTCTTAGACAGCGACCGTTCCCCACTGCGCATTTGTGGCGGCTGCCCCAAGCTTTAGTGCGTCCCTCAGCACGTAGTCCTCGGCCTTGGAATGTGCCAGCCAGTCTGCAACACTCTGCTGGGGACAACTCATTGCACTGGAAGACCAACAAGTTTCGGGCAGACCAAAGAGCGTCTTTCACCGAGTAGATGATCCTCCACCTGCTTGTCTCGATGTGCGTCCCTGTCCCTGGGATCAACACGTAGAGCACAGAGACCTGTGTCACAGAACTGCTTGGGATGAACCGCGACAAAAACCACGGCAACTCTCTGCAGACCTTCTTTGCAAACGCACATTCCACAAAGAGGTGAACAACGGTCTCGTCCCCACGACAGCCACCTCGAGGTCAACATGCAGAGAGGGTGAGACTTCAGGAAGGATCTGACGGGGAGGGCATTTCTCACCACCAGCCAAGCTACGTCTTGGTGCTTGTTGGAAAGTTCTGGAGACGAGGCATTCTGCCAAACGACTTTGACAGTCTGCTCGGGGAAACATCGCACAGGATCCACCATCTCCTTTCCCCGCAGGGCCTATAGGACGTTACGTGCCGACCACTGCCTGATGGACTTGGGGTCAAAGGTGTTTTTCTGCATAAAGTTTTCCACCAGGGACAGGTGGTACGGCACGGTCCAACTACTTGGAGCGTTCCGCGGCAGCGTGGCCACACCCATCCTTCGCTAAACCGGGGACAGGTAGAACCTCAGCACGTAGTGACACCTGGTGTTTGCGTACCGAGGGTCTACGCACAGCTTGATACAGCCGCACACAAAGGTGGCCATCAGTGTGAGGGCGATGTTGGGCACGTTTATTCCCCCTTTATCTAGAGGCTTATACAGCGCGTCCCTGCGGACACGATCCATTTTCGACCTCCAGATAAAGCGGAAGATGGCTCGGGTGATCGCCGTCGCGCAGCAGTCTGGAATGGGCCAGACCTGCGCCATGTACAGCAACAGCGAGAGTGCCTCACACCTGATGACCAGGTTCTTACCCGCAACGGAGAGGAAGCGTCGCTCCCAGATTCCCAGTTTCCTTTTCACCATAGACACTGGATCCTTCCAGTTTCTAACGCATACCCCGGTCCCTCTGAACCATATCCCCAGCACCTTCAGGCCGTCAGCACTGACGGTGAAGGGGACAAAGGATCGGTCAGCCCAGTTCCCAAAGAACACGGCCTCGCTCTTCCCACGATTTACCTTGGCTCCCGAGTCCAGTTCGAACTGGTCGCAGATGTGGATCAGTCTGCACACCGACAGCGGATCAGAACAGAAGACGGCGACATCGTCCATGTACAGGGAGGCTTTGATCTGAGTGCCTCCACTGCCTGGGATCGTAACTCCTCTAATGCCCGGATCCTTCCTGATGGACTCAGCAAAGAACAGGCGAGAGAGGACAGCCCTGCCTGACTCCAGATTTAATTGGAAAGCTATCTGATTCCCACCCATTGATTGAGACTGCGCTACTGATGTTAGTGTAGAGTAGGATCCAACTGGATCCAATTGCGAATTCCCTCCCCAAACCCCATTTTGAGAGCACATCCACCATGTAGGTGTGCGATATTCTGTCAAAGGCTTTCTCCTAATCCAGGCTGATGAGGCAGGTGTCCACACCCCTGTCCTGCACATAGGCAATCGTATCCCTGAGCAGCGCCAGGCTGTCAGAGATCTTCCTGCCCGGCACAGTGCAGGTCTGGTCAGGGTGTATCACCAATTCCAGAGCGGATTTGACCCGATTGGCGATGACCTTGGACAGAATCTTATAGTCCACATTCAACAGTGAAATGGGTCGCCAATTTCTAATTTCCTCCCTTTCTTCCTTGTGCTTGTACATGAGGGTGATGATGCCTTTCCTCATGGATTCTGACATACTGCCGGCCAGGAGCATACTCTCGTACACCCCTAGCAGGTCTGGGCCCATCCAGTCCCACAGAGCCCAATACAACTCCGCCGGCAAGCCGTCGCTTCTGGGGAGATTTACTCTTCTCGAAGGACTCAAGGGCCTAAGTCAGTTCGTCAGGAGTTCGCGGTTTGTCCAGCCTCTCCCGTGTACTGTCGCCTAAGACCTCCGTGATAGAGGACAAGGAGGACTGGGAGGCCGTGCTGTCCGTCGGCTTCACGTCATAAAATCCGGCATAAAAGGATTTGCTGATCCTCAAAATGTCGGACTGCGCTGACTTTACTGATCTGTCTTCTTCATTCAGGCTGCTGAACACAGAGCTCTCTCTCTGTTCCTTTTGGAAGAAGAAACGTGAGCACGTCTCATCCTGCTCCACGGAGCGGACTCTGGAACGGAAGATGTTCTTGGAGGCAAAGTGCGAGGCTTGCTGGCTCTTCACCTCTTGGAGTTCTTCCTTGACATCGACCCCCACCGACTGCAGCCGGAGCAGATTCTGCATCTTTTTCTGGAGTCGGGACATTTCCCTCTCTTCCTTTCTAGCTTTCTGGATGCTTTTGAGGATGAAAAACCTCTTGGTGTTTCCCTTGATCGCTTCCCACCAGTGTGTCAGGGACTCAAAGAGGGGTTTCATGGTTCTCCAACCTTCATAAGCCCTCTTGAGCTCCTCAATGTTCTCTGGGGTCAGCAGTTGCACGAATAGCTTCCATGCCCCCCTGCCCACCCTCAGGTCCTTCTCCAAGTGGCAGTCCGCCAGTAGGATGCAGTGGTCAGAGAAGAACACCGGCTTGACCTCGGTGGATCTGACTGTGAATGCACGGGACACAAAGAGGAAGTCTATCCTGGAACGAATGGACCCGTCTGGCCGCGACCAGGTGTATCTACGCTGCGCTCCGTCTGCAGGGTTGCTGAAGACGTCGTGCAGCTTGGCATCCTTAACTGTTTCCATCAGGGATCTGGACGTAGCGTCCAATCTGCTGCCGGCCCTGCCGGATCGTCCAGCCGCATCGATGATGCAGTTGAAGTCACCGCCCAGAATGACCGGCCTGGAGGTCGCCAGCAGCAGTGGGAGCTGCTGAAAAACCTCCAGCCGCTCAGCTCCTTGTGACGGGCCATACACGTTAATTAACCGGAGTGGAGCGTTCTTGTACATTACGTCTGCTACGAGGAGTCGCCCGCCCACCACCTCCTTGACCTCGGAGACGGTGAAGTTGCCTCCCCGCAGCAGAATACCCAGGCCGGAGGAACGAGAGTCGTTTCCGCCCGACCAGATCGATGGCCCGTGGGACCACCACCGTGACCATTGCCTGTAGGAGCTGAACTGGATAACCTCACTTATCCACGTTAAACTCCATCTGCCAAATTTTGGCCCATTCACCTAACCTGTCCATATCCATTTGTAAATTTCTCATTTCTTCACTGCAACTTACTTTCCCACCTATTTTGGTGTCATCTGCAAATTTAGCTATGGTACCTTCTACTCCTGAATCCAAGTAAATAGTTGGGGCCCAAGGACCGAACCCTGTGGCACCCCACTAGTTACAGCTTGCCATCCACAAAAGACCCATTTATCCTGACTCTCTGCTTTCTGTTGGTTAGCCAAAGCTCTATCCAAGCAAATATATTACCCTTAGCTGCGTGTGATCTTATCTTGTGTATTAATCTTTTGTGCGGCACCTTATCAAATGCCTTCTGGAAGTCCAGACATACTACATCTACAGGATCGCCATTATCCACTTTGCTTGTCACATCTTCAAAGAACTCTAGCAATTTAGTCAAACACGATTTAGTCTTCATAAAGCCATGCTGACTCTGATGGATTGCATTTTGACTTGCATTTTAGGAGGGTAGTGAAGGCATTGGAGAGAGTGCAGAAGAGGTTTACGAGTTTGGTTCCAGGGGCGAGGAAGTTGAGTTATGAAGTAAGATTGGAGAAGTTGGGACTGTATTCCTTGGGGAAAAGAAGTCTGAGAGGAGACTTGATAGAGGTATTGAAAATCATGAGGTATCTGGAGAGAGTAGATAGGGAGAAACTGCTTGCACCGATGAAAGGATCGAGAAGGAGCGGGCACAGGTTTAAAGTAACTAGCAGAAGAAGCAAAAGTGATAGGAGCAGCGAGTGGTCAGGGTCTGGAATGCACCGCCTGATAGCGTGGCGGAGGCAGGTTCAATTGAAGAGGGAATGAGATGATTATTTGAAAAGAAAGCATGTGCTGGGTTACGTGGAGAAGGCAGGAGAATGGCACGAAGTGAAATGTTCATTGGGAGAGCTGGTGCAGTCACGACGGGCGGAATGGGCTCCTTGTGCAGTGTAAGGATTGTGTGAACGTGGATGTAGACGTTTCCGAGTAGCTGTGTAAAGTGTGTGAGCTTTGAGGTGTGAGTTTTGACTGTTGCTGTATCAGCAGCAGCAGCAGCGGGCGGGAGCGGCAGCAGAGAGCTGGTTGAAAATGTTGTGAGGCGAAAGGTGCAGCTGAGAGAGTGTTTGAGAGGTGTATTTGCAAGTGAAAGATGTTTTTGTATGAGTGAGGTAGAGTGTTTGTGAGATGAGAGTGGTGTCTGTGAGCGTTGGGTGAGCGTGCGTGTTTTTTGTGTGTAGATGGTGCGGGTGAGTGAGAAAGAAAGAAAGTTGGGTTTTGAAAGATGTGCATGTTGAAAAGTAAAGAAAGCAGATGTTTGTAAGAAAACTATTTTTAGCATTGAAAATCCCCTGGAAAGGGGTGGTGCACCATTCCCAGAGATACTGCAATACCGGGTCGATGCGTGGAGTGGACGGAGCAAGCCCCTATTCCATCTCCCTGTTCCAAAAATCAATTTAATATATGGTCCCCAGATAAGGGACGTATCAGATATTAAACTGATAAGAACAGATTTTTTTTTTTTTTTTGTAAAAATATACTTTATTCATAAAATATCTTCAATCACATTCCAAACCATTTCAAAAACAACATTACAAGGGTACAATCCAGGTTAAACTTTTACAAAATGTATCACCAGGTGCATCAGTACAAACAATATTACAATCATTTACAGCCTTTCATTTTGAGCTGTACAGCCCGAGGGGCTCTAAACAGTTCCCAGTCTCTCGGTGCGCTGTGGTAGAAAGGTCTTAGACAGCGACCCTTCCCCATTGCGCCTTTGCGGCAGCTGCCCCAAGCTTTAGTGCGTCCCTCAGCACGTAGTCCTGGACTTTGGATTGTGCCAGTCCGCAACAATCGGTCGGGGACAACTCTTTGTGCTGGAAGACCAACAAGTTTCGGGCAGACCAAAGCGCCTCTTTCACCGAGTTGATGATCCTCCAGCTGCAGTCGATGTTTGTCTCGGTGTGTGTCCCTGGGAACAGCCCGTAGAGCACAGAGTCCTGTGTCACAGAACTGCTCGGGATGAACCTCGACAGCAACCACTGCATCTCTCTCCAGACTTTCTTTGCAAAGGCACAATCCACAAGGAGGTGAACAACGGTCTCTTCCCCACCACAGCCACCTCGAGGGCAACGTGCAGAGGGGGTGAGCCTCCTGGCGTGTAGGAAGGATCTGACGGGGAGGGCCTTTCTCACCACCAGCCAAGCTACGTCTTGGTGCTTGTTGGAAAGTTCTGGCGATGAGGCATTCTGCCAAATGACTTTGACAGTCTGCTCGGGGAACCATCCCACAGGGTCCACCCTCTCCTTTTCCCTCAGGGCCTCTAGGACGTTACGTGCTGACCACTGCCTGATGGACTTGTGGTCAAAGGTGTTTTTCTGCATAAATTTTTCCACCAGGGACAGGTGTTGCTGTACGTGGCGCAGGTCTGGCCCATTCCTCACTCCTGCGCTGTGGCGATCACGCCAGCCATCTTCCGCTTTATCTGGAGGTCAAAAGTTGATCCTGTTTGCAGGGACATGATGTAAAAAAACTCTGGATGAAGGGGGAAAAAACATGCCCAACATCACCCTCATCCTGATGGCCACCTTTGTGTATGGCAGTATCAAGCTGTGTGTAGACCCAAACACCAAGCGTCACTACGTGCTGAGGTTCTACCTGTCCCTGGTGTTGCGAAGGATGGGTCTGGCCACCCTGCCGCGGAACGCTCCAAGTGCCGTATCACCTGCCCCGTGTGGAAAAACTTATGCAGAGAAACACCTTTGTCCGCAAGTCCATCAGGCAGTGGTTAGCACGTATCACCCTAGAGGCCCTGCGGGAAAAGGAGATGGTGGATTCCGGCAGACGGTTCGCCGAACAGACCGTCAGGGTCATTTGGCAGAATGCCTCATCACCAGAACTCTGAAGAGAGTGGCCGTGGTTCTTGTCGAGGTGCATCCCGAGCAGTTCCGTGACACAGGTATGGACTCTGTGCTCCAGGGGCTGTTCCCAGGGACACACGCCGAGACAAACATCAACTACCGCCGGAGGATCCACTCGGTGAAAGACACTCTTTGGCTGTCCGAAACTTGTTGGTCTTCCATTGCAAAGAGTTGGCACATTCCAAGGTCCAGGACTACGTGCTGAGGGACGCACTAAAGTTTGGGGCAAAGGCGTAATGGAGAAAGGTCGCTGTCTACGGTTGCGCTAGATGTGTCGTGTAACTGGCAGGTAATGGAAAATTTCGAGAAACACTCAGTCACAAGGGAGAACACGTGACAGGCATGAGAGACAATCCATGAGTCTTTGTAGCTGAGTTTCCGTGTGAGCAACTAGCTCACAGCGCAGAGGAGTTCTTCGATCGAGGCCTGCTGTATTTTTGTCTTTGCTTTCAGCTTGAGCAGTCAAAGAACAAAGAAGAAAAAAAAGTACAGCACTTCGGCCCTCCAAGCCTGCGCCGATCGGTCTGTGGAGCTTGCCAGCTGACCAGGTATGCAGCTAAAGTCCTTCCACATCTACAGGGAAGGCAAAGTCAGCAGCGTTTCTCCCAGAGTGTAGAGAGTCCTTGGAACTCTCTTCCTCGAAAGGTGGTGGAAACAGAGTCTTTGAATATTTTCAAGACAGAGCTGGATAGATTAACAAGGCGGGGTTGGAAGGTTATCGCTGGTAGGCAGGAATGTGGGGTTGAGGTTACAATCGGATCAGCCATGATCTTCTGAGTAGTGGAGCAGGCTCTTGGGGCCCAGTGGCCTACTCCTGCTCCTAAGTTGTATGTTCAGACATGTAGGGGCATTACTTTTTACTGATTCCAGTGCTTCTCCTGCACTGAACCTGGAGAGTACTACGTCAGTTGCTGTTGAGTTGTTTCCTGATGCCCTGCTTTCTTTTGTACGAGCTGTCTAGCATCCTCGTTTATGGGCTTCCTTTGCTTGGCATTGGGCCTTCTTTTGGGCTGACTGTTGGTCTATTTCCTTTACGGGATGTCAGCATGACATCACCAGAAGGGAAATGTGTCATGTTATGAAGTCACAGTAAATAAGTCCAATGCATTATATCATTATAATAACACAAGATGATGATCAGCAGTGAGAAGGCAGGTGGCAGCAAGGATAAGTACAGGTACGACACAGCGAACAGCCTTAGATCCTGTTAAAATGTTGAAAATGTTTCTCCCCTTCTCGAAGATTATTTCCTTCAAAATTTTAGAAATCTTTCAGCTTCAACCAGAAGTCACACACAAGCCAAACAACAAAACCACCTGCGTGCACAGCACAGCACACCATCTGCCAGCCTGCAATGATGTCGGCTCTCTTTTAATCACCTTTTCCCCTCCCATCAGTCCTATTCAGCAGGCAAGCAAAGGAGCGCAGAAAATACATCTGCACGGCTGTTTCTAACTTCTAGAAAGGGAACAGCCTTATCCTAGGAAAGTGAAAAATACCTATACTGTCACAAAGTGATGAACTTGAACTGCAAAACACCACGCTTACCTGAGCTTGTGTCACAGTTTTTGCTGTCTATCTCAGCCAGTATTCTCAGTCGTCCATCCTGGCTTCTTGCTCTCTCTGCAGCTTTCAGATGCCTCCCCTTGGCCGGCCTCAGTGCTCGGTGATAGATCAGCGCTCGGTATTATTTCTGTCCTCAGTGGTAACTGCTAGGGGAGAAAGGCTTGACTTTTTCAATCACCTTTTACCTCAGTAAAATCCAAGTAGAACCTAAAGTGGCAATGCTTCTCCCTCTCAGCACCCAACATGTCTTGCCTTTTCTTCAGGTTGGATTTGAGGAAGCACTACAGTTGCTGCCTGGCTGCCGTTTCAAGTACAGAGACAAGGGGCAGCCCCATGACCCCTCCCCCGACTCCTGCACAATATGCAAATGTAGCACATTGTCTGAGTGCAATTTGGGAGCTGAAGACGATTTCACAGTGGGATACAAGATATGAGGAGAGGTTTCCTCACAGACACACCGCCACATAAGCCCCTTTAAATTTGCGCGGCTGTGCAAAAAGTTTAATGGGCCCGCACACTTAAACAAATCGGTCACGCACTGTAATGACTCGCCTCATTCAGTTCAACAGAAATTAGGATCATGTTTTTAACCTGTGCCCTAGTTTTAAAATATTTTGTGTTCCATATTTACTTTCTCAATTTGTTATTAATTTACTTTACATTGCTTTATATTCTATTTTGTCTTGGACATGCATCACGGTTCGTTCAATCTCACTGGTTAAGAAAATTAAAATATTTAGTTTGATCAGGGTCTTACACTTGTCAAGAGGAGCCCTTTCAAATACTGGCCTGCTTTTGGAGGCCTGAAGTCACTGGAGCTGCACAAGTCAAGACGACTGAAGGCCTGATTCGCTGTGTAATATACTTTGCAGCATCTTGTTGCACTAGCAGGCAGGAAGGAGTTTTCAGCAATGCAGTTTAAAGGCTTGATACACTAAGTACACTTTCATTTCAGGTTTGTCATTTCAGGACGCTGCGTGTTTTTTTGCTCTGTTTTCTGACTCTGAAATTCTAATTCAGACTGTGGAGAAGAGCTGTTGTTGCTGCTGTTGGTTTTCTTTGTAACTGTTGTCGTTTTTTTGTGGAAAAATATACCTTATCCATAAAATATCTGAAAGAACATTACAAAACATTTCAAAATGGCCATCGCAAAAAGTGCAATCATATTCCAGTTTTTCAAATAGATCATGTCGCACCCTGCGACGCTTCAATACGATCAATGAACATTACAGACATTTCAACATGCTCATTACAGGCAGTCAGACAGTGCAATAGTATTCAAGTTATCTACATAGATCATGTTGCACTCTGAGGTGCTTCAATACAATTGTGATAAATGTAATATTCACTGCATACATTCAATGTGAGTCTTTCAGGCCGAGGGGTCCATACCTTTCCCAGTCCCTCGGTGCACTATGGCTGAAAGGTCTTAGACAGCGACCGTTCCCCACTGCGCATTTGTGGCGGCTGCCCCAAGCTTTAGTGCGTCCCTCAGCACGTAGTCCTCGGCCTTGGAATGTGCCAGCCAGTCTGCAACACTCTGCTGGGGACAACTCATTGCACTGGAAGACCAACAAGTTTCGGGCAGACCAAAGAGCGTCTTTCACCGAGTAGATGATCCTCCACCTGCTTGTCTCGATGTGCGTCCCTGTCCCTGGGATCAACACGTAGAGCACAGAGACCTGTGTCACAGAACTGCTTGGGATGAACCGCGACAAAAACCACGGCAACTCTCTGCAGACCTTCTTTGCAAACGCACATTCCACAAAGAGGTGAACAACGGTCTCGTCCCCACGACAGCCACCTCGAGGTCAACATGCAGAGAGGGTGAGACTTCAGGAAGGATCTGACGGGGAGGGCATTTCTCACCACCAGCCAAGCTACGTCTTGGTGCTTGTTGGAAAGTTCTGGAGACGAGGCATTCTGCCAAACGACTTTGACAGTCTGCTCGGGGAAACATCGCACAGGATCCACCATCTCCTTTCCCCGCAGGGCCTATAGGACGTTACGTGCCGACCACTGCCTGATGGACTTGGGGTCAAAGGTGTTTTTCTGCATAAAGTTTTCCACCAGGGACAGGTGGTACGGCACGGTCCAACTACTTGGAGCGTTCCGCGGCAGCGTGGCCACACCCATCCTTCGCTAAACCGGGGACAGGTAGAACCTCAGCACGTAGTGACACCTGGTGTTTGCGTACCGAGGGTCTACGCACAGCTTGATACAGCCGCACACAAAGGTGGCCATCAGTGTGAGGGCGATGTTGGGCACGTTTATTCCCCCTTTATCTAGAGGCTTATACAGCGCGTCCCTGCGGACACGATCCATTTTCGACCTCCAGATAAAGCGGAAGATGGCTCGGGTGATCGCCGTCGCGCAGCAGTCTGGAATGGGCCAGACCTGCGCCATGTACAGCAACAGCGAGAGTGCCTCACACCTGATGACCAGGTTCTTACCCGCAACGGAGAGGAAGCGTCGCTCCCAGATTCCCAGTTTCCTTTTCACCATAGACACTGGATCCTTCCAGTTTCTAACGCATACCCCGGTCCCTCTGAACCATATCCCCAGCACCTTCAGGCCGTCAGCACTGACGGTGAAGGGGACAAAGGATCGGTCAGCCCAGTTCCCAAAGAACACGGCCTCGCTCTTCCCACGATTTACCTTGGCTCCCGAGTCCAGTTCGAACTGGTCGCAGATGTGGATCAGTCTGCACACCGACAGCGGATCAGAACAGAAGACGGCGACATCGTCCATGTACAGGGAGGCTTTGATCTGAGTGCCTCCACTGCCTGGGATCGTAACTCCTCTAATGCCCGGATCCTTCCTGATGGACTCAGCAAAGAACAGGCGAGAGAGGACAGCCCTGCCTGACTCCAGATTTAATTGGAAAGCTATCTGATTCCCACCCATTGATTGAGACTGCGCTACTGATGTTAGTGTAGAGTAGGATCCAACTGGATCCAATTGCGAATTCCCTCCCCAAACCCCATTTTGAGAGCACATCCACCATGTAGGTGTGCGATATTCTGTCAAAGGCTTTCTCCTAATCCAGGCTGATGAGGCAGGTGTCCACACCCCTGTCCTGCACATAGGCAATCGTATCCCTGAGCAGCGCCAGGCTGTCAGAGATCTTCCTGCCCGGCACAGTGCAGGTCTGGTCAGGGTGTATCACCAATTCCAGAGCGGATTTGACCCGATTGGCGATGACCTTGGACAGAATCTTATAGTCCACATTCAACAGTGAAATGGGTCGCCAATTTCTAATTTCCTCCCTTTCTTCCTTGTGCTTGTACATGAGGGTGATGATGCCTTTCCTCATGGATTCTGACATACTGCCGGCCAGGAGCATACTCTCGTACACCCCTAGCAGGTCTGGGCCCATCCAGTCCCACAGAGCCCAATACAACTCCGCCGGCAAGCCGTCGCTTCTGGGGAGATTTACTCTTCTCGAAGGACTCAAGGGCCTAAGTCAGTTCGTCAGGAGTTCGCGGTTTGTCCAGCCTCTCCCGTGTACTGTCGCCTAAGACCTCCGTGATAGAGGACAAGGAGGACTGGGAGGCCGTGCTGTCCGTCGGCTTCACGTCATAAAATCCGGCATAAAAGGATTTGCTGATCCTCAAAATGTCGGACTGCGCTGACTTTACTGATCTGTCTTCTTCATTCAGGCTGCTGAACACAGAGCTCTCTCTCTGTTCCTTTTGGAAGAAGAAACGTGAGCACGTCTCATCCTGCTCCACGGAGCGGACTCTGGAACGGAAGATGTTCTTGGAGGCAAAGTGCGAGGCTTGCTGGCTCTTCACCTCTTGGAGTTCTTCCTTGACATCGACCCCCACCGACTGCAGCCGGAGCAGATTCTGCATCTTTTTCTGGAGTCGGGACATTTCCCTCTCTTCCTTTCTAGCTTTCTGGATGCTTTTGAGGATGAAAAACCTCTTGGTGTTTCCCTTGATCGCTTCCCACCAGTGTGTCAGGGACTCAAAGAGGGGTTTCATGGTTCTCCAACCTTCATAAGCCCTCTTGAGCTCCTCAATGTTCTCTGGGGTCAGCAGTTGCACGAATAGCTTCCATGCCCCCCTGCCCACCCTCAGGTCCTTCTCCAAGTGGCAGTCCGCCAGTAGGATGCAGTGGTCAGAGAAGAACACCGGCTTGACCTCGGTGGATCTGACTGTGAATGCACGGGACACAAAGAGGAAGTCTATCCTGGAACGAATGGACCCGTCTGGCCGCGACCAGGTGTATCTACGCTGCGCTCCGTCTGCAGGGTTGCTGAAGACGTCGTGCAGCTTGGCATCCTTAACTGTTTCCATCAGGGATCTGGACGTAGCGTCCAATCTGCTTCCGGCCCTGCCGGATCGTCCAGCCGCATCGATGATGCAGTTGAAGTCCCCGCCCAGAATGACCGGCCTGGAGGTCGCCAGCAGCAGTGGGAGCTGCTGAAAAACCTCCAGCCGCTCAGCTCCTTGTGACGGGCCATACACGTTAATTAACCGGAGTGGAGCGTTCTTGTACATTACGTCTGCTACGAGGAGTCGCCCGCCCACCACCTCCTTGACCTCGGAGACGGTGAAGTTGCCTCCCCGCAGCAGAATACCCAGGCCGGAGGAACGAGAGTCGTTTCCGCCCGACCAGATCGATGGCCCGTGGGACCACCACCGTGACCATTGCCTGTAGGAGCTGAACTGGATAACCTCACTTATCCACGTTAAACTCCATCTGCCAAATTTTGGCCCATTCACCTAACCTGTCCATATCCATTTGTAAATTTCTCATTTCTTCACTGCAACTTACTTTCCCACCTATTTTGGTGTCATCTGCAAATTTAGCTATGGTACCTTCTACTCCTGAATCCAAGTAAATAGTTGGGGCCCAAGGACCGAACCCTGTGGCACCCCACTAGTTACAGCTTGCCATCCACAAAAGACCCATTTATCCTGACTCTCTGCTTTCTGTTGGTTAGCCAAAGCTCTATCCAAGCAAATATATTACCCTTAGCTGCGTGTGATCTTATCTTGTGTATTAATCTTTTGTGCGGCACCTTATCAAATGCCTTCTGGAAGTCCAGACATACTACATCTACAGGATCGCCATTATCCACTTTGCTTGTCACATCTTCAAAGAACTCTAGCAATTTAGTCAAACACGATTTAGTCTTCATAAAGCCATGCTGACTCTGATGGATTGCATTTTGACTTGCATTTTAGGAGGGTAGTGAAGGCATTGGAGAGAGTGCAGAAGAGGTTTACGAGTTTGGTTCCAGGGGCGAGGAAGTTGAGTTATGAAGTAAGATTGGAGAAGTTGGGACTGTATTCCTTGGGGAAAAGAAGTCTGAGAGGAGACTTGATAGAGGTATTGAAAATCATGAGGTATCTGGAGAGAGTAGATAGGGAGAAACTGCTTGCACCGATGAAAGGATCGAGAAGGAGCGGGCACAGGTTTAAAGTAACTAGCAGAAGAAGCAAAAGTGATAGGAGCAGCGAGTGGTCAGGGTCTGGAATGCACCGCCTGATAGCGTGGCGGAGGCAGGTTCAATTGAAGAGGGAATGAGATGATTATTTGAAAAGAAAGCATGTGCTGGGTTACGTGGAGAAGGCAGGAGAATGGCACGAAGTGAAATGTTCATTGGGAGAGCTGGTGCAGTCACGACGGGCGGAATGGGCTCCTTGTGCAGTGTAAGGATTGTGTGAACGTGGATGTAGACGTTTCCGAGTAGCTGTGTAAAGTGTGTGAGCTTTGAGGTGTGAGTTTTGACTGTTACTGTATCAGCAGCAGCAGCAGCAGCGGGCGGGAGCGGCAGCAGAGAGCTGGTTGAAAATGTTGTGAGGCGAAAGGTGCAGCTGAGAGAGTGTTTGAGAGGTGTATTTGCAAGTGAAAGATGTTTTTGTATGAGTGAGGTAGAGTGTTTGTGAGATGAGAGTGGTGTCTGTGAGCGTTGGGTGAGCGTGCGTGTTTTTTGTGTGTAGATGGTGCGGGTGAGTGAGAAAGAAAGAAAGTTGGGTTTTGAAAAGTAAAGAAAGCAGATGTTTGTAAGAAAACTATTTTTAGCATTGAAAATCCCCTGGAAAGGGGTGGTGCACCATTCCCAGAGATACTGCAATACCGGGTCGATGCGTGGAGTGGACGGAGCAAGCCCCTATTCCATCTCCCTGCTCCAAAAATCAATTTAATATATGGTCCCCAGATAAGGGACGTATCAGATATTAAACTGATAAGAACAGATTTTTTTTTTATTTGTAAAAATATACTTTATTCATAAAATATCTTCAACCACATTCCAAACCATTTCAAAAACAACATTACAAGGGTACAATCCAGGTTAAACTTTTACAAAATGTATCACCAGGTGCATCAGTACAAACAATATTACAGTCATTTACAGCCTTTCATTTTGATCTGTACAGCCCGAGGGGCTCCAAACAGTTCCCAGTCTCTCGGTGCGCTGTGGTAGAAAGGTCTTAGACAGCGACCCTTCCCCATTGCGCCTTTGCGGCAGCTGCCCCAAGCTTTAGTGCGTCCCTCAGCACGTAGTCCTGGACTTTGGATTGTGCCAGTCCGCAACAATCGGTCGGGGACAACTCTTTGTGCTGGAAGACCAACAAGTTTCGGGCAGACCAAAGCGCCTCTTTCACCGAGTTGATGATCCTCCAGCTGCAGTCGATGTTTGTCTCGGTGTGTGTCCCTGGGAACAGCCCGTAGAGCACAGAGTCCTGTGTCACAGAACTGCTCGGGATGAACCTCGACAGCAACCACTGCATCTCTCTCCAGACTTTCTTTGCAAAGGCACAATCCACAAGGAGGTGAACAACGGTCTCTTCCCCACCACAGCCACCTCGAGGGCAACGTGCAGAGGGGGTGAGCCTCCTGGCGTGTAGGAAGGATCTGACGGGGAGGGCCTTTCTCACCACCAGCCAAGCTACGTCTTGGTGCTTGTTGGAAAGTTCTGGCGATGAGGCATTCTGCCAAATGACTTTGACAGTCTGCTCGGGGAACCATCCCACAGGGTCCACCCTCTCCTTATCCCTCAGGGCCTCTAGGACGTTACGTGCTGACCACTGCCTGATGGACTTTTGGTCAAAGGTGTTTTACTGCATAAATTTTTCCACCAGGGACAGGTGGTACGGCACGGTCCAACTACTTGGAGCGTTCCGCGGCAGCGTGGCCAGACCCATCCTTCGCAACACCGGGGACAGGTAGAACCTCAGCACGTAGTGACACTTGGTGTTTGCGTACTGAGGGTCTACGCACCGCTTGATGCAGCCGCACACAAAGGTGGCCATCAGTATGAGGGCGATGTTGGGCACGTTTTTTCCCCCTTTATCTAGAGGCTTGTACATCGCTTCCCTGCGGACACGATCCATTTTCGACCTCCAGATAAAGCGGAAGATGGCTCGAGTGATCGCCGTCGCGCAGGAGTCTGGAATGGGCCAGACCTGCGCCACGTACAGCAACAGCGAGAGTACCTCGCACCTGATGACCAGGTTCTTACCCGCAATGGAGAGGGAGCGTCGCTCCCACATGCCCAGTTTCCTCTTCACCATAGCCACTCGCTCCTTCCAGTTTCTAACGCATGCCCCGGTCCCTCCGAACCATATCCCCAGCACCTTCAGGCCGTCAGCCCTGACAGTGAAGGGGACAAAGGATCGGTCAGCCCAGTTCCCAAAGAACATGGCCTCGCTCTTCCCACGATTTACCTTGGCTCCCGAGGCCAGTTCGAACTGGTCGCAGATGTGCATCAGTCTGCGCACCGACAGCGGATCCGAGCAGAAGACGGCGACGTCGTCCATGTACAGGGAGGCTTTTACCTGAGTGCCTCCACTGCCTGGGATCGTCACTCCTCTTATGCCCGGATCCTTCCTGATGGACTCGGCAAAGGGTTCTATGCAACACACGAAAAGGACAGGCGAGAGAGGACAGCCCTGCCTGACTCCAGATTTAATCGGAAAGCTATCTGTTTCCCACCCATTGATTGATACTGCGCTACTGATGTTAGTGTAGAGCAGTTGGATCCAATTTCGAATTCCCTCCCCAAAGCCCATTTTGGAGAGCACATCCCCCATGTAGGTGTGCGATATTCTGTCAAAGGCCTTCTCCTGATCCAAGCTGATGAGGCAGGTGTCCACACCCGTCATGCACATGATGGGGAGGGCCTTTGTCACTATCAGCCAAGCTACATCCTAATGCTAATTTGAAAGTTTTGGTGATGAGGCATTCTTCCAAATTACTTTGACAGTCAGCTCAGGAAACCACCCGACAGCATTCACTATCTCCTTTTCCCGCAGGACCACATTACAATATGTGCAGCCCACTGCCTGATGGACTTGTGGTCAACAGGTTTTTCTGCATAAACTGTTCCACAAGGGATAGGTGATACAGCAGGTTCCAACTGAATGGAGCGTTCTCTGGTAACATAGCCATATCCATTCTTCCCAACACCGGGAAGAGGTAGAATCTCAGCACGGAGTGACACTTGGGCCTGGATTCTTGGGCCTGAGCATTGGGGCGTCTTAGGTCACTGTGCTAATGACATCATTGCTGCATCACTACCCAGCAGCCAAACTCAATGTACATTGCTCAACATGGGCTGCTGTGTTTAACCGACTTCAGTTTCAGGAAAATGTAACAGGAGCACATTTCACTCTGTGCTATTGGACAGTGGTTTAATAGTTGGAAAAGATCAGTGGTGCTCACCAGGGTTCACACCTGAAGAATTGTCAACCTTTGTGTTGCTGCACAGCACAATCAGATAAAGCATTTCTTACCTTCCGTCACTTCCTGTTCCTTCAGCTGTAGCCTAACCAGTGTATCATAACGGTTTGGCATAACTTCCTTCCCTTTGGACTCCACGCCTCAATTTATAAAGCCGAGGATCCTTATTTGTGTTTACATGAATTCTTGCTGCAACAAACGGAGCTTTGGCGAGATCATACCCAGAGTATTGTGTACCATTGTTTTGGTCTCCTCACCAAATGAAGGATATATTTTCCATAGTAGGGATGCAACAATGGTTCAGTAAAGATTGAATGGAGTGGCCAATATTTTCTGGAGTTTAGAAGAATGAGCCGTGGTCTTGGGTTCACTAAGGCTGTGCTGAGGAAAGTGGAGGGAAGGAGAGTACAGCACAAAGGATAGGAAGGCTGGCACAGGCAAAAGAAACTGCAGCCAACAGGGTGAAGCGGGGTACAGGTGCTGTCACCCTATTTTCTAACGTGGACAACTGCCTTAGTGTGGTTGTGCCTGCAGTTGCACAGAAATCCAACAGGGGGCAGTGTCTGGCCTAGCTGCACAGGAGAAAAATTGCAAGGCCCTGAGCTGAACTTCAGCGCAAATACCCACATGTAAATGGCACATTGAAGGTGAGAAAAGCAACTCTTAATGAGGAGCAGTTTCAGAAGAAATGTAAAGCATGGTCAGGCAGCTGTAAAAACATTGTTCTGTTGACTGTTACATCTGCTCATCGTAAACAGGGGAGTTGCACCATTCTGCTATACCCTGCAAGACCAGGTTAAAGCATGTAGTGGACATCGGCATGTTTTAAAAGTTTTTGTCGCATCAGAATTGTTTAATTTAATAAGAAACTTACTGATGTGTCCCAATGAAACAATTAAGTGGTTCAGTATAATTTTTTTTCTGCCATTTTAAATCAGCTTACTCAGGGACAACTGGTCACCCAGATTACAAATTCTCATTTTATTACAATAAACCAGTTTCAGATATATCACTGAAACATTATCTGTCACCTACCATTCAAATGCATCAAGGAATACAGAGAAAATAAAGTTACTTTTTATTATTCTGCCTTGTTGCGTTGGTTCAGGGAGATTTTGCATTCATGATTTTCCAAATGAATTGGTGGCCAGAAGCCTAACCTAACCTGCACAATTTCAAGTGTTCTTCCCGTGCAATTTCCCGATTGTACCCAAAGTGAAATTATCTCAGCTCGTTTCTGTGATGTAAACTGCTGCATTGTTGAGTGAGATGGAAACAATGGAAAGAAGCATTGAAGAAATTAAAGACATTAGCAAAACAAAGAACATGTGGATAGGTCAGACATGCAAGGAAGTGAGAAGTGAGACACATTGAAAACAAAGACACCCTGCAGATCAGGTCTGACATTCAAACGGAAAATTGCAGACAACTCATGATTTGATCAGAGAGTAAATGCAAAATACTGCTGATGGATGCTGGATGCAGATAGAAATCTGAAACAAGAACAAAAAATGCTGGAAAAGCTCAGCAGGTCCAGCAGCATCTGTGGAGAGAGAAACACAGCTAACATTTCGAGTCCCTTTGACCCTTTGTTTGGAGAGTACTGTGTTCTGACAAAGAGCCTCATCCCAACAGCTACACAGCTCCCCACACCCCAATAAAAAGCCTGTTTCCAGATTGTGTGTGAAAAGCTTGTGGAGCTGGGCTGCCCACTGCTCATAGATTTAAAGAGATAGTCCATTAAAATAACCAAAAGTAATTTGACTTCCATTAGTAGACCTCTAAACTGCTGTTTTTCTGTGGGAAGAGGGTTGTGTGAGATCTAGTATCACCCCAGAGAATTGAGCAGATATTCCAGCTAACATCATAACTGGATGCAAAATATTCCATGGCACTATTCAAGAAAGAGTGGCCGAATTCTCCCTGGTCTCCTGGCCAATATTTCTCCTTCAACCAACATTACTGAAAACATTATTTGTCATGATGTCATTTCTGTATGTGGGACTTTGCTGTGAGTAAATTAACTGACACATTTCCAGCATCACAACAGATATCAGCACTTCAAAAATATTTAATTGATTGAAGTATTTTGCACCATCCAGTAGCGAGCAGGAATAGAAATGATTGCCTCTTGGTTGAGAAACACAGCAGAAACTGAACCATTAGAATGAAAAACATAAAAGTTCCCACAAGGAAAACCAATCAGATAATGTCACAGAATCACAGAATTGTTAGGGTTCAGAAGGAGACCATTTGGCCCATCATATTTACACCAGCTCTCCGAATGAGCATTATGACTTAGCACCATTCTCCTCCCTTTTCCCCTTACCCTTGCACATTGTTTCTATTCAAATAATCATCTAGTGATAATCCTCTTGAATGCCTCGATTGAACCTGCCTCCACCACACTTCCAGGCAGTGCATTCCATACTCGAACCACTCGCTGTGTGAAAAAGATTTTTCTCACATCACGTTTGCTTCTTTTGTAAATCACTTTAAACCTGTGCTCTCTCGGTCTCGATCCTTTTCAGAGCGGGAACAGATTCTTCCTATCTACTCTATCCAGCCCCCTCATGATTTTGAACACCTCTATCAAATCTCCTCTTAGCCTTCTCTTCTCCAAGGAGAACAGTCCCAACGTTTCCAATCTATCTTCGTAACTGAAGTTTCTTACCCCGGAGACATATTTGTAAACCTCTTCTGCACTCTCTCCAATGTGTTCACATCCGTTCTATAGTGTGGTGCCCAGAGCTGGACACAATACTCCAGCTGAGGGCTAAATAGCATCTTATATGAGCTCAGCATAACCTCTCCACTCTTGTACTCTATGCTCCTCTTAATAAAGCCCAGGATACTGCATGCTTTACTAACTGCTCGCACCACTGTCCTGCCACCTTCAATGACCTATGCACATAAACACCCCGATCCCTCTGCTCCGCCACGTCCTTAAGAATTGTACCCCTTATTTTATATTGTCTCTCCATGTTCTTTGTACCAAAGTGCATCCCCTCACACTTCTCCGCATTGAGCTTCATCTGCCACCTATCTGCCCACTCTACCAACTTGTCTATGTTCTTTTGAAGTTCTATACTGTCCTCCTCACAGTTTACAATGCTCTGTAATAGATCAGTGCTCTGTACTCTTTTTGTAGTGGCTGCTAAAGGAGAAACATTTGACTCTTTATATCTGAGTAAATTCCAAGTAGAACCTGAAATGCTGCAGTTTTGTCCACTCCCAACCTAGCCTGTACCTGCTGGCACAAATCTTGTATTCAGCTCCTGCTGATCTGAGGTACAGATAAAGGCCTGGAGTGAGAGCAGCCACTGCTGGGAAAATCCTTTGAGCTGGAGCTGGTCAAGCTGCTGTGCACATCCTGTTAAAGAAACATCACCAAAATGCAAAGACCTTTCACAGGAACAAGGATGGTTTGAGGCTTTTCCATACACAGTACACATGAAGGCTACAAAAGGTGTAGTCAGCTAGTCCTTAACATGCAGGTCTAATAATGACACTGGAACCAATTTTTAATGAGTGAGGTAGTTCCAGAATGGAAAGTCTTTAAACTCTACAAGGTTCAGCTGCAGGACCGCAGTGATGCTCGTTATTACTTTATTATTTCAAGTGAAAATTTCAAATCAATAGAACTGATCTTTTTGTGCTCAGTCCCAACCATCACCTTCTCCATAAAACACGACCACATCCCACCTCAGCCGCTCTAGAAGAAATACTTCCATATAAATAGTTGCATTTGTGGGTTGACGTGTATTAGATCCCCTGCTTTTTGAGGTATATCTAATAATTTGGATGTAAATGTAGGGGGAATGATCAAGAAGTTTGAAGATTAGTAGAAGCAGAAACACTCATTTAAAAGCGTGTCTGGATATGCACCTTAAAATGCCGGAACCTGCAGGGTTACAGACTAAATGCTGGAAAGTGGGATTAGGCTGGGTGGCTCGTTTTTCAGCCCGAGCAGACACAATGGGCCAAGTGGCCGCTTTGTGCCATAAACTTTCTATGATTCTATTCTGTGTGGAGATGATAATATCCAGCTGCAGATCACTGCTGGCTGGATGACAGGAAACATTGAAAGTGTTTGCTTGGGTTAGACATGCCGTGTCTTTCAATGTACAGTAATCCCTCTGCACTAATTGATCTCTGGGCTGAAAGCTCTTACTTTACCACTGACAGTGAAAAAGGAGGATGGAAAGGGAAAGTGTTGGGTACCGGTTTATACTCTTGGCTGTCTTTTACTATTAAATCATTCCAAGATATCAGGGCCTATTATAACTCCACCGTTTAATTGCCACCTGTCAATCTAAGACCACGAGTTTTTATACTGACAAAGAGCTTCTCAAAATGCTTTGTTCACTCCCACAATCCTATATTTTGGAGAGGTTCGATCATATTCTTTGCAATGTTTACGTATCGAATAATATAGCAACCTATGAGTATGAAAATGGGCTTATGGAAAAATTTATCTGGAATCTACTGGATTGGCTTTCATCTAGGGTGAAACTAAAAATCAATTCCAACAGCAGTTTAAGAGCTGTTTACTGTAAGGGTGAAACCCTTTTGCATTACTATCAAGTATTGGTACTTGGGATTGAACACATTCACGTCATTAGTTAATGTAAATTGCAAAATATGAAATCATTCATATGTCAAGAGAACCTGAAACTTTTCTAGGAGATCCCCTCCTGCCTCAGTTGGTAATGGTTTGATTGTTTGATCAGTGCTCAGCTAGCCTGAAACCAGTATTAGTGCAGCAGGAAGGATGCTGCAGAGAAACAGAGCAGAAATATACAGCCAACATACCTGTCAGTTTTCAGCACCAGTTTAAAGTTACTGCATTAGAAGTGCTCCAATGAATTAAGAAAGTCACAACAGTATTGTTTTCAGAGATGAATTCAAATAACTCTTGCGTTAATTCAGTGTTGCCTGTTATTTTGGACCCTCCCAATCCCGATATCTTCGTGCTGTAATTGCTCCTGTTAAAATATTACTGCACTGCTGTTAACCCAGCATCTTCCCAGCTGTGTTTCTCTCGCAGCCGGTCATGTGACAGTCCGGACACTACAGCACCTGCATTGTGGTTTGAACCATCATGCAATTTCCTTTAATGATCCTTTTCTTGAAAGTTTTGGAGGGGATGCAAGAAAAATCAAAGTCTGGAATCCAACTCCAGACAATTTCAGCAACATCAAAATTCCAGTTACTCAACCCCCAGACAGACACAAAAGCAAGCTGTGCTTAATTGTCTGTCTTTTTACGCAATTAATGTCTTAATTAATTAATTGCTTAATAACTTCAAGTGCTTTTGAAAACATTAATTGTTAATTGTAGCTGAGTCAGTATGTAATAGCAGGCTCCATAAAAGGTGCAAGTTATGAATTCACATTGCCAGCTCTGAGCTTCCATACAAAAGGTGCACATGCTGGGAACTGAAACTTGTGGGTCAGTTGACATCAAGGTATCTCTGTCTATTACACCCTATAGGACCTATAGGTACGTGTATCAACAATTCTCCCCCATAGACACTATTTGGTCATTTAAGCTTCATGCCGACAGTGTGAATCTGCAAGTTGATTTGCTGCCTGCATCTTCTAAAATGCTCATCTCTGTCCCGGAAAGAAAACCTCCCCGCCAAATTAAAATCGGTGTGAAAGTGCAAAGCTTCAGTCAACATTCTGGTAGTTCTCATTTCACCTCTGGACACGATGAGCAAAATCCAGATCTCTCATGTGATAATTGTACAAAAAAAGTCTGCGAAGTAAAACTTGGAGCTGCCACCTTCAGGCAAGTCCCTTCCTCCCAAAGGATATAATAAAGTCTGTAAATTGTTGAATTAACAATAAAAACAGTTAAGCTTTAATCTGATTCCACTCTTCCCAGACATTACTTTCAGCAGGTTCACCCACTCAACCAGCTCATTCCCCTTTGCATTTGAAGCTCTCCATCTGCAAGAGGTGCTGTGATTGGAAGAAGGAGCGGAGCTTGTAAAAGCAGATTCACAGAATCTGCCTGGAATTTGTTCCAGGGTCATTATTAGACGTAATCACACAAATTGAAAAAAAGAGTGTTCTTCAAATGCAAGGATTCTGAGTCATTGATAATAATCAAAATGTTTATCAGTATCAGTCACTAATGGCCAGCGACTTCAGACTGGAGAACAAGGGAAATTGCACGCGTGCTATACTTTTGAGTATTACCATCATCCTCTAATGATATTGGTTTATTTAACACACAAAAATTATCAGGGCTGATGCTGACCAAATGGATTATGCAGCAGGTATGTGCCTATGGCCAAGTGTTGCTTAAGCAGCGAGGGTAATATCATGGACTTGGATGCCTCTGGATGAACTTTAGCATATTCAGCGCCATCCAAACAGCAAAATTAGCACTGAGCAGAGGATCAGTCAAGTGTAGCTTACTTTGCAAAGTAAAGCAAAAGTAGTAATCCTGGCAGTAGCAAGCTTGTGAAGTGTGCACAAGAGGTGCACAATACGTATGCTGAGGTGAAACCCCAGGGCAGAAAGTCGCTGGAAATGCTAGAAATCACACAGCAGAAACTGGCCACTAAACATTCTGCCAAGAGTCACTGCTTAGAAGGCCCATGTTACAGCTCCATATCTTACTGTTAAAGAAAAGGGAAAACCAAACCAGAGTAGTGCTCTTTAAAAATTTGGGCTTTTTTTGAGTTTCCAAGGTCATATTCCAGTGTTTGTTTTTAAACTTAATCCTGTATTACACGAACAAACTGCATTAAACACTGGGAAGTTAAAATGATGTTAAAATTGGTGGTGGCACAGCACCCATTTCACCTCCATCTCCACTTCCAATATTCCATCTGACCAGTATCAGCATCTGCCCACCACATCACTTGTGTCCTAATTACCAGAGCTCAGGACTCGCCCTAGCCCATGTTTCCTTTCTTTAAAACAAAAATGAACTCATCACTGCCCTGCCAAATGCAAGTGTTGTAAATGTGATGCACCCATTCAGAACACTTAACATCTAGGTCATGCACTTGTTCAGACTTTACACAGCTCCAGGATTTTAGGGCAAATTGATGCCTGCCTGATCTACTCTAAGGAAGCATTTCACTAAATGAACATTGCCATATGAAGCTTCAGATGACAACTGTAGTTGATGCTGCAACAAATTGTACAGACAGACAATCTTGATTGTCCCAGTTCACAATAGCATTGCCTGCAAGCCTTGCTGAGTAACACACCATCCTGCTTTGGAGTCATCATGGAATGTAACAATGCAAAGGGAGGCCATTTGACCCTCGAGTCTGTGTGAACCCCTTGAGTCACGCGAGGGGACTGCTCTCTCCCCATTCTTCTGTACATTCCACCCCTTCTAGCCCTGCTCACAAAAGGGTGCGCTTCCTGAGGAATTTGAAGGAGGATGGCAAATCCATTTGCTCTGAAAAATTTTCATTCATTCTCAAGCTCACTCAGGAAAAAAAAAGGTACATCCTGCAACTGAGAAATTGCTGCATTCAGCTAAGGCTGCAGATTCAAGAATAACATTTCTGCCACCAGGGGTGTAAAGTTGTCACCTTTGTAGAGCAGCTGGGGAAAAGAGAGCACGTTGCCAGATTGTATGCTGAGGCCGTTTACGAAGGCTTCCTGGGAAAAGAAAGAGCCAGGCTATGGAAAACACACCCACAACGCCAAGAAATTTAGTGCTGAGCACAGCATAAGAAAGTGAGACTTAGTGCCAGTTAGCATGGTATGAGTGGGAGGTCTGACTGAGATCAATACTCTGGATATGGAAAGAGCTCTGCAGAGCAGGCCAAAGTCTCAAGAGGGAGGAAGGTGATGTATGAACTGCTTTCTCAAGCACTCAGTCACAGTATAAGGTCAAAGAGACTGCACACAGTTAATATTGAAATAAGGCAAACACATAGCACCTCGACAGGGGCTTGTGAAGGGAACACCATCAGATCATACACAGCTGGGATGATAGACAGGGAAAGCCTAGGATATGGACAGAGTATCTAATATCATTGGTTACAGCACTGGAGGACATTCTACCCATCAGATCAGTGCTGGATCTCTGAAGGAGCACGTTGTCCTATCGAGCTTAAGCTACACTTGTCCACAAACATTCATTCCCTCAACCATCAACACACAGTAGCAACGTGTACCATCTACAAGATGCATTGCAGGAATTCGCCAAGGCTCCTTCGACAGCACCTTCCAAACCCACGACTACTACCATCTTGAAGGACAAGGGCAGCAGATACATGAGAAAACCACCACGTAGAAGTTCCCTTCCAAACCACTCACTATCCTGGCTTGGAAATATATTGCTATTCCTTCACCATAGCTGGGTCAAAATCCTGGAACTCCCTTCCTAACAGCACTATGGGTACACCTTCACCACATGGACTGCAGTGGTTCAAGAAGGTAGCTCACCACCACCACCACCTCCTCCTCCTCCTTCAGGGATGGGCAATAAATGCTGGCCCAGCCAGCGAAGCCCACATCCCATAAATGAATTTTTTTAAAAATGACCTTGTCAATGGAATATCCTGCCCATCCAATGGTATAAAAATTGTTGCAAAAAAATAAATAAATAAAAATAAAAGTGCTTAACCAAGCAGCCTGGGTCAACTACTAGAAGGAAAGATCAGGGGGTTGACAACTCGCTGTTAATTTCTTGTAACACGTTTGCAACTACCGGCATTATTGCTAATGGGTGTAGGGAATTCTGTGACACCAGTCAGGAGTGTGATGAAATGCTCTCCACTTGGCTGGACGAGTGCAGCTCCAACAACACAAGAAGCTCAACACCTTCTACAACAAGGTAAACTGCGTTCTACCGAGCACTTCAAATGAAGCAGCTCAGGCCTTTTTTTGGCATGATGAATTTGTACTGCATGCGGTAGGTTTCAAATATCCCCATATTCACAAACTAAAGATACTGCAGAGCCTCTACAGGTTAGTGTAGGCAGCAAAAGTGGCCCCTTTAAAATCCCAAAGAATCTGTAAATGACCAATCCTGTTGTAGAGGCACACACACAATTTGTCACTGGCACACCTCAGGTAACATTTGGAGCACTCATCTGGAGGTCAGAGCCATGGCAGAGGAGCTAAACTTAGGTCAACCACAAGCCATCCATTGAAATGATTTTGTTTTGAAGATGAGATCAAGAGAAATTTGGAAGGAACACATCATAATTTCCAGCATCCTTCACATTGACCGAAACCTCATGTGTTGTCACGCACAATGTATATTCTGGGTGTAAAAGTCCTTTGGAGGTGCTTTTCTATTTGAGAATGAAACACAACATTGATGGCATTAGTTACGTAGCCTGGACCATAAGTAAGCCAGTGACCTCGTGAGACTGAATGGCCACATCTTGCTACCACTTTGCTGAGGTGACAAATGTGACCAGTTTCCCTGCTCTCCTGTCCCACAGACTCAGGCATTACAGAGATGTCCCAGAGGCCCCCCCATTTCAGAGTCTGTGCTATAAACGTACTTTGGTCAACACCTTCAAACTGGACAGGTGATAAGCTGCTGGTCTTCATGCAGTAGGTGGCAGAGATGACATATACCCCCTATGTTGAGGTATACAATTCTAATGCACATCTCACCAAGGCCCTTGTGATTTTGTTACCTGTACATTGCATTCTATGCAGGGTAGGGCACGGTGTTGGGACATGTTCACGTCCTATGCTGCCCCTTCTCTTTTGTTGCCCCTCCTTCACCATAAAAAAGGCTTTACAACGATTTGCAATGGCTCTTCTGAAGAAACCATTCATGCACCAAGAGCTGGATGTTTGTTTACAAAGTCTGGAAATTGATTTTTGACACCCTTAAGGGCCATGATTGTAGGTGCCCTGCCAGTGTTGACAGCCAAAATACTAATGGTTTGGAAATCAAGTTGAGCATCTCTGGAAACTGTACCCAAATTGTTTTCACTTCCTAATAAGAGTAGAATATTGGCACCAATTCATTTTAGCTCAATGCAATAGACTGCATTCTTTTAAACAATCCAGAAATCAGATGATGTAATAAAGACATGTACCTTTTTATTATTTAATACCCTCCAGACTTCCCCCAGCTTCTTACTCCCCAACACGTGTCCACCGTACTATCAGAAATCCCCCAAAAGCAAAAGATGTTGAGAGGGGTGCTTTGTTTGCCTATTCAAGTTGATGTTCAGAAAATATAGGGAGATCAATTACACGACAAGGACAGATGAACACTCATTGCTGTCAGTGACAGTCTGCTGAGGGAAAGGGGTCCCACATTTGCTTAAATGAACACAAGAACCACTAAAATCAAATCAAGATTTTACAGAAATGCTAGAAATCACACAGCAGAAACTGGCCACTAAACATTCTGCCAAGAGTCACTGCTTAGAAGGCCCATGTTACAGCTCCATATCTTACTGTTAAAGAAAAGGGAAAACCAAACCAGAGTAGTGCTCTTTAAAAATTTGGGCTTTTTTTGAGTTTCCAAGGTCATATTCCAGTGTTTGTTTTTAAACTTAATCCTGTATTACACGAACAAACTGCATTAAACACTGGGAAGTTAAAATGATGTTAAAATTGGTGGTGGCACAGCACCCATTTCACCTCCATCTCCACTTCCAATATTCCATCTGACCAGTATCAGCATCTGCCCACCACATCACTTGTGTCCTAATTACCAGAGCTCAGGACTCGCCCTAGCCCATGTTTCCTTTCTTTAAAACAAAAATGAACTCATCACTGCCCTGCCAAATGCAAGTGTTGTAAATGTGATGCACCCATTCAGAACACTTAACATCTAGGTCATGCACTTGTTCAGACTTTACACAGCTCCAGGATTTTAGGGCAAATTGATGCCTGCCTGATCTACTCTAAGGAAGCATTTCACTAAATGAACATTGCCATATGAAGCTTCAGATGACAACTGTAGTTGATGCTGCAACAAATTGTACAGACAGACAATCTTGATTGTCCCAGTTCACAATAGCATTGCCTGCAAGCCTTGCTGAGTAACACACCATCCTGCTTTGGAGTCATCATGGAATGTAACAATGCAAAGGGAGGCCATTTGACCCTCGAGTCTGTGTGAACCCCTTGAGTCACGCGAGGGGACTGCTCTCTCCCCATTCTTCTGTACATTCCACCCCTTCTAGCCCTGCTCACAAAAGGGTGCGCTTCCTGAGGAATTTGAAGGAGGATGGCAAATCCATTTGCTCTGAAAAATTTTCATTCATTCTCAAGCTCACTCAGGAAAAAAAAAGGTACATCCTGCAACTGAGAAATTGCTGCATTCAGCTAAGGCTGCAGATTCAAGAATAACATTTCTGCCACCAGGGGTGTAAAGTTGTCACCTTTGTAGAGCAGCTGGGGAAAAGAGAGCACGTTGCCAGATTGTATGCTGAGGCCGTTTACGAAGGCTTCCTGGGAAAAGAAAGAGCCAGGCTATGGAAAACACACCCACAACGCCAAGAAATTTAGTGCTGAGCACAGCATAAGAAAGTGAGACTTAGTGCCAGTTAGCATGGTATGAGTGGGAGGTCTGACTGAGATCAATACTCTGGATATGGAAAGAGCTCTGCAGAGCAGGCCAAAGTCTCAAGAGGGAGGAAGGTGATGTATGAACTGCTTTCTCAAGCACTCAGTCACAGTATAAGGTCAAAGAGACTGCACACAGTTAATATTGAAATAAGGCAAACACATAGCACCTCGACAGGGGCTTGTGAAGGGAACACCATCAGATCATACACAGCTGGGATGATAGACAGGGAAAGCCTAGGATATGGACAGAGTATCTAATATCATTGGTTACAGCACTGGAGGACATTCTACCCATCAGATCAGTGCTGGATCTCTGAAGGAGCACGTTGTCCTATCGAGCTTAAGCTACACTTGTCCACAAACATTCATTCCCTCAACCATCAACACACAGTAGCAACGTGTACCATCTACAAGATGCATTGCAGGAATTCGCCAAGGCTCCTTCGACAGCACCTTCCAAACCCACGACTACTACCATCTTGAAGGACAAGGGCAGCAGATACATGAGAAAACCACCACGTAGAAGTTCCCTTCCAAACCACTCACTATCCTGGCTTGGAAATATATTGCTATTCCTTCACCATAGCTGGGTCAAAATCCTGGAACTCCCTTCCTAACAGCACTATGGGTACACCTTCACCACATGGACTGCAGTGGTTCAAGAAGGTAGCTCACCACCACCACCACCTCCTCCTCCTCCTTCAGGGATGGGCAATAAATGCTGGCCCAGCCAGCGAAGCCCACATCCCATAAATGAATTTTTTTAAAAATGACCTTGTCAATGGAATATCCTGCCCATCCAATGGTATAAAAATTGTTGCAAAAAAATAAATAAATAAAAATAAAAGTGCTTAACCAAGCAGCCTGGGTCAACTACTAGAAGGAAAGATCAGGGGGTTGACAACTCGCTGTTAATTTCTTGTAACACGTTTGCAACTACCGGCATTATTGCTAATGGGTGTAGGGAATTCTGTGACACCAGTCAGGAGTGTGATGAAATGCTCTCCACTTGGCTGGACGAGTGCAGCTCCAACAACACAAGAAGCTCAACACCTTCTACAACAAGGTAAACTGCGTTCTACCGAGCACTTCAAATGAAGCAGCTCAGGCCTTTTTTTGGCATGATGAATTTGTACTGCATGCGGTAGGTTTCAAATATCCCCATATTCACAAACTAAAGATACTGCAGAGCCTCTACAGGTTAGTGTAGGCAGCAAAAGTGGCCCCTTTAAAATCCCAAAGAATCTGTAAATGACCAATCCTGTTGTAGAGGCACACACACAATTTGTCACTGGCACACCTCAGGTAACATTTGGAGCACTCATCTGGAGGTCAGAGCCATGGCAGAGGAGCTAAACTTAGGTCAACCACAAGCCATCCATTGAAATGATTTTGTTTTGAAGATGAGATCAAGAGAAATTTGGAAGGAACACATCATAATTTCCAGCATCCTTCACATTGACCGAAACCTCATGTGTTGTCACGCACAATGTATATTCTGGGTGTAAAAGTCCTTTGGAGGTGCTTTTCTATTTGAGAATGAAACACAACATTGATGGCATTAGTTACGTAGCCTGGACCATAAGTAAGCCAGTGACCTCGTGAGACTGAATGGCCACATCTTGCTACCACTTTGCTGAGGTGACAAATGTGACCAGTTTCCCTGCTCTCCTGTCCCACAGACTCAGGCATTACAGAGATGTCCCAGAGGCCCCCCCATTTCAGAGTCTGTGCTATAAACGTACTTTGGTCAACACCTTCAAACTGGACAGGTGATAAGCTGCTGGTCTTCATGCAGTAGGTGGCAGAGATGACATATACCCCCTATGTTGAGGTATACAATTCTAATGCACATCTCACCAAGGCCCTTGTGATTTTGTTACCTGTACATTGCATTCTATGCAGGGTAGGGCACGGTGTTGGGACATGTTCACGTCCTATGCTGCCCCTTCTCTTTTGTTGCCCCTCCTTCACCATAAAAAAGGCTTTACAACGATTTGCAATGGCTCTTCTGAAGAAACCATTCATGCACCAAGAGCTGGATGTTTGTTTACAAAGTCTGGAAATTGATTTTTGACACCCTTAAGGGCCATGATTGTAGGTGCCCTGCCAGTGTTGACAGCCAAAATACTAATGGTTTGGAAATCAAGTTGAGCATCTCTGGAAACTGTACCCAAATTGTTTTCACTTCCTAATAAGAGTAGAATATTGGCACCAATTCATTTTAGCTCAATGCAATAGACTGCATTCTTTTAAACAATCCAGAAATCAGATGATGTAATAAAGACATGTACCTTTTTATTATTTAATACCCTCCAGACTTCCCCCAGCTTCTTACTCCCCAACACGTGTCCACCGTACTATCAGAAATCCCCCAAAAGCAAAAGATGTTGAGAGGGGTGCTTTGTTTGCCTATTCAAGTTGATGTTCAGAAAATATAGGGAGATCAATTACACGACAAGGACAGATGAACACTCATTGCTGTCAGTGACAGTCTGCTGAGGGAAAGGGGTCCCACATTTGCTTAAATGAATACAAGAACCACTAAAATCAAATCAAGATTTTAAAGAGAAAATACTTGCATACTCTGATGAAACTTACTACCACAGAGTAGTAGAACAGATTGCAAACATTTAAGGGGAGCCTGAGGGGAATAGAGAAATACAGGCAGGTGGAAACAGTTCAGAGTGGGAGGGAACTCCTGAGGAGTTTAAAATCAGTGAACAGTTTTGCCAAAGGGCCTCCATTTTAGTGTTGACTCTTTACAATAAGTGACAGCACTTAAACAATTCAGCAGTTTGGGGCATCCTTTTATGGGGAGAGCCTGCACAAAAACACAAGCTGTTGATGTTTACACAACTTCTCACCAATGTCCAGAGCATCAGGAAAATATAAATACTCTCTGGAAATGATCAGCAGCTTCTTGAATCAGGGAACTAATTAAATGCTAAATTAATGAGGATTAATGTGATGAATTCTTGCACCAATGCAGATTCCCATTGATTCTTCAGTGTCTAAAATCATACATTAAAAAAGGCAGCTATTCGACCATTGAGGCTGTGCTGGCTCTTTAAAAGATCCAATTGATCCCATTCCTCTGCTCTCCCCCCAACCCCAGCCATTGTTCCTATTCAAGCTGATGTCCAATTCCTTTAGGGAAATCATTGCATGGGCTTCCAGCATCTTTCCAGGCAGTACATTCTCCACAATGTCTGACCGCATTGGCCTTGTTTTGTTGCAGCCACATTTGCTTCATCCGGATGGAAAGAGAAGAAAAAGCCTGAATGTCACAAGAAGCTTTGGAAAGAGCGGAGAGAGCCGGACATCGAGTGTTAATGTCAGTGGCCGAGCCCGAGCTCTCCACACAGCCTCATCGGACTAAAGCCCATTCGGCCCGTTTTTCCCTCCCTGAGAGTTTCCCCCCAATGAGAGTTCCCAAAGACATAAATTCCCAAACCCTGCCCGCTGGAGAGACAGGGGCTCCGGCGGCGCCTTAAATACCCATTGTCACGTGATGCCGCTCCGGGGCCCTCTCGCGAGGTTTGAGCCGGGTCACGCGGCCGTTGCCGGGGATCGGGAGGCGGCGGTTGGTTTTGGCGGTAAACTGAATGGCGCGCGCGGCGATCGAGAATCAAACGGGAGAGAAAAGGACGGAGGGCAAAATATAGAAATAGCGGCGGCGGCGGCGGGGGGGGGAGCGGAGAGAACTCGGGGGGGTGGGGGTGTGGGGCGGAGAGAACTCGGGGGGTGGGGGGGCGGAGAGAACTCGTGGGGGTGGGGGGGCGGAGAGAACTCGTGGGGGTGGGGGGGGCGGAGAGAACTCGGGGGGGTGGGGGGGGCGGAGAGAACTCGGGGGGGTGGAGGGGAGAGAACTCGGGGGGGGGGGGTGGTGGAGGGGAACCATCCCACAGGGTCCACCCTCTCCTTTTCCCTCAGGGCCTCTAGGACGTTACGTGCTGACCACTGCCTGATGGACTTGTGGTCAAAGGTGTTTTTCTGCATAAATTTTTCCACCAGGGACAGGTGGTACGGCACGGTCCAATACTTGGAGCGTTCCGCGGCAGCGTGGCCAGACCCATCCTTCGCAACACCGGGGACAGGTAGAACCTCAGCACGTAGTGACACTTGGTGTTTGCGTACTGAGGGTCTACGCACCGCTTGATGCAGCCACACACAAAGGTGGCCATCAGTATGAGGGCGATGTTGGGCACGTTTTTTCCCCCTTTATCTAGAGGCTTGTACATCGCGTCCCTGCAGACACGATCCATTTTCGACCTCCAGATAAAGCGGAAGATGGCTCGAGTGATCGCCACCACGCAGGAGAGTGGAATGGGCTAGACCTGCGCCACGTACAGCAACAGCGAGAGTGCCTCACACCTGATGACCAGGTTCTTACCCGCATTGGAGAGGGAGCTTCGCTCCCACATGCCCAGTTTCCTTTTCACCATAGACACTCGCTCCTTCCAGTTTCTAACGCATGCCCTGGTCCCTCCGAACCATATCCCCAGCACCTTCAGGCCGTCAGCCCTGACAGTGAAGGGGACAAAGGATCGGTCAGCCCAGTTCCCAAAGAACATGGCCTCACTCTTGCCACGATTTACCTTGGTACCCGAGGCCAGTTCGAACTGGTCGCAGATGTGGATCAGTCTGCGCACCGACAGCGGATCCGAGCAGAAGACGGCGACGTCGTCCATGTACAGGGAGGCTTTGACCTGAGTGCCTCCACTGCCTGGGATCGTCACTCCTCTTATGCCCGGATCCTTCCTGATGGACTCAGAAAAGGGTACTATGCAACACACGAACAGGACAGGGGAGAGAGGACAGCCCTGCCTGACTCCAGATTTAATCGGAAAGCTATCTGATTCCCACCCATTGACTGAGAGTGCGCTAGTAATGTTAGTGTAGAGCAGTTGGATCCAATTGCAAATTCCCTCCCCAAACCCCATTTTGGAGAGCACATCCACCATGTAGGTGTGCGATAATCTGTCAAAGGCCTTCTCCTGATCCAAGCTGATGAGGCAGGTGTCCACACCCCTGTCCTGCACATAGGCAATCGTATCCCTGAGCAGCGCGAGGCAGTCAGAGATCTTCCTGCCCGGCACAGTGCAGGTCTGGTCAGGGTGGATCACCAATTCCAGAGCGGATTTGACCCGATTGGCGATGACCTTGGACAGAATCTTATAGTCCACATTCAACAGTGAAATGGGTCGCCAATTTCTAATTTCCTCCCCTTCCCCCCTTGTGCTTGTAGATGAGGGTGATGATGCCTTTCCTCATGGATTCTGACATACTGCCGGCCAGGAGCATACTCTCGTACACTCCTAGCAGGTCTGGGCAGATCAAGTCCCACAGAGCCGAATACTACTCCGCCGGCTAGCCGTCGCTTCCGGGAGTTTTACTCTTCTCGAAGGACTCAAGGGCCTTAGTCAGTTCATCAGGAATTAGCGGTTTGTCCAGGCTCTCCCGTGTACTGTCGTCTAAGACCTCCGTGATAGAGGACAGGAAGGACTGGGAGGCCGTGCTGTCCGTGGGCTTCACGTCATACAATCCGGAATAAAAGGATTTGCTGATCCTCAAAATGTCGGAGGGCGATGACTTTACTGAGCCGTCTTCTTCCTTCAGGCTGCTGATCACAGAGTGTACCTTTTGGAAGAAGAAACGTGAGCACGTCTCATCCTGCTCCATGTAACGGACTCTGGACCGGAAGATGATCTTGGAGGCCTCCGAGGCAAAGGGCGAGGCTTGCTGGCTCTTCACCTCTTGGAGTTCCTCCTTGACATCGACCCCCATCGACTGCAGCCGGAGCAGATCCTGCATGTTTTTCTGGAGTCGGGACATTTCCCTCTGTTCCTTTCTAGCTTTCTGGGTGCCTTTGAGGATGAAAAACCTCTTGATGTTTCCCTTGATCGCTTCCCACCAGTGTATCAGGGACTCAAAGAGGGGTTTCACGGTTCTCCAACCTTTGTAATCCCTCTTGAGCTCCTCAATGTTCTCTGGGGTCAGCAGTTGCAGGTTCAGCTTCCATGCCCCTCGGCCAAGCCTCTGGTCTTCTTGAACCACTGCAGTCCATGTAGTGTAGGTACACCCACAGTGTTTTTAGAGTGGGAGTTTCAGGATTTTGACCCAGCGACAGCGAAGGAAAGGTGATATGTTTCCAAATCAGGATGGTGCGTGATTTGGAGGGGGACTTCCAGGCGCTGGTGTTCCCATGTATCTGCTGCCCTTGTCCTTCTAGATGGTAGTGGTCATGGGTTTGGAAGGTGCTGTCTAAGGAGCCTTGGTGAGTTCCCGCAGTGTATCTTGTAAATGATACACACTGCTGTTACTGAGCGTTGGTGGTGGAGGGAGCGAATGTTTGTGGATGGGGTGCCAATCAGCGCGCTGCTCTGTCCTGGATGGTGTTGAGCTTTTTGAGTGTTGTGGCAGCTGCACTCATCCAGGCAAGTGGGGAGTATTCCATCACATTCCTGACTTGTGCCTTGTAGGTGGTGGACAGGCTTCGGGGAGTCAGGTGGTGAGTTACTCGCCACAGGATTCCTAGCCTGTGGTCAGCCCTTGTAGCCACAGTATTTATACAGCTAGTCCAGTTCAGTTTCTGGTCAATGGCACCCTCAGGATGTTAATAGTGGGGGATTCAGTGATGGCAATGCCATTGAATGTCAAGGGGCGATGGTTGGATTCTCTCTTGTTGGAGATGGTCATTGCCTGACACTTGTCTGGCACCAATGTTACTTGCCACTTGTCAGCCCAAGCCTGGATATTGTCCAGGTCTTGCTGCATTTGGACATGGACTGCTTCAGTATCTTCAACCATCAGCAAACATCCCCACTTCTGACCTTATGATGGAAGGAAGGTCATTGATGAAGCAGCTGAAGATGGTTGTGCCGAGGACACGACGCTGAGGAACTCCTGCACTGATGTCCTGAACCAAGATGACTGACCTCCAACAACCACAACCATTTTCCTTTGTGCTAGGTACGCCTCCAACCAGTGGAAGGTTTTCTCCCGATTCCCATTAACTCCAGTTTTGCTAGGGCTCCTTGATGCCACACTCAGTCAAATGCAGCCTTGATGTCAAGGGCAGTCAATCTCACCTCACCTCTGGAGTTCAGCTCTTTTATCCGTGTTTGAACCAAGGCTGTAATGAGGTCAGGAGCTGAGTGACCCTGGCGGAGTCCAAACTGGGCATCAGTGAGCAGGTTATTGCTAAGCAAGTGCTGCTTGGCAACACTGTTGATGACCCCTTCCATCACTTTACTGATGACCAAGAGTAGGCTGATGGGGCGGTAATTGGCCAGATGGGATTTTTCCTGCTTTTTGTGTACAGGACAAATCCGGGCAATTTTCCACATAGCCGGGTAGATGTCAGTGTTGTAGCTGTACTGGAACAGCTTGGCTAGGGGCGTGGCAATTACTAAAGCACAAGTCTTCAGTAGCATTGCCGGAATATTGTCAGGGCTGATAAAGACCTGTACTGATATACATAGAAGACAGGGGGTAGCAGTGGAAGGGTGCTTTTCTGAATGGAGAGCTGTGACTAGTGGAGTTCCACAGGGATCAGTGCTGGGACCATTGCTGTTTGTAGTATACATAAATGATTTGGAGGAAAATGTAACTGGACTAATTAGTAAGTTTGCAGACGAGACCAAGGTTGGAGGAGTTGCAGATAGTGAAGAGGATTGTCAAAGGATACAACGGGACATAGATCGGTTGGAGACTTGGGCGGAGAAATGGCAGATGGAGTTTAATCCGGACAAATGCGAGGTAATGCATTTTGGAAGGTCTAATACAGGCAGGAATTACACAGTAAATGGCAGAACCATTAAGTGCATCGACGGGCAGAGGGATCTGGGTGTACAGGTCCACAGGTCACTGAAAGTGGCAACGCAGGTGGATAAGGTAGTCAGGAAGGCATATGGCATGCTTGCCTTCATCGGCAGGGGTATTGAGTATAAAAGCTGGAAAGTCATGCTGCAGCTGTATAGAACCTTGGTTAGGCCACACTTGGAATATTGCGTGCAATTCTGGTCACCACATTACCAGAAGGATATGGAGGCGTTGGAGAGGGTGCAGAGGAGGTTTACCAGGATGCTGCCTGGTCTGGAGGTTATTAGCTATGAGGAGAGGTTGGAGAAACTCGGATTGTTCTCACTAGAGCGACGGAGATTGAGGGGCGACTTGATCGAAGTTTACAAAATTATGAGTGGCATGGACAGAGGAGATAGTCAGAAGCTTTTTCCCTGGGTGAAAGAGTCAATTACTAGGGGACATAGATTTAAGGTGAGAGGAGGAAACTATAGAGGAGATGTGTGGGGCAAGTTTTCTACGCAGAGGGTAGCGAGTGTCTGGAATTCGCTGCCAGAGGAGGTGGTGGAAGCAGGTACGATAGTGTTGTTTAAGAGGCAGCTTGACAAATACATGAATAGGATGGGAATAGAGGGATACGGACCCCGGAAGTGCAAAATGTTTTAGCTGACGGGCAATATGATTGGCACAGGCTTGGAGGGCCAAAGGGCCTGTTCCTGTGCTGTACTTTTCTTTGTTCTTTGATAAAGACCTGTGTGTGTGTTAATACTCATGTATTCTCTCGATGATTTATCCAGTTCTAATTGTTGGATGGTTGGCTCATATCCACTATTGTATAGGACTTGCCTCCAGCCAGCTTTGCATACAATTGGTCTATCCTTGGAATGGGGCAGTTGTCTGGTTTTGCTGCCTTATTCACTGTCAACTTATACTTCCCACCAATTCCTATGGTTTGGTCAGGCTTAACCGCTGGAACTATGAGTGCTGCCCACTCTGAGAATTGGACAGCTTGGGCGATGCCCAGTTTTTCTAACTGGCACAGTTCTGCATCCGCCTTCTCCTTCAATGCATAAGGCACAGGTCCGGTCTTAAAGAAACGTGGTGTCACCTGTGGATCCACATATATCGTGGGCTTTTAACTTCCCTGATTAATCCCAAAATACCATGGCGTATTTCCTTAGCAGTTCAGGAACTCCTGTTTTCAGGTGAAATATCTCAGACCAGTCAAGCTTGATCTTCTGTAACCAGTCTCGGCCTAACAGACTGGGTCCTTCTCCAGTCACTATTATCACAGGCAGCTGGGCTGTCTGTTGCCTGTAAGACACTGGTGCTGTGGCGATCCCCTTTACCTGAATAGATTCTCCAGTGCAATATCTTTAATTTAGCGGTTCTCTGCTCCAGGTTTACTAACTTTCTACCTTTAGTCAGGGATCTGAAAGTGTGCTCTCCCACCACTGTAGTTGAGGCCTCCATATCCACCTCCATTATTAATGGCTTCTCATTAACTTGGATTGTGACAGTGATGGATTCGGTTTTTACAGCTGTTACATTACACAGGCTCGGTTTTTACAGCTGTTACATTACACAGTGAATAGATGTCGGTGTCAGCAGCTTCAGGTTCTGCTGTATTCTTTAATTCAATCTTCTTGGTTTGATGCTTTGTGGGCTGTTTCGACCCTTCTTATGGCAATAATGACATTCTGCCTCCTTGAATTTACAGCTGTCTGGCACATGGTCACCTCCACATCTATAACAACTTAATCTTGGAGCCGCTGATGAATTCTTTCTTTTGATGAAGGACTTTTCATGGTTTTAACAGCAGACATTGCATCTCCCCTCGATGCTGTGGGTCTGGTTTCCACACCACACTCAGCAGCAGGTTCCTGCCCCACATGAAGAACAGCGCCATGTTGTATGTGTACAAAGCCTGCCAGTCTCTCACTGCACTTTCCATGGCGAGGGAGATTCCTTGGGTACGCTTAAAGACGATGTTTACCTCGGTGAGTGAAAGGCGCTCTGTGGCATCGTCTTGAACTCCACAAACTAATCGGTCCTGCAGCAAATCATTTACCGTGTTCCCGATGTCAGTGTTCTGTCAGTGCACCCCATCTCTGGGAAGCAGCAACGCCCCTGAGGGGGAATGGATCAGAGAGATTTCTCCAGCAGAGAACAATCCAAACCTCGCTCCTTGCACGAACCCCCCGTTGTCACCTGAGCGGAACATTTCCAACGGGGCGGTTCTGGGCTGTTTCCTCAGCCCGTCAAAAGCGAGACAATTTGCAAACACTATGGGTTTGTAGGAGCAAACCAAAGGACTGGAACTGACAAAAACAACAGGACTGGTAAGTGAGAAAATGCATTAAAATGGGGATCAAGATTGAGTCCATCAACGTGTGTAGCGTTAAATCTGCTACGCGATGTGTTGCAACCTTGGATTACCTTGCCAAGGTCAAAGCTGACCTGTTGTTTCTGCAGGAGTGTGCAATACTGCACCTCAGCTCCTACAGGCAATGGGCACGATGGTGGTCCCAAGGGGCATCACTCTGGTCGGGAGGAAACGACTCTCGTTCCTCCGGCCTGGGTATTCAGCTGCAGGGAGGCAATGTCACCATGTCCGAGGTTGAGGAGGTGGTGGGCGGGCCCCTCCTCGTAGCGGACATTATTGTACAAGAATGCGCCACTCTAGTTAATTAACATGTATGCCCCGGATCAAAACAGCGAGTGGCTGGTTGTCCTTCAGCAGCTCCCACTTCTGCTGGCGACTTCCAGGCTGGCCATTCTGGGCGGTGACTTCAGCCGCATCATCGATGGAGCTGGACAATCTGGCAGGGCCGACAGCAGACTGGACACCACGTCCAGATCCCTGATGGAAATAGTAAAGGATGGCAAGCTGCACAACGTCTTCAGCAACCCTGCAGATGAAGCGCAGCAGAGATACACCTGGTCGCGGCCAGAGTGGTCCACCCACTCAAGGATAGACTTCCTGTTTGTGTCCCGAGCGTTCACAGTCAGGTCCACGGACATCAAGCCAGTGTTCTTCTCTGACCACTGCCTCCTACCGGTCAAATGTCACTTACAGGAAGACCAGAGGCTTGGCCGGGGGACATGGAAGCTGAACGTGAAACTGCTGACCCCAGAGAACTCAAGAAGGATTACAAAGGCTGGGGAACTGTGAAACACTCTTTGATTCCCTGACACACTGGTGGGAAGCGATCAAGGAGGATATCAAGAAGGTACTCATCCAGAAAGCGAGAAAGGAACAGAGGGAAATGTCCTGACTCCAGCGAAACATGCAGAATCTGCTCCGGCTGCAGTCGATGGGGTTGATGTCAAGGAGGAACTCCAAGAGATGAAGCCCACAGACAGCACGGTCTCCCAGTCCTTCCTGTCCTCTATCACAGAGGTATTAGACGACAGTACACGGGAGAGCCTGGACAAACCGCTAACTCATGACGAACTGACTAAGGCCCTTGAGTCCTTCGAGAAGAGTAAAACTCCCGGAAGCGACGCCTTGCCGTTGGAGTTGTATTCGGCTCTGTGGGACTGGATGGGCCCAGACCTGCTGGAAGTGTACGAGAGTATGCTCCTGGCCGGCAGCATGTCAGAATCCATGAGGAAAGGCAACACCCTCATCTACAAGTGGAAGTGGAAAGGGGAGGAAATTAGAAATTGGCGACCCATCTCACTGTTGAATATGGATTATAAGATTCTGTCCAACGTCAATGACAATTGGGTGAAGTCTGCTCTAGCGTTGGTGATCCACCCTGACCAGACCTGCACTGTGCCGGGCAGGAAGATCTCTGACAGCCTCGCGCTGCTCAGGGATACGATTGCCTATGTGCAGGACAGGGGTGTGGACACCTCCCTCATCAGCCTGGATCAGGAGAAGGCCTTTGACAGAATATCGCACACCTACATGGTGGATGTGATCTCCAAAATGGGGTTTGGGGAGGGAATCTGCAATTGGATCCAACTGCTCAACACTAACATCAGTAGCGCAGTTTCAATCAATGGGTGGGAATCAGATAGCTTTCCCATTAAATCTGGAGCCAGGCAGGGCTGCTCTCTCTCCCCTGTCCTGTTCGGATGTTACACTGAACCCTTTGCTGAGTCCATCAGGAAGAATTAGGGCATAAGAGGAGTGACGATCCCAGGCAGTGGAGGCACTCAGGTCAAAGCCTCCCTGTAGATGGACGATGTCGCCATCTTCTGCTCGGATCCGCTGTCGGTGCGCAGACTAATCAGCATCTGCGATCAGTTCAAACTGGCCTCGGGAGCCAAGGTAAATCATGACAAGTGCGAGGCCATGTTCTTTGGGAACTAGGCTGACCGATCCTTTGTCCCGTTCGTCACCAGGTGAGACTGCCTGAAGGTGTTGGGGATATGGTTTGGAGGGACCAGGGCATGCGTTAGAAACTGGAAGGAGCGAGTGGCTATGGTGGAAAGAAAACTGGGCATGTGGGAGCGACGCTCCCTCTCCATTGCGGGTAAGAACCTGGTCATCAGGTGTGAGGCACTCTCGCTGTTGCTGTACGTGGCGCAGGTCTGGCCCATTCCTCACTCCTGCGTGGTGGCGATCACTCGAGCCATCTTCCGCTTTATCTGGAGGTCAAAAATGGATTGTGTTCGCAGGGACGCGATGTACAAGCCTCTAGAAGAAATGTGCTTAACATCACCCTCATCCTGATGGCCACCTTTGTGTGTGGCTGCATCAAGCTGTCTGTAGACCCTCGGTACGCAAACACCAAGTGTCACTATGTGCTGAGGTTCTACCTGTGCCCGGTGTTGCGAAGGATGGGTCTGGCCACGCTGCCGCAGAACGTTCCAGGTAGTTGGACCGTGCCGTACCACCTGTCCCTCGTGGAAAGATTTATGCAGAGAAACAACTTTGACCACAAGTCCACCAGGCAGTAACGTCCAAGAGGCCCTGAGGGAAAAGGAGAGGGTGGATCCTGTGGGATGGTTCCCCGAGCAGACTGTCAAAGTCATTTGGCAGAATACCTCATCACCAGAACTTTCCAACAAGCACAAAGACATAGCTTAACGGGTGGTGAGAAAGGTCCTCCCCGTCAGTTCCTTCCTACACACCAGGAGTCTCACCCTCTCTGCACGTTGCCCTCGAGGTGGCTGTGGTAGGGAAGAGACCGTTGTTCACCTCCTTGTAGATTGTGCCTTTGCAAAGAAGGTCTGGAGAGAGATGCAGTGGTTTATGCCGTGGTTCATCCCGAGCAGTTCTGTGACACAGGACTCTGTGCTCTACGGGCTGATCCCAGGGACAGGGACGCACATCGAGACAAACATCAGCTGCAGCTGGAGGATCATCTACTCAGTGAAAGACGCTCTTTGGTCTGCCCGAAACTTGTTGGTCTTCCAGCGCAAAGAGTTGTCCCTGACCAAGTGTTGCAGACTGGCACATTCCAACGCCCAGGACTATGTGCTGAGGGACGCACTAAAGCTTGGGGCAGCCGCTGCACAGGGGAAAGGTCGCTGTCTAAGACCTTTCAGCCGTAGTGCACCGAGGTGCTGGGAATCGTATTGACCCTTCAGGCTGTGTGACTCACATTGAATGTATGCAGTGAATATTACATGTATCACAATTGTACTGAAGCACCTCAGAGTGCAACATGATCTGCAAGGAAAAGCTGAATATTATTACTCTTTTTGTGAAGGCCATTTTGAAATGTCTTGTCATCTTCTATGTTCATAAAATATCTGAAAGTACAGTTTTGCACAAAAAAATCATTTTTCACTCCTCACTGGATACAGGCGAGGTACCAGAGCACTGGAGGTCTGTGAATGTTGTGCCATTGTACAGATAGGCCAAATAATTATAGACCAGTCAGTCTTACTTAGGTAGTATTCAGATTATTAGAATCAATTCTCAGACACAGAGAAAACTGTCAATTAGAAAGGCACAGATTAATCGGGGACAGTCAGCATGGTTTTCTTAAGGGAAAGCTGTGCCTTATTAACTTAACTGAATTTTTTGAGTAAATAACGAGGATTGATGAGGGTAGTGCAGTGAATGTTGTCTACATGGATTTTAGTAAGGTATCTGACAAAGTTCCATATGGCAGACTGGTCAGAAAAGTCAAAGCCACAGGGGACACAGGGGAATGTGGTGGGTTGGATCCAAAATTGGCTCAATGACAAGAAACGAATGGTAATGGTCGACAAATGTTTTAGCGAAAGGAAAGCTCTTTCCAGCGGTGTTCCACAGGGCTCAGTATTGGGCCCCTTGCTGTTTGTGGTGTGTATTAATGATTTGGACTTAAATGTGGGAGGCATAGTTGGGAAATTTGCCCATGTCACAAAAATTGTCCATGTCATGAATTGTGAAGATATCAATGGTTTGGCCGAGTGCGCAGAAAAGTAGCAAATGGGGTTCGATCGGAAATGTCTGAGGTAATGCATTTGGGGAGAGCAAACAAAGCAAGGGAATACTCAATAAATGGGAGGATATTGAGAGGGGTTGAGGAATTGAGAGTCCTTGGAATGCATGTCCAGAGGTCCCTGAAGGTGGCAGGACAGGTGGATAAGGTGCTCAAGAAAGCATATGGAATGCTGTCTTTTATTTGACAAGGTATTGAATATAAAAGCAGGGATGTAATGAGGGAACTGTATATAGCGCTGGTTAGGCCACAGCTGGAATTTTGTGCACAGTTCTGGTCACCAGATTACAGGAAGGACATAATTGCTCTGGAGAAAGTGCAGAGGTGATTTACAAGAATGCTGCCCGGGCATGAAAATTGCAGCTATGAGGAGAGACCGGGTAGGCTGGGGTTGTTTTCCTTAGAACAGAGGAGGCCAAGGGGTGACCTAATTGAGGTGTACAAAATTATGAGGGGCCGAGATAGAGAGGACAAGATGCCCTGTTTACCCCAGTGGAGAGGTCAATTAGCAGGAGGCACAGATTTAAGATGCTTGGAAGAAGGGTTCGAAGGGATATTAGGAATAACTGTGTCACCCAGAGGGTGGTGGGCATTTGGAATTTGTAGCCCAGATTGGTATCGAAGCAGGAACCCTAAAACCATCGGTTGCACACCGCGATTTTACGTGGGCGGGCCAATTACAGCCCGCCCAGCGTAATTCGTGCCTCCTGATATCTGCAGCAAGGGGCGGGCAGCGGCAGGAGGCCAATGACTGCCGGGTCCAATGGCGACCCGGCGGCCTATTCAAAAACGGTGCAGGCAGCCACTGAGTTCGGTCATCTGCTATGTATTGATTTCAGCCTCCAACATGGGATTCCCATTGATAATGGAAAGACGAGCGCATCCTGATCCGGGTGCCAGGCATGCACATTAACAGTGTAACTACTTCAACTAATCAAATGTCCTGGTTCTCCCTTTCAGCCTCACCAGAGCACGCCCGGTCTCAGGAGCCTGAGGGACCGCCGCTGACCCCTGAGACACAGATGATATGAACGTACCAGCGCCACACCCTCTCAGCCAGGCAGGCACCAGCGCCACACCCTCTCAGCCAGGCAGGCACCAGCGCCACACCCTCTCAGCCAGGCAGGCACCAGTGCCA
The DNA here is from genome assembly GCF_964194155.1 of Cetorhinus maximus. Lineage (NCBI taxonomy): Eukaryota > Metazoa > Chordata > Chondrichthyes > Lamniformes > Cetorhinidae > Cetorhinus > Cetorhinus maximus. The sequence goes on along the minus strand of NC_135907.1, from coordinate 5,304,154 downwards.
CACCCTCTCAGCCAGGCAGGCACCAGCGCCACACCCTCTCAGCCAGGCAGGCACCAGCGCAGATACCAGCACCTCAGTGAGAATAAGATTGTCAGCTAGAAACTCGGTGCACAGCGGTGAGGGCACTTCATACTTGCTTGAGGTGTAGGCGGAGGCAGAGCACGTCCAGGGCGCTGGCAGTTGGAGGACGGCTGGGGACCAGAAACATGCTCAGTCAGTGGCTGCTGATGAGCCTCTTGTGTCGTCCCTGAGACAGCAGATGCTGGAAGTCCAGCAGGTTGTGTGGGAGGATCTGACGGAGATACATGAGGGAATGCGTGCCATGGTCTACGTTGTGGAGGAGTCCATACGGAGCATGAGCAATGCAACGACCCTCATGGCCGAGTGCGCTGCCTCCTCCATAGAGAGAGTGGCAGCTCTCATGGAGAGGCTCCTCCAGGAGAACAACCAGGGCTTCCTGGGGATGCGCTCAGACCTGCAAGCCCTCAATGACCGGCAATGACCTCAGGTGGTCACTGTCAGTGTGGGAGATGGATTGGTACCCAGTATCCCAGCTAGGCGACTATCCATCAGTGGTGAGCAGGGAGGTCCAAAGTGACCTGACGGTGGCGCACCAACTGCCTGTCGTCTCTGCGAGCTCCTCTCAGGCCGCTCTGGGAGGCTCCGTGAGCAGCAGCTCCTCTACCCCTCTGCCAGTGACCGTGGCGTCTGGTGAGGCTACGGCAACTGGGGAGATGCCAGCCATGGCACTGGCCACTCCCTCCCAGGCAGGGACAGCATAGGCTCCATGGCCAGAGGATGCCCACCAAGGTCATCAAGGCCAACAGGACAGCAGAGTGAGCAGGCTGTCTGCAATGCCAGTGTCAACGAGGGGGGAGCACCAAGACGTAGCACCCGCCAGTGTAAATGTAAAGCACTTTATGCACAACACGGGCTTAACACTAGTCGTTTTCTTTTGTCCCGCTTTTAAGTTCCTGTTAAGTTGGTGCTGGTGTTGAACACATTTTCATTTAGTTTAATTTCTGTATGCCAAGCTGTAAAGCATTAAATGGGTTGGTTCTCAACAAGCCTCTGGGTGCTTCATTACTTCTGCAGGTGAAGGGGAATCCATGATGTTATGAGTGACTGTTTGTCACTGAGCTTTATTGAAATGGCACATAGTGCATGTTGCTGACCAAGCAACTATTGCTCTCAGGTATTGAGTATGGAGCCTCCAGCCCTGCCATGTGGTGGTGGTTCATGTGTGGTAGGCAAGCTGAAGGAACAGTAGATCAAAGCCTCCCGAGTGTCCCTGCTTCCCTGGAGGTTGCCCAGGTCGGCATCTATCTCTTCAGCGTTCTCCTGACCGTGTTCGTCCTCGGACTCACGACTGGACTCACTGTCTGCTGCCAGAGCAGCTGTGGCAACATCATCCTCCACTGATTCCCCCCTTTCCGATGCCAGGTTGTGGAGAGTCCAGCATGCAACCACTATCAGTGACACACGATCTGGGGGGTACTGGAGTGTGCCCCCTGGACGGTCCAGGCATCGGAAGTGCATCTTGAGAAGACCGATGGTTGTCTCTGTCACCGCCCTTGTGGTGCCATGACTCCTATTGTACTGCTGCTCAGCCTCTCTTCCTGGATGGCGGAGAGGCGTCATGAGCCACCTTCTGAGGGGATAGCCCTTGTCACCCAGCAGCCATCCATCCAGCCGGGCTGGAGCACTGAAGAGCTGCGGCGCCTGGGAGAGTCTCGGGGTGTACGGGTCATGGGAGCCTCCTGGGTACCTTGCACAGACTTGCAGAATCTGCATCCTATGGTCACACACTATCTGCACGTTCATGGAGTGGAATCCCTTCCTGTTGACGAAGGCTCCCGGCTCACCCGCTGGTGCCTTGATGGCCACTCGTGTGCAGTCGATTGCACCCTGGACGTGGGGGAACTCAACAATCACTGCAAAGCCTCTGGCTCGCTCTGCCTGACTGGCCTCGTCCGTACGGTAGTGAATAAAGTACAGTACCCGCCTGAACAGAGCATCCACCAGCTTGACACAACTATGGACAGCTGACTGGGGGACTCCACATAGATCACCCACTGACCCCTTCTATACCGGAGGGCATAGAAGTTGAGGGCCACAGTGACCTTCAGTGCCACTGGCATGGGGTGTCCACCCACACAGTTGGAACGGATCTCAGGGCCGATCATCTGACAGGTGGAGGTCACTGTCTCCCTTGAGACACGGAGCCTCCTTTGGCATTGCACCTCAGGCATATTGAGTAGCTGCATCGCCGTCTTTAAACCCTGGCAGCAGGTTAGTGGCATCTTCTGCGGTCCCTTCTGCCTCGGACGTCCTGTTGGCCCCGCACCCATGTGCCTGTGCCTCTCCTCCCACAGGTCAGCCTGGAGGCTGAATAGGGACACTTGGTCTCCTCCCTCTTCTACCCCTCTCTTCCTCTTCAGAATAGGGGCCTCCAGCGGAGATCACAATCCCTTTTCGCAGGGTAAGCCAAGGCTGTCTGATACCTGGAAGGCCTCAAATGTTATGAATCCTCCGGGAGCCTGGAAAACAAAACTGAGTCCTGAACTGAAGCCTCTTATTTCTGTCAAAGCACTTCTGAAGCGAAATGAAGATGCCTTATTCACACAAGCAACCAGCAGCAAGTTATATCCTAAACTACAAACTACTCACATTTACAAGCTCTCTGACCCCTCTTACCCCACTCGTGGATGAGGTTTTTGTCAATGTGGCCTGCACGCCAGCACATTTAGCCCATGCGGTAGCCTGAAAATCGCACGGGTTACGTAAAGTCCGGGACACTCAGTGTCTCAAGGGCCTTAACTGGCCAGTTAATTAATGGACGGTGCGCCTCCGACCCCATCGTACACCCACCTAGCGAAATATGCTGAGAGTGCGCTCGGCTGAGGTCAACTCGCTTTATATCACAGTCGGGCATGTCGGGCGGGCGCCTGCACACCGAGCTCAAAATTCTGGCCTGGGAGTTTTGCTCACCTTATACCTGGGCCTGTTGGAGACAAATTGATAAGAGTTTGATCGCTGTGATTAGTGAACAACTCCATCAACATCCTATCATGCAACTACCACAGGTGGTGAACTGGATGAACCTTAAGGGCAGAATTTTGCCCACGTTGGGCAGGATTTGCAGGGTGAGCGGGAGCGGCTGGGAAATGGACCACTGCCCACGAGTGGGCTGTGACCACGATTTCACACTGTGCGGACCAATTAAGGCCTTAACTGTCCCCCCAGCGTGAACGCCAGCTGCAGAAATGTTTGAGAAGGGGCAGGCGGGGGCCTGTTGGCCGCTGGGTCCAATGGCGACCCGGCAGCCAGTTCAAGAACGACGCAGGCAGCGCCAGGGAGGCTGCCCGGGTCAGAGTTGCTGCAAGGACATGGCTGCAAACGAGGATGCAGAGA